>NC_138094.1:27395386-27781699 GCF_964212035.1 Myotis nattereri | reverse complement strand
AAAACACATAGTGCCAAGAAGGTGAGCAAACATTTTAAGAACAGTATGCCATATATGCCAGGTCCCTGGAAACAGCAAGGATGGACTGGCTCCCGGCACTCCTTTATCAAATCTACTGGAATTTAGAATTTTAAATCCCACATGCCACTTAATATTTAATCTCTAAGAGATATTTCAATTTCTCTAAGTTTTTGAGAAATTCTCACAGAGACTCTTAATCCTATATAATAAAAGGCTAATATGCAAATTGACAGAACAGTGGAAAGACCAGTCACTATGACACACACTGACCACAAGACGGCAGACACTCAATGCAGGAGCTTCCCCCTGGTAGTCAGTGTGCTCCCATAGAGGGAGCATCAGTCAGTGAAAAACCAAACTCACAACTAGCAAGCACAGCAGTGGTGGCTGGAGCCTCTCACGCCTCCATGGGAGTGATAATGATATCGGACTGACGCCTTAGGCCCACTTCCACTGTCAGACATCCCCCAGGGGCTCCCGAACTGCCAGAGGGCTCAGGCCAGGCTGAGGGACCGCCCACTGAGTTGCATGCACTAGGTCTTTAGATTAATATAATGGACACAGTATAGTACCAATCTTCTGAAACTTAGTAAAAAAAAAAAAAAAGGCAAAACATTTTGCATCCTCATTACCTTCCCAAAAATCTGTAGGGAATAAACGCCACAGTTAATCTGTCTTATGGCATTCCATGAACCAACCCCATAATAAACTCACAATGTCTTACTTTTCCTCCTTATTACCTGGGACCGTAACATGATTGACAGGAGATAGATTAATTCCTGGGCAAGTGGAATAGAGAAACTGAGACAAGAAAATCAAGCCTGGTCAGTTTGTACAGCCTGTAGAAATTCCTTAATACTCCCCCGCCAAGGACACTTGAGAACAAGTGGTTAATTCAGGGGTGGGCAAACTTTTTGACTCGAGGGCCACAATGGGTTCTTAAACTGGACCGGAGGGCCGGAACAAAAGCATGGATGGAGTGTTTGTGTGAACTAATACATGTTTACACTGCTGCTGGTGAAGGAGCAGAGGGGAGAGCAAGAGAACCCTCCGCTCTTTTGGCTCCGCGAGCTGGATAGAACAGCCGAATGGGCCGCATCCGGCCCGCGGGCAGTAGTTTGCCCATGGCTGGGCTAATATCTCTCTTTCCACATGAGAGACTATTCAGCAAAATCACCCTGGAACTTCCAAGGCGTGAGTGAGAGAGGAGGATGGACAGAGGGGCAGTTTTGTCTTGCCCACAAAACAAAGCAGCTTGCTGTCTTGGGGAAGGGATGAAAGGGGACTTTATCTCACTCAGTAAGCAAAGAATCAACAGCCTTGGGACTTGCCGAGATCAAAGTTGTCAGGCATTCTCATCAACTCTGAGGCAGCTATGGCCAGTAAAAGGAGACCTTGAAATGTAGTCTGTCCCCTCCCTGCCAGCCCCTCATGCAAGGGCAAAGCCTGGGAATTTCACCCACTCTCCTTCCCCGCCTCCAGAAGACACACCTAGGAAGAAACTAAAGGGCGATTTCTGGAAACAAGCCTCCACACACTCCCCCAGGAGTCCTCTACAGGGCCATCCATGTTTACAGGGGAACTTCCTGGGCCTTTGGACAGGAAGCAGCCTGACAGGGAATGAGTGTCCATTACCCATCTCGCCAGCCGCAGGCCACAGCACAGCTCTGCATTCTCCTCCTCAGGCTTGACTTCCTATATTGTCCCCAACATTCTGAGGCCCTCACATTTTTGTCCTCATGCAGTGGGAAGCCATGGCTCAAAGCTACTCAGAGAGGCGCGGCCCTCTAGTGGCAGTCATGGCCTGTCTCCAGAAGCAGGGAGGCTGAGAATCCTGGATGTTATCATTATGCCAGAGTGGCTGCACAGGCAGCGGGGTGGAGGGTCCGCTGCTAAATGCAGGAGTGAAAGAGGACCTCCTGGGGAAGGTTGCAAGGCGTTGAGAGGAGCATTTGTTGTCTTTCTCTCTCAGGGCATCTGTCTGCTATGCATGTGTGCATATCATCTCTTAGCACCCATCCATTCTCTGTCTTGCATACATCATCTCTTTACCCATTATCTGTCCTGGATGCCAACCACTATGCATCACCCACCTGCCATCCTCTGTCATGCCTTGTCTACCTCTCCCTCGTCGGTTGTTAAGATTAGTAATCCTGAGCCACTTGTGGGTGCTGTGAGTTCCCTTTTCACCCAGGCATCCCAGTCCTCCATTTTATACCGTCTACTTCTCACCTCCTAGAGGCTGTTGAAAGGCTTAAAGAGAATAAAACAGGGAAGAGAATACCTTATTTTGCTTAGCAGATATCGTGCAGCAAGCTGGCAGCCTTGAGCACAGCATAGCCCAGATAACCAGAGGACACCTGGCATGGGAGGACCCAAGGACAGACCAGACCCTCATGTCAGCAGAGCGGCTTGCAGCCAGCAAAATAAACAAAAACTCTCTCTCTGCTCTCATGACTGATGACTTTCTCTGTCTCAACCCACCAGCACCCAGGTGTCCAGAATAAAATCTCTCTTGATACATCTTGTACCCCCAGATGTCCCACCTCACACAGGAACAGCACTCATGGACAAGATTAGGGTGTGCCTTTCAGCAGAGGATCCCCTACCAACAGCCATATCCTGGCAGAATCCCTGTCAGGCACAGGGGACATCCGCTTCCCAATACCTGCAGAGCTTAAGTACAAGCAGAGGGCCCACAGGAGGAATATCACAGCCACCTGCACATGGTGGTGAGAGGAGGCCACTGGGCCCAAGCCTCCAAGACATCCTAGGGCATGGTGTTTTCCCAGTCTCAGGGGGGCTGTTGCTCTGAAGCTCTCTAGGCAGGGTGGTGCTGCTGTGAGACCCCCCAAGAGGGACCCTCACTCTGTCCCATAGATTGACGGCGACCCCAATCATCCGCAGGAGACGTCACTTGATGCAAACTGCAAGAGGCTTTATTCCAGCGCGCTGGGGCTCAGCTCGTACTCATGCAGGAGCAGAGGAGTTGGGCGCCCAGCAAGGGGTCTTTCAGCTATTTATATGCAAAAATCATACATTAGGGAGGGGTTGCATGCAGGAGGGTAAGAACAAAGAAATTCCAAAGGGTCTGGTTTGTGTCTTGATAGGGATAGGGCATTCCTGCCTGGTGTTTTCACAACCTGTTTATCTCAAGGTTGACTGAAGCCTTATTTACTCAGCCTGCCCTTTGTTGGGGCTATCTCCTGAAACAGCCTTAGGGAGGGCGTCATTCTCTCTGTTCCTATCTCTAATGGGGGAAGCCTAGGGAGTTGAGATAAAACAGGCAGCTAGGCCTGGCAGCTGGGCCTGTGCAGTTTGTAACATTCTTTCATTCCCCCATTTGCTTTTTGGTAAGTTCTAATCATGGAACTTCTGTCTCTAGACATTCCTTTTCGAAACTATCTCTCTGGCAGAGAGACTGGTATTGCTGCCTGAGCACTAGTACTTGCACAGCACTTATTTCTTCTCTGATAAAGGTGACCAGTCGGTTTAAGATATAGGGCCCAAAAGTAAGAATTAAAAGCAATATAATAAGAGGACCCATAAGGGGGTGGATATGAGGGTCCATTGAGTCCTAGACTTCTTTATTTTGCCTGGGCTGTCTTAAGCCGGGTGTGATGAAGCCACGTCGGGATCCCGTCGACCTGACTGCCGTGGGGGTGGTCCTTTCAGTCCTTGGGTGGCAAATTTCTTTACTCAAACAGTGTCACCAGGTTGGAAGGGATGAACTGGATACAGGCAGATCATCTTGGACGTGCTTCTGGTCTGCTTGCTGGGTAGACTGTAAAACCTGAAAGTACTTGAGTAAACTGGTGAGATGAGTAGCACAAGGTCTGGAAGAGTCACTAGAATCTGTAAAGGCCCCACTGGTTTTAGGGAAGCCTCCTGGGCTGCTTTGTCTGCAGCCTAGTTCCCTCCTGCTTCTGGAGAGTCAGTGCCAGTTGGCCCATCGTCCTTGCTCTGCTCACGTCTGTCTAACTGCTTATTATATTACCTCAAGGATCCTGGCTCTGAATTCTTTCAGGGAAAATGGGCGTTGAATTCTCTTCTGTAACTGCTTCGTGGTGAGGAGGGACAGAAGTTTCTCTCAGATCCAAGAGATCCTTGCTATCTGTCAGAGGGACGATGAGGCCTGGGCACAGAAGGAGGTGGGCTTGTGACCTGGCAGAGACAAACTGTAACAAATGGTCTGGTGGGAGGGAAAGAAAACATTTCAGTTTTAATAACCTCTGTTGAAATGGGATTTTTCTTCTTAAAACTCCTCTATGGCTATCAAAAAGCCAAATCAAGACCAATTTGTCTACTGTATTCAATTTGGCCTGATGTTTGCATAAACACAACAAGAATGGTAACTGACTACCTTTGCTGGAATTTCATGGTTGAACCTTAATGTGCCCCATAGGGACAGGAAGCCAAGCCATCCAGC
The DNA here is from genome assembly GCF_964212035.1 of Myotis nattereri. Taxonomy (NCBI): domain Eukaryota; kingdom Metazoa; phylum Chordata; class Mammalia; order Chiroptera; family Vespertilionidae; genus Myotis; species Myotis nattereri. Next base: position 27,777,249 of record NC_138094.1, on the reverse strand, counting down.
TGCCATCAGGCCTGCCTGCAGTATCTGCTGCGTTAGGTGAATCCCTCACCTGTAGCAACTCCACCTGAGCCCACGCTCCGGGCTTTAAGGCCCATCTCAGTAGCCCTCCTACTCGTTGCGGCCCAGAGTGTATGGGGTTCCGCAGGGATGCAGAGGCATCCTTATTGCTCCCCTTCTACTCTGACCAACCGCCAGTGATGGTAGGGCATGGGCCTGATGCTCCAGCGCCAGCCATCTTCAGGGCTCCCGAGCAGGATACCAGGCTTTTCCTGTGGCACTTTTATTGGCTTCAAGTCTTCAGAGCTCAGATAGGGCTCCTTAAAATATGATACTCCAGTTAAAGTTTCCGGTCAATAAAACCACTATTGGAAACCAGTCTTACTGAATTTATGCAAAGAAATGTATTGCCATGACTTATTAAGCATTGCCAAATTTCAGAGGAATTACATAAGGAGAAAAAGCCACTGACCTGCCGTAAGATCTTCTGATTTTCCTTGTAACTGTTATATTTCTTTTATCATTTTTCCTAAGTACTTTGGCATAACTACCCTTTGTTTAGGGAGGCAGAATGTAAATTATTTACTCTTTCTGACCTACTGGCCTGTATCATTTGATTAATTTTCTTTCAACATTTTTTTTCTCCTTCTTATCACATACACAACCTTTCTAAATTTCATACTTTCAAACCAGCCTTTAAACCTTCTTTTTATGTTCTTTAGAAATGCATAACCATGCCTTAGACCTTCTATTCCAAACAGGCTTTTCCCAGTTTTTTACAGTTGAGGTTTTGTGCCACCTCTGACATGGGCATGGTCACACAGGCCTATAAGATAGTATACAGGCTGCCAACTGTCAACTGTCTCTCGATAGAGACTAAAACCTGATGGGTGTTCTCCTTTGCCCAGTTGGGCACCTGCCCTCTTGGCAGCTAGACACCCTTTACTTTTGGAGTTCACCCCACATAGTCCCCTTCCAGGACAGCTAACACATAGCTATAGCAATGTTCCTCAGTGTGGAAGACTGGACATTTGCCAGTTACAGCTACATTTAAACCTGTAAGAGAATTGAAGGTTAATACAACACATTAATACAATGAAACATAATATTGGCATCATGGCCTCTTCAGGCAGTCAAATCCTCCGCTACTAAACATGAGATATGGCAGGGCTATACAAACATTTTAGGGAGGTGACTAAAGTCCACTCTTTGACCTTTCTATATAAGGTCAAATTGTCCTTGTCTTTCTGAAGCCATGTTTATGAAGATGCAGGCATCATCTGAGTCTATTATACAATTTTCTGCAGGTATAGTCCTTTTCAAGTTGGGGTGAGTCCTGGGGTCATGAACTTTTTTTACCCATATCGAGTCCCCAGGCTGGAAAGGATGTACAGAGTCCGAGGTGGCACTGGCAGGGCATCTCGAACAAGCTTATGGGTGGCTTGTAATTTCTGTAAGAGATCATGTCCAAGTAAGGGGTACAGGCATTCTGGCATGACTAGAAACGAATGAGTTACCGTGTTCTTTCTGAGGTCCGCAGTCCTTTTTGATGTACAAGGAAAAAGGCAGTTTGTCCGGTGGCTCTTAGAACTGGTGTCTTCTTAGATGTTACTGGTCCCATTGGCTCTGTCAAGACTGAATAGGCTGTTCCAGAATCACCAGAAAATTATCCAGGGGTTTTATTTATCTACAAATAATTACACCTAAGTAGACATATAAACATTAAATAAACATCTATATTTACACCTTTTCAGTAAACAAGTACTTTTACAGTCTTGGGAATTTTGGCAGATAACAGAAACACTGCCCAAGTCCCCTGATGGGGGCCTGACAAGAACAGATGTGGGGTTCTTTGGCTGGGGGGTATAAAGTCTTCATTCTTTCTCTCGGCACTGCTAAGGACAGGATCATTGGAGAGGTCTCTTCACCTAGGCAAGGCTGTGTTGAGCCATCTGGGGTAAAAGTGGTTTCTGCTTAGTTTCCCTATTTTACTTGTTCCAGCTTACTGGTTTATCATGCATTCAATTTTCTTAAAATGTATTCTGGCACAGGAGAAAGTTGTTTTGCTGTACAAGGTAGCTTAACCCCTATATAACTGGGCTTGGACCTCTGCCCAGTAAACTGCAGTCTATAAGTTCAATATGCAGCCTCCGGTTTTTCTAACCCCACGAGGTTTTGTCCAGTCTGAGTCAGACTCCTCCTCTCTTGGAGAATTTCAAAGTCCTGATAGTTCCCAGGTCCAGGGAGAGTGCTTTTTTGTTAACCCTTAGGGCCCTGCTTTTTGCCTTTTTACCAGTTCCCTTTGTGGCAGAGCAGCAACCAGGCCTCTTTCAAGGGAGTGCACTGGAAGGAGATATTAACCCCTCCTCTTCCAGCAGCAACAGGTACTAAACCCTTTCAGTACATTTGCAAACAGGGAGCTTCTGCTAGCTCTATCCACAGCTTTCCCTACTTGTCTCGCTGCTGCTTCTTCTTTCAGGGCAGCGGGCAGCTCAGGCATCCAGCCCCCCCTTCTTTGACCTGGCTCTCAGGGGCTGAGTCTGCCTAGTAAACAGTTCTAAACTTCTAAATCACCAGGGCGGCTGCAGATTTCAGGTCTGTTTCTCCTCCGCTTTTCTCCTGGGAGTTTAGTTTTTAATGTATTAGAATTTTTTTATTCTTAGAAACCTTAATCTTTTAATGATTATCAAAAGTGAACAGTCAGCAATTTTAGATTAATATTTATGAACACATTTTAAAGTACTTTTATTCTTAAGATATATCTAGACCTTTTGTGACAAAACTAAGAACAGGTATTGGTTTAATTCAGCATTGGAAGGGTTAAAAGAATAAACCAGGGCAGAGAAAGACTGTGCTTACAGTTACTTTTTGTAACCTTGAAGTTCATTGATAAGACCTGTTAGGTTTGCAGCCAGCAGCATAACTGCCAACCCTCCCCCGCCCCACTTCTCTCAGCCCAGGCTGCTTTTTCTCACAGATTTTTTCTTTTACTCTTTTATAAGCAATCTTGGAATTACAGCGATTTACAACCCAGGTAAGAGCAACTGATAGACAGAAATTTATATTAACTAAGTGGGCTGATTCCTTCTGTAGTGGCGAGCAAAAGACTCTGAGAACTGCTAGAGATTCTTGCAGCCCACCGCGGGTCCAGTCCAAACGTTCAGCCAGATGAATTAACAGAAATGCAAAATAAATCAAAGTAACTTTCACTTTACACAGACTAGTAATGAGCAGTCAAAATAGATAAACACTCGTATTCACACTCTCAGTAGACTAGCCCAGACTGGAGCTGAGCAGATGAACAAAACAATGCCCAACTCCCCAGACGGGCGTGGGGGCACTCCTGGCACCCATGTCCCAGAACAGAATTCTTGACCAATGTTTTGGTGAGAACCTACCGGAGGAGTTAAGACTGCGTCCAGTCGCCCCTCTTGGTAGCAAATTGGCTAGTTCCACACAAACAAACAGCTGTTCACTCAGTTCACTCATGCTTCCTCAGTATTTTAGCATTCATTTTAATTTTACAATCTCTATTGTATTCCTTAAAAAATTTTCAACATGTAATTAAGAACAGCAGGTTTACTTTGTCCCGACCTCATGATGATCAGTGACGAGAGACAGACAAGGGAGGGGTGACCTTTTTTCACAGATCTTCACTCAGGTACCCGCCTGACCAAAGTTGTGGAGCCACACAAAGGAGAGGAGAGGGCAGGCCCCCTCCCTCCACACTCGCACACTTTCACCAGACATTCATTCAGCAAAGGCATTTAGCTACCACAACACACAGTTTTTCTCAATCAGTAACATTTTTAAGAATAACATTCAAAAATGCAAGACATAAGTTTTTATCATTTGAATTCAGTAAGCTTCAAGGTCCCAAGTTCTCAGTAGTTCTGGAAAACCACACCTGAGGCTGGCAAGCAGGTTTGACCCAGCCCTTGACTTTAAAACGACCATAATGCTTAAAGGAGTAGTTTGAGTCTGTCCCATAGCGTCCGTCCAGTGAGTCCACAAAATCAAACAAAAGAACACAAACACCAAACAAACAAAGACACCTAAGAACAGCCTTCCGACCCCGCGGAAGAAAAACTGAAAAAAAGCCAGATGGGGGCTTTTACACCCCACCAGATGGGGGCTTTTACACCCCCCCAGATGGGGGCTCAAGGCGTCCCTTGACTCCCCCTCTTCCCTTGGGGCGTCCCCCAGGGCTGCAACCTGTGGTCCTCCAGGCACGTCTACCGACCACTGTTCGACCACTCTCACGAGTTGCCGAACGGCTGCCAAACCGAAAGCGCGCACTCAAATCCAGACTGCTTGACAAACACAAGACAAAGACAAACAACTTGGGGTACCCCTTCTTACCTCCAAGGTCGGCTCCACGGATGAGGGGGTGGTCGTCTAATCCCGGACGAGCCCCCAAATGTGAGACCCCCCAAGAGGGACCCTCACTCTGTCCCATAGATTGACGGCGACCCCAATCATCCGCAGGAGACGTCACTTGATGCAAACTGCAAGAGGCTTTATTCCAGCGCGCTGGGGCTCAGCTCGTACTCATGCAGGAGCAGAGGAGTTGGGCGCCCAGCAAGGGGTCTTTCAGCTATTTATATGCAAAAATCATACATTAGGGAGGGGTTGCATGCAGGAGGGTAAGAACAAAGAAATTCCAAAGGGTCTGGTTTGTGTCTTGATAGGGATAGGGCATTCCTGCCTGGTGTTTTCACAACCTGTTTATCTCAAGGTTGACTGAAGCCTTGTTTACTCAGCCTGCCCTTTGTTGGGGCTATCTCCTGAAACAGCCTTAGGGAGGGCGTCATTCTCTCTGTTCCTATCTCTAATGGGGGAAGCCTAGGGAGTTGAGATAAAACAGGCAGCTAGGCCTGGCAGCTGGGCCTGTGCAGTTTGTAACATTCTTTCACTGCTAGTGGTCAATGTCAGTTCCTGTTGCTACATACTTTGACCCTCAGTCTGGGGCAGGGAAGGGCCTGGCATGGTGAATATGAAAGATGACCATCATGCCTGCGGGAGGGATGAGCAAGGAGCAGAGGAACAGGAGACAGGTAGGGGAAAGCTGGGGGCCTCCTTGTTATTGCAGAAGCAGTGAGCAGATCTCCCTTTATTAAAGTCAACATCACCACTCTGAAAACTAAAACTGGGGCTCTGTACCATAAGGACCTCCTCAGGGAGGAAGCTGGGTCACCAGCCTCTTTCAAGGCCCCTACCAACTCTACACCTGTGTTGTGGCCCTGCAGCCTCTCAATCTCTTTTCCCCTTAGACATTGGTGCATTGGGATTTTCTGTCACTTTTAGGCGCCTGGAGAATTTTTCAATGTTGTTTTTATTATATTTAAATGGCATGATGTATCTGTGTGTTTTGTTGTTGCTAATCCACACTATAGGATCTTTTCCATTGTTGACTTTTTTCAACAGAAAGCATGGAAGGAAATGTGGGAGGGTGAGGGAGAGGGAGAAGAGGGAGAGGGAGGGGGAGAAGAAGGAGAGGGAGAGGGGGAGGAGGAGGGAGAGGGAGAGGAAGAAGGGGAGGAGGAGGGGGAGGGGGAGGGGGAGGGGGAGGGGGAGGGGGAGGGGGAGGGAGAGGGAGAGGGAGAGGGAGAGGGAGAGGGAGAGGGAGAGGGAGAGGGAGCGGGAGAGGAAGGGGGGAGGAAATGAGAGGGAGAGAAGGAAACATCCATTGTTTAACTACAAGCCAGGAACATGCCCTTGACCTGGAATGAAATCCGGGATCCTGCAGTGCCAAGGCTGGTGCTCAACCGACTTAGGCACAGTAGCCAAGTGCGTAATTTAACATTTTTAATCAGAAGGAGCATTGGACTGCGTGAACTATAGAAATAATATGAAGGATAGAATTTCAGCCCATTTCCAGAGAATGTGCCTTCATATTCAGTCATAATCAATTATTTCAGTTAAAACATTATTCTTCAGCTGCATTTTGAATGAATGTAAGCTCCATTGTCTACCTCAGCCTCATTGACACCTTTTTAGCTCAGGCAGATAAAAGCATAGGTTTTCAAAATAGTTAAGACTTTACTAGTGTCATGTCATACTGACATAAAATTATTCGTAAAGAGGTTCAAGTATTGTTATTTGGTCACTGACTTTACAGGAGGCTCAGTTGGAGCACCACCAGCACGAAGAACCCCTCTGACTTATGGTGGTCCAGTCCCTGTGATGATTATTACAGCCACACAGGAGATGGGTATGATGGGAGCACGGCAATTACTGCAACAGCTGATGGGACACTCCTGTAAGAGGTCCTAAGTGGGGTGCTGGCTGCGATCACAGGATACACCATGTACGCAAGAGAGAGTGAATCATGCAGTACAATAGCTCACCTGATTGGGCACTCGGGGAGTCAGGGGGAAAGCCCCTGTGACAGAAGAATTAGACACTGAAATTAAAAATGATAAGGTACAGACAACATTTTATTGTAAAGAATTTGGCTTCTGTTATTTAAGAATGACTAAAACGAAATGGTAAGTTTGGGGGAAGCATCAAGAATTGTAGGTACCATTATGAAGTTTCAGGATTGGAGGCAAGGTTTGAATTATTCAAGGTTGTTTCATAAGTGCTGATTTAAATTACAATATACTTAAATGTTTAAATATTACATATTGTATTGTTAAAATATTCAGAATATAAGCACAACCAACAGACCAACAAAGGCAAGAAACTGGGAGTGGGTGATGAGAACAAGTAACTAGGGATAGGGGAGGCCAGGGGGAGGTCAGTAGAAAAAAAGAGAGAGACATATATATTAATTTGTAAAACCTTAAACACTAACATTACAAAAAAGTTTCAGAAGAAAGTGTTCTGCAACATGGGATTTCTTGCCTGATTTTACTACAAACACATAAAAGCAATCTGGTTGGATGGTGAGTTATATTCATGGCCCTGAATTTCCCAGGGTGTCTATGACCATATATGCATGAAGTCTTTGAAGTGAACTGCATACAAAATGAAGCAGTGTGTTATTTCGTCATGGCATGCTGCCCTGTTTTCCAGTTAGGGAGGGTAAACAAATGAGGTATTCTCCTTGGAAAACCTAAATGGATAAAAGCATTGTAAAACCTCTGACAAGGCTGCAAAACAAGGATTCCTCCAGCTCTGTGGCCCACACTTTGCCCCCTAAGATACTGATAATGAGCAGGCCGATCCCACTGGCCCCAGGAGGAAGAGGAGACCTTGGGGAAATAGGAGATGGTGGTGAGCAGCAACAGGGCAATGTGGCATGGCAGCACAGCAGCCTAGGCCTCAGCATGAGGAAGATTCACAGACACCTGTGGAAAGGAGTATAGGAAGAACATGTCAAGCCAGCCCCTGTTGAGGGGCAGGTGGAAAGGCCTGAAGGTGCTGTGGGTGGCCTAGAGGGAGAGTTCAGAGGAGGGGCTGAGGTAATCTGCTTTGACTCTGAGTGACAGTGGACATGCACACTCCCTCCTCCTGCCTAAGCCCCCCTGCCTGAGCTGGAATTGCACTGCCCTTGTTGTACTGGTAGTTCCTATCTCAGGCCCATATCCAGAGGCGCTGGTGTCACAGGCTGTATCCCTCCCAGCATCCAGGTGTCCCCGTGAGAGAAAAGTAATGGCCCAGGAACCTGGCAGCACACCAGGGGAGAGCCCAGGCAGACCCTCCTCACCCATCCTGTCTGCTCACTGGGGGCCATCATCCTCTCATAGTACTTCAGGGGATTGAGCCACAGGTCCTTGGTGATGATCTGGTAGGGCAAAGAGACCTGGGTCAGGGGAGTACAGGGACCCAAATAGAAACCCAAGCAGCAGGCAGACACAGGAAGCTGAATGCTGGCATGGCCAGTGACATCCCACCTCAGCAATCCTGCCTGATCCTGCCACACTGTGGTCAGAGAACCAGTAGAAGAAGCTGGGGCTGCTGTTTTGGTGACTGTGGCTGGAGGCTGCTCATTCACAATGCTGATACCACTGAATGGGAGTGGAACGGAACACCCTGAACACTTAAAACCCCGCACATCTGGTGCAGATTCTGGGGCGTGCGTGTGACTGGGGCTTTGCTAATGCGCGCTCTGCTGACCTGCCTTGCCTGCGGACCTTTACCAGGAGCGGGTTCAGGGAGCCAGCAAGGCGTGCGGACCGGTCTTGCTTGCTTTTTGCCTTTTCCTTTTCTATAGCCCTGAGAAATAAGCATTTGACGACGGAGGCATTGAATGTGGATACTGAATGGAAATGGTGAGTCAGCTGCATCCAAATGAAAAAAAAAGAAAGAAAGAAAAAGCGATGAAATCAGATGTGCATGTTTAGTCATGAGAAAACGCTCCGTGGGTAAACTCACACGCAGCCTGCTCAGTGCGTGAAAGATGTGCGTGGGGAAAAGGAACTCTGGGAGCTGAGCCTCCTCCAGTCCCCGGGTTTTGCCGTCCTTGGTGTGCTTGGTGACACTTTAGAGGCGTGCATTTCTTTGCAGGCTTTACTGACGTGTGGTGTGTGTGTGTGTTGCCGCTGTAACCCGAAAAAAGACACATCTTTACCAATTTTGGCCATGTGTCTTAAAGATGGAAATGTCTTGGCGCTGCTCCCAGATGCTTTTGTGTGTGTGCGGGGAGGGTGCTGTGTCTCGGGAAATTGCGGAGGAGACCTGTGTGCACACATGCGGGCACTCTGCGGCTGCATGCGCAGGCCTGCACTGTAGAGGGCTGTGGGATGCAAGCGCACTTGCCTTGCAGAGGAAGTGGGGAGAGAGAAGGAGCTTGCAGGCGGGTCCAGAAACCCACCGTGCAGCATTTGTAACTAAGCAGCCTGCTGCCTCACACACTGCCAGCTGACAGGATGAATGGGTGAGAAGTAAGATTTTCAGTTTATGTAAAATAACGAAACATTTGGTACAGATTTCCTGGTTGACACATTTCTTTTCTTTGCAAAGCAGGATCTTTGAGGGCATATTCTACTTTCTTTATGATTATGTTGCAGAAAAGTATTTTAGGGGTGGTAGGAAAAGGGACAGCTCTATGCTTTTGTCATGCATAGTGGAAAAGTTTTACACTATCTCTTTTTAAAATGTGTTTTATTGTTGATATTACAGATATCTCCCATTTATACCCTTTCTTTTTTATGTGTGGGTTTTTTTGTTTTGTTTTGTTTTTTGTTTTGTTTTTAATCCTCTTAAAAAATCAATTTTTGCATTGATTTTTAGAGAGAGTGGAAGAGAGAGGGAAAGACAGAGAGAGACACCAATGTGAGAGAAATGCATTGATTGATTGCCTCCTGCATGTATCCAACCAGGGCCAGGGCCAGGAAGGAGCCTGCAATTGAGGTATGTGTCTTTGACAGGAATCGAACTTGGGACCCTTTGGTCTGCAGGTTGATGCTGTATCCACTGAGCCAAACCGGCTAGGACTACACTTTCTCTCTTACCTGTCCCTTTCTCTCTCTCTCTCCTACTTTCTCTCCCTCTCTCTCTCTCTCTCTCTCTCTCTCTCTCTCTCTCTCTCTCTCACACCCACACACACACACACACACATACACACACACACACACACATACACACATACACAAACACACACACATAGTAAGGAAAATATCTTTGGAGTTATTCTCCTTTATAGGTATACTACTGGCCTGGTTCACAGATTCATGCACATTGGAAGGAAATTAATTAGAATGTGGCTGGTGGGGTGGGGTGGGACCTGGACAAGACAGGCCAGACACACGCTGGAGCCATCCTCCCATGGTGCCTCTCCACCAGGCACACCTGAGGCGGTGCTGCGGCCCAAGGTGTCTGTGGAGTGAGTGCGGTCCCTCGGCCTGGCCTGTGGGAATCAGGCTGAACCCAGTTCTCTGACATCTCCCAAGCTGTCCCGGAGTGCGAGAGGGCATTCTGCAAAGTTGCTGTCACTGGACAGCTCCTGCATTGAGTGTATGTCCCCTGGTGGTCAGTGCATGTCATAGCTACCAGTCAGATGGCCAGACGGTCGCTTAGCCTTTTATATATATAGATGAACAAAACACAGGCAGAAGCAATATTTAAAGACATACATGTTGGTGTCAACCATATGGGCTGCATAAGCTCCTGCTGCCCAGCTGGAGTGACAGAGAACCCTTGGCCAATGTGCTAACTGGATTTGTGCAGTGCGGACCACCTGTTCCCCAGGGCCCAGCTCTGAATTTGGGAGAAGCCAGTGTCTTATTTGGCCTTCAGAATGCATTTGCTTGCCTTTCGCCACATCTACGTCTTTACCTCAGCGGTAGGAACCAAGCTGGAGTTTAGCCCATCTTTCCCAGCCACTGGCTATGGATGCTTGCATTTTGCAGCTGACTTTCCTGCAGCAGTGGGTAGTCAGGTCATTTCTGGGAGGCTTGTTGCTATCCCTGGGTGTCTGAACAGAGGTTGCAGTTATTTAGTTTTCCACCATTAAGTAATATTTGCAGAATCCTTTGTGTCAATTCCTCAGAGTTCACACAGCCTTTTCACATGTGTCTCCACCCTCCCAACACAGTCCCAGGTTCACTTCACAGTGAGCGGACTGGCCTTGGCACATGGATTCTCATGGCCAGTGATGGAGCGCCCTGCAGGCTGTGTGGCTGGTTTCAGTTGCTGCTTCCTGTGCATCCCACCGTGGGTGCTGGCAGATGCTGCAAGTGCGCACAGTGGCTGAAGCCCCAAGTGCCAAGCCTGAGCTTAACTCTCCAGCCTCACATCCAGTGAACCAACAACAAAGTGAGAAGTGGGGGGTTGGAACCTGCAGTACAGAATTCCCTTGCAGGACTGAAAGGCTGGGACTTAGGTTATAAGCCCTCCACTTCTTCATCTATAAAATATGCAGTTTGGATTAAATGATTCCTAAGATCCCTTTCAGATGTAATGTTTTTTTTTTTTTTTTTTTTTTTTTATTCTGAGGGAGAGAAACCAGGACTTGAATTCCCCTTATAAATCACACATCAGATCCCAGGGGCTATGCTATTTGAGTCATTTGCTGTCAACATTCAGGTGAACAAAGACATAAATACATGTCAGTTACACACATAATGTCTCTGAAATCCATTTACAAATATCATGAGCTCCTATCACCAAGCTCCTTTTCTGCCTGCAGCATGTGGGGAGGCAGCGGCTGTGACTTTGACAGTAACCTTTCCATGGAGCTCTGGGCTGACACCTCATACAGTCAGCCGCTTAACAGTTTGCGTTCTCTTGGGTATCACTTACACGACACTTCTTACCTAATGATTTTGTTTGTAAAAATCTAGCCAGTGGGCCCTTCACCATGCTTGGAGGCCATTAAAGATGGAATAACTAGAAATTCTCATAAGATATTTAACATTTCTACACATACAGGCATGCATATGTATGCATATGCAATTGTGTACACATACACATCACACAGATATGTGTCATAGACATTTTATGTAGTAGTAATGCATATAAGTAAATTTTCATGTACAACAAATACCTAAAGCCTACTGGGCAAATAATCCATCTCCAAGTACGATTCACCTGAGTAGCAGTTACCGGACCAGATGTATGATTTTCAGAACTTGGGGTCACATGCAATTTTGATAAAAGGGAGAACTCCTGAAGGCAATGACTTTTTCCCTTAATTTATAGAGATCATGTGACGTACTAACTATATTTAAATGCCTTTATCAAGGGGTGCCCACAATTCAAAATGGTCTCTCAATTCATAAGTTTGCTGTATGTTTCTGAGAGCCAGGATTTATACAGATACTAGAGGCCAGGTGCATAAAAATTTGTGCACAAGGGCTGTGGGGAGGTCCCTCAGCCCGGCCTGTGCCCTCTTGCAGTCTGGGACCCCTCGGGAGATAACGACCTGCTGGCTGAGGCCTGCTCCCAGGTGGCAGAGGGCAGGCCCAATCCCTAGGTGCAGCCCCTGGTCGGGTTCAGATCAGGGCTGATTGGGGAGTTGGGGCGCTGCCCCCTGTCATACACAGAGCAGGGCGATCAGGAGGTTGTGATTCCACCCTCAGTCATGCTCAGGGTAGGGCCGATTGGGGGGTTGGGGCACCATCCCCTGTCACACTCAAGGCAGGGTCGATGGGGAAGTTGCCGCGCCACCCCCTGTCACGCACAGAGCAGGGCCCATCAGAGAGTTGGGGCACCACCCTCTCTCACCCACAGAGCAGGGCCGATCAGGGGGTTGGTGTGCCGCCACTCTCACACTCAGGGCAGGGCCATGGGGAGATTATGGCTCTACCCTGTCACACACAAAGCAGGCCTCGTGGGGGGGGGGGAGGGAGGAGGGGCACCGCACCCTGTCACACACAAAGCAGGGCCGATCAGGGGTTTGGGGCACCACACCCTGTTACACACAGAGCCGCAGGGCCATCAGGGGTTTTGGGCTCTGCCTCCTGTCATGCTAATCCTGGTGCCGGGAGGCCTCACGGCTCCGCTGATCCCAGTGCTGGGAGGCATATTACCTTTTTACTATATAGGGTAGAGGTCTGGTGCATGGGTGGGTGCCGGCTGGTTTGCCCTGAAGGGTGTCCTGGATCAGGGTGGGGTTACCCACTGGGGTGCCTGGCCAGTCTGGGTGAGGAGCTGAGGGCTGTTTTCAGGCTGGGGGTGACTGAAGCTCCCAACTGCTCTCTTTTTCCTTTTTTTTTTTTTTTATTCTGGGCCAGCTTTAGCTTTAAGAGTTGGCTCCAGCTCTTAGGCCTCTGCTGCTGGAGGTTTCTGGCCTTTGCTTACAATGTTGCGATCCTGCTTGGTTTCTGGGGTTTTGTTTAGCTTCTATGTTTGTTACATAGTTGCTTAGAATTGCAGCTCAGAGGCCTGCAGCGGCAGGCGGGGAACGCTGGAGTCCTCCGTCACTGAAGCAAGCAAGCCTCATGTTAGTTTCAAGCTGCCTGGCTGCCGGCCGCCATCTTGGCTGACAGTTAATTTGCATATTGCCCTGATTAACCAATGGGAAGGGTAGCAGTCGTACGCCAATTACCATGTTTCTCTTTTATTAGATAGGATTGGTTACAGGTTCCTAGGCTGTCATAGACAGATTTTAAAAACATTTCTTTCTTTTTTTTTTTAAATCTGTTTTACTAATTAAGACATTTGTATTAAAAATATGTAGAAATTTTGGAAAGTAGAATGAAGATATTAAAAACTGACCTCACTACATTACATAATGAAATACTATGCAGCTGTGACAGAAAAGGAAATCTTACCCTTGAGATGGCATGGAGGGACCTGGAGAGTATTGTGCTAAGTGAAATAAGCCAGTCAGAGAAAGATATGTATCCTATGATCTTACTCATAGATGGAATCTAATGCACAAAATAAACTGGAGAACAGAATAGAACCAGTGGCATGGATGCATGGAACAGACTGACAGTTGTCAGATGGGAATAGGGAGGGGAGACTGGATAGAGAAGGGGAGGGAATAGCTGAAGAACATATATGCAAATCCCACTGACAAAGGAGGAGTGGGGGGTTGGAAATGGGAGACATCTGCAATAATATCAACAATTTAAAGAAATCAGCCTCAACATCCAGAGATACTACTGTGGAAGGCTGATGTGGATCTACTTCAAAAGTTCTTTTTGTTGTTATCGTTAATCCTCACGTGAGGATATTTTTCCATTGATTTTTAGAGAGAGTGGAAGGGATTGGGAGAGACAGAGAGAGAAAAAAAAAACAAAAAAAAAAAAACATCGAAGTGAGAAGACACATCAACTGGTTGCCTCCCACACACGGCTCAACTGAGGCTGGGATCGAACCTGCATCCAAGGTTTGAGCCCTCGACCAGAATCAAATCAGTAGCCTCTTGGTTCATAGGTTGATACTCAATCATTGAGCCATACCAGCAGGGCAAACCACTTATTATTAGACTAGGGTCCCAGTGCATGAATATGTGCACCTTGAAAGGAACTGTGGGCCACAAGTCTGAGTTTACAGTAGCCACAGGGGCAGGTCTCCACCCACCCTCTGCACCCCCACCCAGCCCCTCCCACCACAGGCTCACTCCTCCTTGCCCCATCTGCCGGTATGGTACCATTCCCCTGCCACTGCTCCCATGCTCTGATGGCGCCTGCCCCACTCACACTGGCTAACAGCTCAGAGTAATTGGTGCCAGTGCTAGCAGTGGGTGCAAGCGGAGCCAGCACCATAAGCAGGTGCAAGTGGTGGCTGCTGCCCTGACCGCCCCTCAGGAGCAGGGGGAGGTGAAGAAGCCCTCAGGGGCAATCAGGGCCGGCAGCCACTGCTTACACCCGCTGATGATGCTGAGTGATTGGGACCAGAGCCAGGCAGGGCACCAGCAGCAGGTGCGAGTGGGGCTGGAGCTGGCCGTGGGTGTAAGTGGAGGCTCCAGCGCGGGAAGCGGGTGCAAGCAGGGCCAGCACCAGCAGCAGGTGCGAGCACTAGGCAGCGCACAGGAGCAAAGCATTTTCAGTAACCACCAGAGGCTCGCCCCAGTGACAGCGACCAGCACCCCACCTTGGTCAGGTGCCCTGGCTCACCTGCTCCACCATCCCACTGCTGCCAATGCCTGCCATGTTCTGCACACGCCCCCTTGTGGTTAGCACACATCATAGCGACCAGTTGTTCCTGTTCCGCTGTCCGGTCTATTTGCAGATTAGCCTTTTATTATATAGGATGGACATTGTTTTGGGGAAAAAATGAGTTACTTCCAATTGCCTTTAATGGATAGATAAAGCTAATTGAATCTATGGTTGGGTATGGTTCTGCAGTCATGACAGTGTGGTGCTAAATTGGAAGAAGGGATGTGGGAGTAGCGATGGGCTGTTAGACGAGTCACTGCCAGACCTTCAGGTCCAGCACACGGACCTTTGGAGGGCCTTTGATTCTTTGGTGGCCCCTGTGTTTCAATTAGCATGGAATCAGAAGAACTACATTCTCAGTGGCCAGTCTCGGGTGACGTCAGTTTATTATCTCACTGGATACGGACCTGTTTGTGTTGTTCGGTACCATGGACCCTGCAAAGTCACACCAGGCACAGATAAGCTCCCTCGAAGGCACTTACCTTGTTATTAGGTAAAACACTGTATAGCTAATGGCATAGGTTAGGCGCTTCAACAACAAACATGTATCTCTCACTTGTGAAGTTTGGAAGTCCAAGATCAAGGACCCATTTCCTGGATAGCAGAGGGCCAATTTGTTGCCATGTCCTCACATGGTGGGGAACAGAGAGAGGGAGAACACTCTGTGGGGTCTATTTTTTTTTAAATCCTTACTGGAGGATATTTTTTCCATTGATTTTTAGACAGAATGAAAGGGAGGGAGGAGGGGGAGAGAGAAACATCGATTTGAGAAAGATACATCGATTGGCTGCCTTCCTCGTGTGCCCCAACTGGGACCAGGGATTGAGCCTGCAACCCAGGTACGTGTTCTTGATGGGGAAATTGAACCAGAGACCCTTCTGTTCGTGGGACAGCACTCTAACCACTGAGAAAAACTGGCCAGGGCTGTGGGCTCTCTTTTATAAGAGCCCTAATCCCATTCATGAGGGCTCCACCCTCATGACCCAATGATCTCCCAAAGACCTCACTCCTGATACCATCACATTAGGAGATGGGGGCAGGTAGGATTTAACATATAAATTTGAGGGATACAAAAATATTCATTCCAGAACATAATGTATATATGTGACTGTGATGTTGGCATATCAGAAGGCCCAAGGGAATCAGCTTGCTAGCCTTCTTCACTTCCTCTTCTCTCCCCTTCCTTCCTGTCCCCAAACTGCACTTAACTCACCTGTTCTATTTTTATTTAATGACCTGGTCCCTCAGTGACCCCTATTCTGCACCGTACATTTTGGCTAAAGGCCTTCCTTTCCATCCATGCCTTGCAGTTCCCATATCTCAGATTTGATTCACATTCCAGAATCCATCACATGGACACCATTCCTGTTCTTAAACATCTTGGATCTTTTCTTTTCCTGGACCTTTTGACAGAGGAGAAACCTTTCCTCTCCCACACCCCCATAAACAAACTCATCAGACAGCCCACTGCACATCTGGTCTTTATGGTAAATGATACCGTGTGGTGGGGCATGGGGAGGAATCAAGGTGAAAATCTTAGGTCATGTGAATACCTGCTAGATCCATAGCTACATGCCTAGAAACTCAAACACACATTTTTACAAAGCTGAAATGGCTGAGAAGAGGAGCTGTAGATGTCGGGGACAAGAATGAAGGAGAAGCCAAATTTATATATTGCTGTGACCTGTGCCTCAGTTTTTATCAACAATAGATCAGACATAATAAAAACCGCAAAACTTGGATGCCCCTAAAACCATGCCTGAGGTCAATGAAATGTCTGTCATAAAAAAATTCATACTTGTCACAGTGACTCAGAAGTAACTGTTCCTTCTAACTGTAAGGATTTTAAATGACAGTTTGTGTAGTTCACTCTGCTTCACACATGGACAGTCAGAGAGACCATTGCATCCACTGGTGGCTAAAAAGAGGAAAGTTATAAAATCATAGCTTTTAAAACACTAATTAGATACTTATCCTCCCTGCCCTTCATGTATAAAAAGTCTTTTCTTATTCCTTAGCATTCTCTTCAGAGCCTTTAGACTCCTGTCAAAATGTGTAATTACTTATTTGTATTTTCACAGATTTAACCTCTGCCTTGCCTTCTAGACCAAGAGGGTCAGCTATAGCCCTAGGGCCAAATCCCCTGGGCCCAGAGTTCAAGAAGCCTTTCTGGGTTTAGGAGTAAGATCAGCCCCTCTGGGCCTGGTACCAAGGGGTGCTTAATCTCACCATTTTTTTAGGTGATGATCATCCAGTTTCCAAGGGACATGCCAAGCCAAATAAAAATTCAGGGGTAATATTTTTTCTTATTTTTCTTTAAATCCCACTCAAGGATATATTTGTTTGTTTGTTTGATTTTAGAGAGAGAAAGAAACATCTATTCGTTGCTTGCCATATGCACTCTAACCGGGGATTAAACCCACAACCTAGGTGTGTGCCCTCACTGGGAATAAAGCTCTCAACCTTTTGGTTTATGGGACAGTGCTCCAACCAACTGAGCCATCCAACCAGGGCAGGAGTAGCTTTTAATATTCACATCCAGGTAGGTAAATATGCAGGAGATAATGAATCTGGCTTGCCATTCAGATTACCTGGAATAGATTTTCTCACTGTCCATACCTCTGTACAGGCCTGGCTTCTGATGGAGTACATTTGATAGAAATGTTCTTGCGTAAAAAGCTTTAATACTGCCCTGGCTAGTGTTGCTAAGTATTTAGAGCATCAGCCCATGCAGTGAAGGGTCATGGGTTCGATTCCTGATTAAGGGCACATACTTGGGTTGTGGATTTGATCCCCAACCTGGGTCCCAGCCAGTGCAGGAGGTAACCAGGTTATGTTGTTCTCTTACTTTGATATTTATTCCTCCCTCCTTCCTTCCCTCCCATTTTCTCCAAAAAAAAAAAAAAGCAAAGGAAAAAATATCCTCAGGGGAGGATTAACACTAAAAAAATGCTTAAATATAAAATTAGAAATGATGCCCCCATCAGGGAAGGGGTTATTCTGGGTGGGAAAGAGGCAAATGGGGAAGCAAACCTATTAATAAATACCTGTGTATCTGCAACATTGTATTTCTTTTTACAAATACTGGATATAAATTTGGAAAGGGTAACCTCTTGTGCATGGGAGAGTGGAAAAGCAGCTGATATTTGTTAAATTTTTCTGTCTGGGTTAGGATATTTTTTAAGTGTAACTCTTCACCTCTCCATACAACTCTGAAAGTTGCTTAATAGTTTTTGAAACAGGAGCAGCAGTAGGGTGCGAGGGTAGAGGGAACTTTGCCTTTGTTGTATCTCTGTCGGAGGTTTGCCTGCCTCAAGTGTTTTCTGCTCAGGTGTTGGTTGGCCAGTGCAGAGGGTGCTGGCCTGAGGGAGTGTGCAGCAGGCCAAGGGATTCAGGCACCCATCTGAGGAATGGCACCAATCCCCTAGGACTTGGGGGTCACCTGCAACATACCTGAAGATATTCCTTGGTCCAGTGGCTTCCCAGGACAGATCCTGTCCTGACAGGTCACCTCGTCACACTTGCAGGACACACTACACTACCATCTATGGAGGGGACTGAGCAACATCATTGGCCAGTCCCTTTTCTCCCCCCTCAACCCCCCTCCCTCCCCCGAAATCTTCATTCAATCTGTTCACCTGTTCTAAAAAATTATCACATTGTATCAGGCTCTGCACTGCACTTTGGGCATAACTACAGTTTCAGGAAAGCAACTGAGAAAGAACCCAGAAGAAAACTGCTAACAGATGACCAGAAAATATCTTCAGTTCATCACTGCCTCTATGATTCTGTTCTGATAAACTAACTTGGGACAGAAACGGGTCTGGAGCTTTGACTGTCAGAAGGATTTGTTTGATTTTTGTCCAAAAAATACTCCCAGTGTCACAGCTTGGGTCTAAGGATGAGATCTCCAACCAAAGAAACAGAGGCCAGGACTAGATTCCAGAATGTGTTCTGAAGCTGAGAAGCTGCCTACTTGAGGGCCCTCTAGCTTCCAATCTCCATCTCTGCGTGTTTCCTGTCATTGGCTCCTTGTCCTCAAGAAACCCATGCCTGTTCGGTCTTGGACCTTCTGTGAGCAGAACCTCTCTTTTAATCTACCCCACCCCTCTTAAGCATGAATGACTTATCTGTCTCTGTTGGAGATACCTCTTATGGATACGTGAGAGGTGTTACTGGATAGGACAGCCTCCCTGACTCAGTGGGAGAGGCTATCCCCAACCTCCATCCTTGTCTTCTCATATAAGTGAAATTTACATAGGAGACCCTGAAGTCAATCTTAGCAATTAAAGCATGCACTTTTATTGAAGAAAGCAAAACAAGTTAAGCAAACTATACATCTGGCTCATGAAGCACAGATGGGCTCTCAGCTAGTCTGAAGAGTAGTTGGGTAGGGGTCTGAGGCATTATAGATTTGCCTGATTATAGGCTTCAGAATTCCTCTGTTGAATATTTTGGTACAGATGAATTCTCAAGGTCCCCTTTTTCACTTTGCTGTGACCTTCCTTCCCAGAATTCATGAAAAGCACCTGGCAACTTATCTTGCCAAGCATTGAGACTGCTGGCTTCTCTGCTTAGGAAATAAACTGCCCTTTTTCTCTCTCTCCCTTTCTCTCCTCCCTTTCTGCATTCTCTCATTAGGAAGGGTTTTTAACCATTTTCTCTGGTGTCCTTGGCTGGGGAAGATAATGGTTTGTTAGCTATAAACTGGCTGCAAATTGCCCACACTGTTTGGCCTTGTTTTAACTTTCCTGGCTCAGTTTCCCTATTCCTCCTGCTCTGGAATTCTGTAACATATCCCACCCACCCATCTATTCCCCCCTTTACACTTCCCTACCCAAGATTTTGGGGATTGATGAGAGAGGACGATCCATTTTAGAGGCTTTAGTTTAAAAGTCCCTTTCTTTTACGAGGGGAGGAGTACCACCCTATTTAGACTAAGCAAAGCCTGCTCTCTAATAAGGGACTGGGCACCTTGGATCTATGAGAGGACATGACTTAGAGTGCGACCCAAAGGCTGCAGCTGAGGGCAGAGTGAAATAGTAAGGTTAAGGATGCCCATTTCCCCCCAGTAATCAAACAGGTTTTGAGAGAAAGAATCCCCGGTGAGTGACAAAAACAGGCCTCTTGCAGGGGAACACCCTTGGCTCCATCTTTCATAGATGGTATCCTCAGTGGGGGCCGACTGGAGCATTGAGCCCTATTAGTTCAAGGCCATTGTGTGGGTAGGTTCTGGTCCACAGGCCTTCCAGACCCAGGGACAGTCCCTCTTCCAGTGGCAAAACCTTTGACAGAGGGGGCGCAGCCCTTGAGGAAGTCCCGTCCCAGGGCACTCCCTTTTCCAGTGTCCCTCTTGGCCATAGAAATAACATTGGCCCTTTTATGTCCTTGTATTCCAGGAATTGGGTGCCTTGGAGGTGACGCATGGCTTAAAGTCGAGCCATTTGTTTCTATAGGATGGCTTTCTTGCTCTTTCTCTGGCCCATCTCAGTTGTTAAAAACACTGAAAGTTATTTCTACCAGTTGTTCAGTAGGGTCTGGGGTCCCAAAGGTTATTGGTAATTTTTTTCCTAATGCCTGAGGCTGTTGGACAAAATGTGTTGTAAAGTGTTGGGCCCTGAACAAATTAACAGTCTCCCTATTTATAACTTTCTTAGAGATAACATGCTAAGGTTTGGGTGATAATGAGCTCTGCTCCTGGTAGTTCAGAACTGTTTGGCAGGATAGTACTTGCAGTTCTGAAAACCAGTGTTTATAGTTTTGAAGCAAAGAAAGGGTTTACAGGCAGCTACTTTATGGGGGAGAGTGAGCTGAGAAAGTGGCTGCTCTGCCTTTGTGAGAGGTAGGCAGTTTGAGGGACTGTCAGGAGGTGTCCCTGGGAGTCTACCCATTCAAAGGCAAACAAAAACAGACAGTTTGAGTCCGATGTGATATAAAAGAAGGCATCTTTTAAGTCTAATACTGAAAACCATGAGTTTGAGAGGGAATTTCCCCTAAAATTGCATGTGGATTTGGTACAATAGGATGTATAGGCATTACAGCCTTGTTGATGGCTCATAGATCTTAGACTCATCTATATGTTCCGTCCTTTTTTATGATGGGTAAGATAGGGGTGTCATAGGGGGAATCACAGGGAGCTAGCAGTCTGTGACCAAGGAATGTAGGCCTTCCCTTGCTTTTAGATTTCTAGTATATTGCCACTTGTTTGAAATTTATTTGAGTCCTATAAGAAATAAAGTGAGCCCCCAAATCAGGGGTCCTGGCAGAGAACAAAGTACTCGGGAGCCAGGCAGCAAGGCGAATATCTTTCCTCCTGCAGAAGGCTGTTCACACATGGTCTGGGAGCACCCGCACACTGAGCAGGTGGTCCATGTGGCTTTTTCATCCTGATGCTGGTGACCTGTCCTCACTCTTGATTGGAGTTCAAGCGCACAGTCTTTCACAATTGGCTAATCCAAGGGGAAGGTTTTGCCTTTGCAGTTCAAGATGGTGGCTCCCAAGGGGGCTGCAAGTCATGTGGCCAACATGGCGGCTGTCTAAATTGTTTTTTGATAGGAAAGATTACTTGTCTATTCTCACATCTCCCATCCGGGTGGCTCTTGCAGCATGTCCTGTCCAAGGCGCTCTGCAGATAGAGCTCCTCTTGGATAAGCGGTAGATAGTGGACCTAGATAGCCAAGGCACTGAAACCTGAGCAGTATATGGCAGCACCTTTCACTCTCCCATTTCTTGGAGGTGCTGGGTACTTATGAAATAGCAGTGGCCGGCACTTCGAGGGGGTCAGTGGCTGCTAGAGTGGAAGAGTTTTAGAAGGAGGAGAAAACCTCCCAGTTCCCTCGCGGCTTTGACATGAAAGGCTGGGCAGGCATTTGCGTTTCATCATGAGTTAGGACACGTTTGCCTGTCAACAAGCACCCCCACTGTCTGAGCAGGCACAAAACCTTAAGTGAAGGGGGACATTGGAGTCACAGGGTCTTCCCTCCTCGCTGACCATCAGAGCCAGAGTCGCCCCTCAGACGGCATTGTTGCGTGGACAGTACCACTGCTATTCTGAATTTTGTCCACACAGCTGCTTGGCTGTGTGTTGTTTTCTAAAACACTCACTGCCGTGTTCAGGTTATTTTGATAACTTCCAGTTTGTCTTGGTGTGTACCTACTACCCATTTTTTAAAAAACCTGACTTCCCACACCGGGTTAATGCTGTCTAAACTCTTACACTCGGCTGTTTTCTTAGCTTGTTTCTAAGCGGAGGTGGTGCCCGCCTCCTGGGAACAGAGGACGTACCTGTCCTCTCTCAGGTCCCAGTCGGGTCCTGTCCTCTGCCAGATGAGAGGAATTCGTTTCTGGCTGGGAGCAGGGTCCTGACCTTGGACTTGCCATAGTGCAGGGTGGGGACTGCAGCCCCGGCTGGCGGAGGCAAGGAATTAGGTGTGCTATGTGGGTTCTGTTCTGAAGCATCCACTGAACCTGGAGGGACCTTTCTCCTGAGGACATAGCAAGAGGGACATGGACAGGTCACTTGCCACTTAGTACCCAAGATAGGGTTGGAACATATGTAATTCCCAGGCTCAGTAGCATGTCCTGGGGTGCAGTTCATCCCTCAGCCACAAGGGGCGCTGGTTGACAGGGAAACGTGTCCTATGAGGTGTGCTGGTTAATAGGTTGCAGGTCTGATGGGCACTGGTCTCCACTTGCTGGTTCCCGGTTTGCTGCCCTGGCCAGGGTCTCCTTTAACAGCGCAGAGCTGGTATCTTCATTGGAAAGCTCTTGCCTTCCTGGGAGAGTCAGCCCCAAGCTCATTTTATTGCTGTGTTGGGTCGCAAGAGGCAGTGTTTTGGCAAAGGTGTGGCTGGCTGGTTTGTTGCAGATGTAATAGTTATGTCACGAGCTTTGCCTACAGCACAAATGAACATGTGTGAAGCATGTATACATGTTTTTCAGGCATGTTTATGTGTGTATGTCTATGAACATGAATACATGTGTATATTCATGGGAAGACAGAAATGGGTTATGGATATAGAAATGGCTAAGAATTTGAAAAGATCAGTTAATTGTTGCAGCTTCCAAAAGCAAGTCATTCTTTTCTTGTTTTTGTTGTTGTTATTAATCCTCACCTGAGGATATATTTCCACTGATTTTTAGACAGAGTGGAAGAGAGAGAGAAAGACAGAGAAACATCAATGGGAGAGAAACACATTGATTGGTCGCCTCCTGCATGAGCCTTGACCAGGGCAGAAGAGCCTACAACCAAGGTAGGTGCTCTTGACCAGAATCAAATCCAGGACCCTTCAGTCCGCAGGCTATTGCTCTATCTACTGAGCCAAACTGGCTAGGGCATTCTTTTCATTTTTCCCCCAATATGCTATTGATTTTAAAGGCTTCATTAATAAGTAAACTTGCAGCCCATCTTAGAAAGTTCTCTTTCTTTGTATGTGGTGATTTCCTGGATGAAATAAGCCACCTAAAAATACAGTTGCAACATGAAATAAATCTTTCCAAATAAAGCAGTGTATGAGAATTTTCATTGTTTTCTAAAATGTTTGTGTAAATTTTGATTTTTGCTCCCAAATACAGCTTGTGTGGACATGTATGTGAATCTGCATCTCACAACCTATTGTGCGATGTGCCCACATGTGGCCTAACGGTGCCTT
Source organism: Myotis nattereri (assembly GCF_964212035.1). Classification (NCBI taxonomy): domain Eukaryota; kingdom Metazoa; phylum Chordata; class Mammalia; order Chiroptera; family Vespertilionidae; genus Myotis; species Myotis nattereri. Next base: position 27,754,103 of record NC_138094.1, on the reverse strand, counting down.
GTGTGTGTTTGGACTCAAGACCTGGCCTTAGGAATTGTGATGGGCACGGGCGTGGGAAAATGCCTGTGGGTTTAATTCCTTACAGCGATTTGAGGAGATTAGCAAGATCTGGGTCTAGCCCCCTTGGGGAAGAAGATGTTCATTGAAATCAGTTGCTCATTGTTACCCGTTCTTCCTCTAGACAAGCAGATGCCCAGTGTCCAGAAGACGGCCCAGGAGCACATCAGGGCCTGCGAAACCCGGTCCAGGTGGCTGAGCCAGGCTGTGCCCAGGAAGCCCCAGAAGTGCCTCAGGAGGTGCATGGCAGGGCGGGGACCCCACCCTGTGATTACAGCTACTGTGAGGACCACCCACCCGTTGCCCCACTGCGGCAGCCAGGCACAGGGTCACAGGCGCAGAGAGGCCTCTGGGCCCTGCACACCGGGGGGCAGGACCCTCGGCCTGTGAGTGCCGCGCTGCTCGCCAAAAGACCTGCCCCTCAGAGGCTGCCACTGCCGAAGTGGGAGCCCAGGCCTTGCAGGGGACCAGCCAGTGCCACCCCCGCAGGCACCCGTGTGGGCAATCACCTTGCTGTGCCCAGCAGGCCCTTTCCCCCACGGCCATCTCCAGCACACAGCCCCTGTGCCTTGGCAGAGAAGCCGAGGGGTGCCCAGCCCGCAGCCGGCCCCAAGGCTCCCAGGGAGCAGGACAGGCAGCATGTAGGTGAGCACCCAGCTGTCCTGAAGCTCTGCTGCCTTCCAAGTTCCCGCCCCTGCAGACATCTGCCATGGAGACCTCGCGCTCCCCTTCTCCTCAGTTCACCCCCCAGAAGCTGACGGACAAGCCCCCCCCCCGCTCATCCAGGACGACAGCTCAATAAGGTAGGGCCCTGGCAAGGTGGCCTCTGCATTCTTCCCCCTTCATGGGCTCCCTTCTTCGCGTGAGGTTTTTCTCGCCCTCCTGAGCCGGGCTCAGCCTCCCTGCACAGTGTGCTCTCTGGTGAAACCCGAACTGGCGAGCAGGAATTCTTCCCGGTGTCTCATGAATCAAAGAATGACGCTGCGGACAAGAGGCATTCAAACAAGGCAGGAATTTATTGCAAAGAAACACAGGCTCCCCGCTTGGTTGTCCACCAGGTTTCACCTCCTCCACATCCCCTCTCCTTGCACCCTAAGCCTGCTCTTTGTCTTATCTGTAACCTCGGTGATTAGTTGCTGGCCTTTTTGCAACATTATTTGTTCTCTTTCACTTCCAAGAAAAAACATCCTGTTTCCTGCAAAACACATTCTTTGTTTCAGCTATAGCTCCAACATTCCTCCTTCTTCCATCCCTCACCCCAACTACCTAATTGTACTTAACTCCTTTCACTGGTGCCCTGTTCCACTCCTGACTTTGGACTTTCCCTTGGTCTGGGAATAGCACAGAGGGAACCAGAGTTCCATGGTCCCTGGATATCTAATTTATTGGGGAGCTAGACCACCCCTAGTCACCTTTATCCAAGTCCCAAACCTTTATATGTGCATTACCTACGGAAAAGGGCTGTGTTTATTTCTAAACACTTTCTGATAGTAAAGATAACCCAGTGTAATCCTGACATAAGGCCTTTGGATTGGTGGGTTTCATAATATGCACTATGTCCATACTCCTTTTTGTCTAGAACTTTTTGGTTTTTGTTTTTTTGTTAATCCTCACCCTAAGACATTTCCCCCATTAATATTTAAAGAGTGTGGGAGGACGGGAGTGGGAGAGAAAGAGAAGAAACATCAATGTGAAAAAGACACATGGATTGGTTGCCTCCAGCATGTATCCTGACCAGGGTGGGGGATCAAACCTGCAACCCAAGTACATGCCATTGACTGGGAATCAAAACAGAAACCCTTGATGCAAGGGCCAGCAATCTGACCATTGAGAAACACTGGCCAGGTCTGAGTAGATCTTTTTATGTGTAAAGGTAAGTGGGCATACGCCTTGTGTGAAAGCAGAAGAAAACCTGGTTCTATTCCCTGCTGTTGTCAGAATTTCAGGCATGAAGGTGGAGGCACTGGCAATTCTGGGCAGACTGGGACTGGCTGGTCAAGAGCCCTGACCCACGGCTTCGGCCCTTCCTGTGTACATGCCTTTGAGGGACTGAGAACAGAAAGGAGAGAGTTTCCATCTCCTCCTCAGCCGGGGGACTGCGCTTGGGCCCGGGGAGATTTGGCAATGTCTGAAGACATGTCAGGTGCTACAGCTGTTGAGAGGGGTGCTCCTGGAATCTAAGGGTAGGGCCAGGGATGTTGCTACATGCCCTACAGGACAGTCACCCCCACACGGGGCACCACCACATGTGGCTATGTGAAGGTCAGTAGAAGGCTAAGTGAAGTGTGTTCCTTGCTGTACCACAAGGCGAGCAGATACCACAGCGGTCAGCAAAGGGGCAGGCCGTTTCCATCCTCCAGAAAGTTCCCACGGGCTCACTGCTCTCGTGGTTTGGAGCTACTTTTCTTTTTCTTTTTTAAACTAGAGGTCTGGTGCACAAAAACTTGTGCACTCGCGGGGGTCCCTCAGCCTGGCCTATGCCCTCTTGCAGTCTGGGACCCCTCGGAGGATGTCCACCTGCTGGCTTAGGCCTGCTCCCTGGGTGATTGGGCCCAAGCTGGCAGTCAGACATCCCTCTGGCAGCCCGGCAGCCCTAAGGGGATGTCCACTTGCCAGTGGGGAGCAGGCCTAAGCTGCAGTCAGACATCCTTAGCACTGCTGAGGAGGTGGGAGAGGCTCCCACCACCACCGCTGTTCTAGCAGCAATCAGCCTGGCTTGTGGCTGAGCAGAGCTCCCCCTATGGGAGCACACTGACCACCAGGGAGCAGCTCCTGCATTGAGCTTCTGACCTTTGGTGGTCAGTGTGTGTCATAGTGACCACTCATTCTCGGTCGTTCTGCTGTTAGGGTCAGTTTGCATATTACTCTTTTATTATATAGCATAAAGGCCTGGTGCATCGGTGGGGGCCAGCTGGTTTGCCCTGAAGGGTGTCTCAAATCAGGGTGGGGGTCCCGCTGGGGTGCCTGGCCAACCTGGCCAACCTGATTTGGTTGGCCTTGATTTTTTAGACGGATGAGAACTATCACCTTGAACATCAAATGTGAGAGTCTCCTGAGTGAGTCAGGGAGTGTCCCAGGGTCAGAACAGCATTTCTTTTTTATTCTGGGATTCATTCACCTGGGTGAGGGGCTGATGGCTGTTTGCAGGCTAGCCACACCTCCTTTAGGGTGTGGGCTCCCCATTGGGGTGCCTGGCCAGTCTGGATGATGGGCTGAGGGCCGTTTTCAGGCTGGCCAAGCAGCCCCGGTGACAGAAGCTCCCAGCCTCTCCTTTTTTTCTTTTTTATTCTGAGATTTACTTACCTTCTATAATTGAAACTCTGTAGCCTTGAGAGAAGCTTGGCTTCCAGCATCACCAGGGGCAAACCACTCCTGCTTGCTCCAGCTCGAAAGCAGGTATCTGGGGTTTATTTACCTTCTATAATTGAAACATCGTTGCTCTGAGTGGAGCTCAGAGCCGCTGCGGCAGGCGAGAAGCTTGGCTTTCTCCATCATTGCGGCGACAAAGCCTCCTGCTTGCTCCAGCTCCATGACTGCTGGCCGCCATCTTGGTTGGATTAATTTGCATATAGTCACTGTGATTGGATGGTGGGTGTGGCTTAAGGTGTAGCAAAGGTATCGTCAATTTTCATGTTTGTCTTTTATTAGTGTAGATATATTTTTATTGATTTCAGAGAGGAAGAGAGAGGGAGAGAGATATAGAAACATCCATGATGAGAGAGAATCATGGATTGGCTACCTCCTGAACACCCCCTACTGGGGATCAAGCCCGCAACCCGGGCATGTGTCTTGACCAGGAATTGAACCATGACTTACTGGTTCATAGGTCAATGCTCAACCACTGAGCCACATCAGCCAGGTGGAACTATTTTTCTTTTAGCTTGAAATAACTCAGCAGTATGACGGATGTCAACCTATATTTTCATGTGTGACATCTCAACCACATCTTCCCATGTGTGCCAGTACTGTGCTCTGTGTCACTCAGAGTGCAGCTGTCACTTAAATAGCCTCTCATACTGACTTCTGCACAGGAAGGAGAAGCAGGAAAGCAGGCAAAAAGGTGAGTCAGGTGTAAGATATGGAAACAGGCCTACCTACATGGCCTCTTATGTTATGGAACTGGTGCAAAAAAGCAACAGTCAAGCACTCAGAGGTTTCAGGAGACACCTTTAATCAAGCAGCATGGCTGGCTCAGGGGATACAAAGATCCAAAGCCTGAACAAGTGATACAATGAGATTACTACACACACACACACACACACACACACACACACACACACACACACACAGTAGTGGCTCGATGCGTGAAATTTGTGTACGGGGGTGGGGAGAAAGTCCCTCAGCCGAGCCTGCACTCTCTCTAATCTGGGGATGTCTGACTGCTGGTTTAGGGATCGGGAATAAACCAGCAGTCAGACATCCATCTCGCAATCTGGGACCACTGGCTCTAAACCACTCACCTTCCTGCCTGCTTGATCACCCCTAACCACTCTGTCTGCCAGCCTGCTTGCTCCCAACTGTCCTCCCCTGCTGGCCTGATCACCCCTAACTGCCCCCCCCCATCAGCCTGATCACCCCCAACTGCCCTCCTCTCCTGGCCTGATCACTCCTAACCACCTCTGCCTCGGCACCACCAACATGGCTTTGTCCAGAAGGACATTTGGAAGGTCTTCCGGAAGGTCTCCTGGTCTAATTAACATATTACCCTTTTATTAGTATCAATAGGATATGACATACCACCATAACTATAACATATCTACCAATATTACTCTCTGAGAATACATACTTCATGTGATAGGAAGGCATCTAATACATTACATTGTAAATGTTGTAAGTAGTAGAAAATACTGTATTCGTAGCAATAGTATATACCCTGTGACTTCCCTTCCTGATTTGGGAATGGTTCCCCAGTCCTTTGAACATTTCCTGGCCCCTGATGTATTTGGGAAGAAAACAGCTCCGATTGTGGAGAAATTAAATTACAATCATGACTCTAATTCAACTTCCTGCCTCCTGTGCTTCCAGCCAGAAAACAGGAAAACCTTCCAGGGCCAGTGCCTCCAAAGGCTGAGCTCTGGAGTGAGGGTCCACGGCCCAGCGCTGAGCAGGTGACGGTGACTGGAGGCACCTCAGATCCATCCTGCTGTTAGCTCGGCAACCAGGGCCCTCTACTCCCAGCCCCTCCTAAGCTCCGGTGCCTCTTAACGGGGTCCCGAGGCTGTGCCCCAATCCTACTGCCCTCTCCTTGCAGGGGATCAGGGCATGGCGGTGTGGGGCACAGGTGTCACATTTTCATTAAAATGTTCAACCCATGCCTGCTCCAACACAGGCATCCCTGGGGCAGACAGTGATCCCGGAGATGCTCTATACCCCGCTAGAGCTCAACCACGATGGTCTGGGGTGAGAGAGCACCGCCAGGCTCCATGGCTGCAACATGGACCCGCTTCCTTAACCAGAGGCTTAGCTCTGGGCAAGTGGCAGCAGCATTTCCTTCCCAGCCCATGCTAGAGCGGGTTCCTGCAGTTTCAGAACCAAACTCTGAGGGTCTCCCCTGGCGGCAGCAGCCCTGAGCCTGCCGGCTCTCCCTTGGTCTCGCCAGGGCTTGCTACTCATACTTGCTGAAAACCTTCTCGGTCCACTTGCCATAATAATCAGTTTGGGCTGAAAGGACTGCGGGACTCTGGCAGGGCTGAGGGGACTGGGTGCTGCCATCTTGTGGCTATGGGCACCACATCTTTGTGACGATGTGATGGTCAGTTTGCATATTCCATCTTATTAGATAGGATATTCCTAGGTTTCTTTGTTTTCTTTCTATTTCCTACCTACCAGGCTTTTGTGATGGGCTTCACAGCCCCTCCTGAGTCAGTTAAAGCAGGGAAGTTTGATTGTACCTAAATGCCTGTTCTGGTTAGTGCCTCTAGCTAAGCTGTTACATTCTTTTGTTTAAGGCCCATTGTAAATTAGGAGTAATTAGCAATATAGGTCTTATTGTTGTACTGGAAATCAGCTAACCAACATGAGACGCCTTAAAAAGCCAACATTGGAGTCCTTTAAAACACCGGCGGGCTTACAGGAATATTGTATCCAAAGTCTAAGCAGCCAGCCTGGAGGAAGCCCTTCTTATTTATACCTTTTTCAGTCCTTTGTCTTCCAAATTTGGAATGAAACTTCCGGACCTTCTGAGAAAGAAGGCCTGTATGCAGAGAAGGGGCCATGAGACTGTCTCAAGGCCTGGCCTGGCACCAGCACTGACAACTCTGTCTGGGACATAGTTCATGGCCTCTCTGGAATGGGAGTAGTCTTATTTTTCCTATTATTTAAGCAAGCAAGCAATTACAGAAGCTAAAATAGCAGTGTTAAAATTTCAAACAGCAGTTTTTATACAAGATGGAGGTTACTACGCTTCATTGCAAGACCAGATTATTAAGAAAGGGCAGAGGCTTAATCATACGTTACCAAGAATGTGCTGGTTAACAGATTCAGACTGTTAGTCTTTCTATATCCTTTCTCAATAGTTCTCAGGTGCTAGTCGCAGCAGTGAGGGCTGCCTGGACAAACAGGACACATTGTGGCACAGTGCTCATGACTGGAGTTGGGTCTGGGAGGTGGGCATCAGTTGCCAATTTTTCTCACCTGAAGTGGGCGTAGGTTTTCTCACTGGGTCTTTGCTGTGCGTGTGAGAGGGATTTTCAGAAGCAGTGACAGAATCGTGCTATAGGGGTCTTCAGGCATCCACATGAAGAGCTTCCTCCAGCAGTTTTCTGGACAAAGAGGCCATGTTTGAATCAATGACCTTGCCCTAAACACCCCCGTACAGAGCAGAATCCTAGTCAGTGTCCTCTCTGCCCTTGTCCAGGAGTACAGTATGGCAGAAGGTGGCCATGCCACCCATGGAAGTAGCCACCAAGGAAGTCTTTCATATCAGGGCACAAGTTATGGGTGCATGTGGAATCCCAATGACATATAAGACCAATGAGAAGCTGGAACTTAGCAGGAGCTTCGGCCCAGCCCTGTTCCCTCGGTCTGTTGCAGACCAGCCAGCATTGAAGCCCACCCAGCATGAGCCTCCTAAGCTGCTTGTCCTCTGGGCACAGCTCACATACACTCTCTTGTCCTGATTTCTGGTGGCTTTTATTTCTTGAGCATTAGCCACCCAGCTCATATCCCTGCTTCTGATTACATGTGGATCACAAGTGTGCACCTACTCAGTGCCTGCTGGGGAGCTGGCCATGGTTTAGAGCAACATCTTGTGTCCACGGGCAGTATATCTGTGAGTTCAGTGAGCAGATGCCAGCTACATCCTGTGTGCCAGTCCTCCAGCTGGCAGCAGGGATGCAGAAAGCAGAGAATGTCAAGTGCCCACCTGTGGGGATTTCAGAGTAGCCATTCATTCTGAGTCAAAAGGCCTCCACTCTTGTCCCCAAACTAGAAAGCTTACTTTCACATCTTTTCAGATTCTCTGAAGTTTGGTTTTTGCCTAGGAAGTATAGACAGTGGCAAGCAACACCTCAGCCATTGTCAGGCAAGTTAGAGGTTCACTTGCTCCCAGCAGCATCCCTGAGTGACTTCCTGAAGCCTGTTTTTCGGTTTGGTTGCCCTAGGTTTTTGGACAGATGAGAACTATCACCTTAAAAATCAAGTGTGAGTCTCTCCTGAGTGAGCCATGGAGTGTCCCAGGGTCAGAACAGCATGCCGACTGGCTGGCTTCTGCAGTGGCTGTGTGCTCAGAGCTGGGTGGCCTGTGTGAGTTTGGGGCTGGGCCTCTGTGGGCAGTAGGTAACTTAGCTGCAGGGAGCTGCCCTCTGAGAGCACCTGAGTCCCAAAGGACCTGGCTTCATCCCTTTCTATTAGGAATTGAGGTCTGCCTGCTTTATGGGTCTAATCCACTGGTTTCTCCTCATTTTGAAGTAAAAGTTTATTAAACTCTTTAGGGAAGGTCTGGATAGTTTCAATGCTTAGAAATGACCAGGGAGGAATGTTGGTGGAAAGTTATGTTGCCTATGGCTGACTTGTTTTCCTTTTTTATTTGTTTTCCTAAGACTTCTTAATTAGAAACCAAGTTTCTGTGCAAATACGAGACAGTACAGGCTGACTTAAGAAGTAGTAACTGATGGTCAGGGTTGATAAGTGTGGAATGAAAGGAATGAAGAGGGATTCTTGTTTGTTGTTGCTTGGATAAGATGCCAGAATTTCCCCTTGAAAATATAGCCAATCTAAATGATACTCTCTACACAGCCTTTTATTTTATTTACTAGAAGATCAGTGCAATTTGTGCACTGGTGGGGTCACTAAGCCTGGACTGGGGGTCAGGCCAAAACCAACTCTCCAACATCCCCCAAGGGGTCCCGGATTGTGAGAGGGCAAGGCCAGGCTGAGGGACCCCACCCGTGCACGATTGGGCCGGGGAGGGACCGCAGAAGGGCACCAGGGAGTGTCTGGCCCTGTTGCCCAGTCCCAATCTGCTGGACCGGACCCCTACCGGTCGGAGCGTCTGCCCCTGGTGGTCAGATGTGTCATAGCAACGGATCGAACAGTCAAAAGGTTGGAAACTTAGCAATTAGGCTTTTATTATATAGGATTATTAATTTTGTAAATAATTACCCAGGGACATTTTCCCCATTGCTTTTTAGAAAGACTATAGGAGGACAGAGATTAGAGAGAGGAAAGCTGATATGAGAGAGACACATCAACTAGTTGCCTCCCACACACACCTCTGACCCTGGGGCTTGGGATAGAGCCTGCAATAGAGAAATGTGCCCTTGACCCGGAATCTAACCTGAGACCTTTCAGTCTGAGGGCCAACGCTCTGTTGGGCTCACATGACAGAAGTGGCATTAAGCCACCAAGTTAAAAGTGAGTTTGGAGTGTAGGTTGTGACTTGGGCTTGATCTTTCCTTCTTTATTGGGTGCCAGTAGGTGGCTCTCTGTCTCCGATAGGTCCTGTGAGAAGACTTGGAACACGTTTGTCCTGCTGGCCTCCCTAGCAGGGTCCCCTGGGTGTGGTCCTGTAAGATGTGGCAGAGGGCACCAGCTTCCAGGTATCTGGGATGCAGCCCTGTTCTGTTGACCAGGCTGTTTTTTACTGTTTTCTATCTCATTCCTGTGGAGGTTCCAGGTGCCATCCAGCTTCTTGTACCAAGAAACTTTTTTAAAGGAAAGTTTGTGCTTAGTGACTCAGTTCAGATAACAGGGGAGCAACGCGCCCGTTTGGTGCCAGGCCCTCGGCTCCCTGGTATGCCAGCTGGACGAAGGGTGGCTTCAAATGCTGGGTGGCGGCAGGCAGGCACGGAGTGGCACCAGCCGCCCGGGCGTGCCTTCCCTTTCAGCCTCTGGCTCTTCTGTTTGCAGAATCAAGTGGGTGACCTACAACACCACAGTGTAGATGGTGCCCATCAAGATTGTGTACTCAGAGAGCCAGCCCGAGAAGGAGAGCCGCCAGGGCCTGGCCCACACTGCCGAGCTGCCCGCGCTGCCCAGCGGGCTGGAGAGAGACCAGATCAAGACGCTGAGCACATCGGAGCAGTCCTACTCCCGCTTCTGTCTGAACAGCTGCCCGGGCGTTGAGCCCAAGCCCCTGGCCCAGGCTCCTGCCAGCCCCAACGGCCAGGCCTCCCTGCCTGCGCTTAGCTATGGGAAGGCCAGAGAGAGGGCAGCCAAGGACCTGAAGTTGGAGGAGCTGCTGCGGGAGATCGTGTGCAAGGACAGGTCCCTGGCGGATATCCTAGACCCCAGCGTGAAGGTCAGGACGACCATGGACCTGATGCAGGGTATCTTCCCCAAGGACCAGCAGCTCCTGGAGGAAGCACAGCAGTGCCGGAAGCCACTGCCCAAGGTCCTCTCTCCCAGGGCGGCGGAGGACAAGTGAGTGCCCGCTGTGTGTCTGTGGGGTCTTGTGGGCTGCACAGGACCAGTGGCATCTGTGTATGTATATAAATTAATCCTCACCTGAGGAAAGTTTTTTCCCATTGATTTTTAGGGAGGGATAGAGAAACATTGCAGATGTGAGAAAGGCACATTGATTGGTTGCCTCTTGCATGCATCCCAGTGGGGCCAGGGTTGGAACTTTCAACCCAGGTGTCTTTGACTGAGAATCATACCCAAGACTCTTTGGTTCATGGGCGGATGACCTAACTATTGAAACACACCCTCTGGCCAGGTCAGGGGGTGGTATTTTTTTGATTGCTTTTGAGGGGCTGGGTTTTCATATGGACTACCCTAATGCTTAGTACTCTTTGGCTATTTATAACCCTCTTGAAAGAGGCTAAAGCATTTTAGACTGTGTTTATGGGGATGGTAACTGTCAGGCCTGGCAAAGATGTGAAAATCCTGCATTGGCTGGGCCTTCTCCAAGTGAGGACAGTGTGGTTTTGCTCCGAGCACACCAGCTGTCAGCAGGACCACTGTCTCCCCCAAGAGACAGTTAGAAGTATCAACACACAGTTTTTTGTTTGTTTTTTAATATATTTTTTATTGATTTCAGAGAGGAAGGAGAGGGAGGGAGAGAGAGAGAGAGAGAAACATCAATGATGAGTGAGAATCACAATCGGCTTCCTTGTGCACATCCCACACTGGGGATGGAGTCCATAACTGGGGTATGTGCCCTGACCAGGAATTGAATCATGACCTCCTGGTTCATAGGTTGATGCTCAATCACTGAGCCACACCAGCTGGGGCCCATGATCATCCTTTAGCAACAGTAGGCTGCAGTGCCAGAGCAGAGCATCAGATGAGAGAAAAAGGCCACCACAAGGATCAGAGCAAGAAGGGGCAAATGTGGGTGCTGGCAGGGGGTGCAGGACACCCCTCATAAGGTTTTATTTATTGATTCATTTTAGAGAGGGAGGGGAGAAAGAGAGAGAGAGAGAGAGAGAGAGAGAGAGAGAGAGAGAGAGAGAGAGACTTGTTGTTCTGCTTACTTATGCATTCATTGGTGGACTCTTGTATGTGCTCTCACTGGGGATGGAACCCACACCCTTGGTATATGGGGATGACACTGTAACTAACTGAGCACCCAGCCAGGGTAAGGGTGCCTCTCTCCTAGACAGTGGCACTCACATCATCCTCATACACCTTGGATGTCGCCAGAGGAAACCATGTGTCTGCACTCAACTATCCCAGGCAAAGTCTTTAAACATCCTTACTATTGAAGTTCCCCCCTTTTAGAAACCCAATTCCTTAGCCTTGATGAAAGTCCATCTGGCAAGTCCTGACCTTGTCCCCTACCTTGTCCTTTAGCTGCCTGTCTCCCTGGCTAGTATCCTTCTGAGGGAGCCATCATTTGTTGTAGTCCTGGGTGCCGGGTGATCGTGGGTTGGTGCCCATAATTGAGGTTCTGGCATTTTTACAGGAGAGAGGAGCCGAGCGTGCCTTCAGCCATGTCCCTGGCCACCAATTCTGCATACTAAAGCACATTGTCCCCCAAGGCAGAGCTGCTGATTAAGATGAAGGACCTGCAGGAGCAGAAGGAGCCCGAGGAGGACTTGGGGAGTGACCTGGACAATGATCTGTCTGTGAAGAAGGTAGGACAGCCTGGGTTCCCCATGGCAGTACCCACAGAGGCAGGTGGGGGCCTTTCCACCAGAATGTTTGCCACCTTTTTGTAATGAGATCCATTGTCAAACTAGCTAATGGACACCATTCTCTTTCTTTTCCTTTTTAATGTTTTTATTGATTTTAGAGAAAGAGGAAAGGAGAGGGATAGAGAGATAGAAACACTGATCAGCTGCCTACTGGGGATCAAGCCTGAAACGGGGGCATGTGCCCTAACCAGGAATTGAACCCATGACCTCTTGGTTCATGGGTCAAGGCTCAACCCCTGAGCTACAGCAGCTGGGCGCATTTTAAATTCAGCTGATATGTCTCTTTATCCTGTTTAAAATCTGGGGAAATAATTGTCTGCCCTTCAGAATATCAAGTTCACATGTCTGTAAGCAGATGATCCCAACTCCAGCAATGGGCTGGAAAGTGCTTGCTTAAACAAACAGCATTGTTGGATCAACTCCAAGACCCTCCCCACTGCCCCATCAATTCCCTCCCTCACCCCCTGCACTTGAGGGTATGGCCATGGACAGAACCAAATAGAGCACCTTCCTTGGGGGTTCTCACAGGACAGGTGGGGTGGCAACCAGCACATAGACAAAGAAACATACTACATGAGGCCAGCTCACACGACCTTGACCGGAATCAAACCTGGGACCCTTTGATCCATAGGCCAACAGTGCTCTATCCATTGAGCCAAACCGCCTAGGGCTTAATGCCACCATTTAACAGTGGGTAAGACAGTAAATTTTATGTTATATCTAGTTTACATTAGAAAATTAGTCCTTGATTTGCATTTTGGTCAAGTTGAAATCAACAGACTTTTAAGTTCATTGATATCCCTTTATTTGTCTTAAGTTTTCATTGCTATGCAGAGTACATTTTTAAAATATTTTTTTAAAATATGCTTTTATTGATTTCAGAGAGGAAGGGAGAGGGAAAGAGAGATAGAAACATCAATGAGGAGAGAGAATCATGGATCAGCTGCCTCCTGCATGCCCCCTACTGGGAATGGAGACTGCAACCTGGTCATGTGCCCTGACCAGGAATCAAAACCATGACTTCCTGGTTCATAGAACGATGCTCAACCACTGAGCCATGCTGGCCAGGTCAAGAATACTTTTTAACCATGGAATTGAGTACTGGCTGTGAGACTCAATTCCCTCAGTACATGTAAGCCTTGAGATTGGGAACTTCCAAAGTAGGAAATATAAAGATTCACATAGACTCTGAGAATTCCTGCAAAGATTCAGGTTGAAATGAGGTTTACCATATGTAGCCTGAAGGGACCCCCTCCTGCATAACCCAATAGGACTTAAGAGGATGAGCATAGGTTTCTTTTATTTCTAAATTGTCAGTGATTTAACCAGGAGTCATTATCCTTCCTTATGGGCTTGTAAATACTCTATATTTTTTGTTTGTTTGTTAATCCTCACATAAGGTTATTTTTCATTGCTTTTCAAAAAGACAGTGGAATGGGGAGAGAGAAAGAGAAACATAGATATGAAACATTAATGTGAGAGAGAGAGACATCGATAGGTTACTTCCCACATGCACCCCGACTGGGTGCGGTGAGAAAACTGCTACCCATTATGTGCCCTTGACCAGGAATTCAACCTGAGACCTTTCGGAGTACAGGCCAATGTTCTAACCACCGAACAACACCAGCCAGGGCTGCTCTATTATTTGATGATGCAAAATGAACTTGCATCTAGTGGGGTGACTTCCATGTGCCAAGGCCCCGCAGTGCCCCCGTAGCAATGGGTGGCCCAAGTTGCACACCCCTGACCCCATTTTCATGCTGCCCTGTGCCCCAAAGCAGGAGCTCATCAACAGCATTGGCCGAAAGCTGCAGGTGCTACAGGGAGCGCGGGAGAGCCTGTTAGAGGACACACAGGCAAACAGTGCCCTTGGGGATGAGGTGGAGGCCATTGTCAAGGGCGTCTGTAAGCCAAATGAATTCGACAAGTTCTGCATGTTCTTCGGGGACCTGGACAAGGTGGTGAACCTCCTGCTGTCCCTGTCAGGGCGCTTGGCCCATGTGGAAAATGCCCTCAACAACTTGGACGACATCAGTTCTCCTGGCGATTGGGTATATATGACCCATGGGACCTGGAAATTGGGAGGGCTGAGGGCTGTGGGGGGCTGGGGGAGGATCTACAGGGAGGTTCTCCTTGGGCATTTGAGTGAATGCCTCATGGTGCAAGACGCTATTGTGCTCTCCTGGTATAATGCAGTGATGGTGTGGTCCTCCGGGTATCAGGCTGCACTGCCTGCCCAGCATCCCAAGGCCCATTGCAGAGATGCAGAGTGGGTGGGCCAGCCATTATCCCCTAAGCTGTGCAGGGCTGAGGCAACTCCCCATCTCATTCCACCCCCTCATTTGGTGCCACTCAGTGTCCAGGTGTCAGTATAGCTGGTGGTGGATGAGAACCTTGTGTCAGGCATGGAGAAGCCCAGGCTTTCAGACGTGCTAATGCAGTAAAAAGCATGGCACCAAGTTGTAGAATGTGCCTTCATGTTTTCAGGTAGAAAATTAACATGTGGACAGAGAAGGGGAAGGTGGGGGGGTCCTGCCCCCGATCTCAGCAGCTTTGAGCCCAACTGCTTTGAGTATGAACCAAATTTGTAGAATTGGTTACGATCCGCTTCCCTTTCTGTTTGGAACCCACTGGCTTTGCTTCACCTCTTTCTACCCAAGTGCATGGTCCTTTGTTTCTCAAGTGCCTGGGGCCATGGTGTCCCAGCAAGGTTGGTGGGATATACTGACCCCAAGCTGCCCACAAGCCAGGAGCTGGCTGTTTGCAGCCAGGTTGAATGTCAGCTCTCCTTCCCTGAGCTCTTCTCTGTGTCAGCTTTTTTGCAACGTGCAGCCTCAGTCTGGATGCCACCATGTAGCCCTGCAAAGCAGCAAGATGGCAGGGAACCTGTGTCCAAAAGTCCCACAGAAGGAAGGGGTTCCTTGCACCCCCAGCCGACAGGAACATGATGCATTTGTCTCCTCCTTTCTTCTGATCCTTACACTGGGAGAGTATAGAACACAACTGCATGCTCTGCAGACACAGAGGGCGAGAGTGAGAGCCATGTCTGGCAGTTGGTGGTCTTGTAAGGGGGGAAGGAACCTCCCCACAGCACTGCATGTATCTCTTACCTCCCTGCATCTTTGTCTACAACCACTCTGGGCTCTGTGTCCTCCTGCAAGAAGGATTTAAAATCCTGCCCTGAATTTCTTTAGAATGTATTCCCTTTGCCACAATGTTGTCATGGGAAGGATGCTAACACAAGTAGGATGACTAAGTCCTTGGCACCTTTTTATTTTTTTTTAATTGCTCATATATTTGGAAAGCAACAGATAAAGTGTGAAAGATGCAACCAGGATGGCTAGGGTTCAGGATCTGGAGAAGGGCCATGCACAAATGAAGGCACTAGACAAGAAATAGAAATTTGGAAATCACAGAGGGCCAGGCAGAACACCCTTCTCTAGAGAAAAGGCTTCACTGGGGCCCAGGCCCTGTTAGCTTTTATTCACTTTTAGAATACATATGTTGCCCTTAGGCAGGCAGACAGTCTGGTAGCAGACAGACTATCTTAAAGGTCAGTAAATATTAGTGAAGATTTACTTTGAGACCATTAGGTCAGGAAATTCCTTGAGCCACCATTGTCTTAACAGAACAATCTGTGTATAGCTTTTAGCCCTTGCTAAAGCTCTAGGTATGTCAGCCTCCCTGTTTGCACTTTCATGATATTGTAGACAATGGATAGCTTCAAGAAACAAGGGTTGCCCTGGCCGGTTTGGCTCAGTGGATGGAGCGTCAGCCTGCGGACTCAGGGGTCCCAGGTTCGATTCCGGCCAGGGGCATGTGCCTTGGTTGCGGGCGCATTCCTGGTGGGGGGTGTGCAGGAGGCGGCTGATCGATGTTTCTCTCCCGTCGATGTTTCTGGCTCTCTGTCCCTCTCCCTTCCGCTCTGTAAAAAATCAATAAAATATATTTTTTTGAAAAAAGAAACAAGGGTTGTTTTTTTTGTTTGTGTGTGTGTGTATGTAAATGTACATATACATATCCTATATAAAAAAGAGCTAATATGCAAATGGTCATCATGCCATCATGATGTAATGGCTCAGACACTCAACACTGGGAGAGAGGAATGGGGACCAGCCAGGCACAAATGAGATCATGAGAGGAATGGGGATCAGCCAGGTTGCGGCCCAGGAGAGGTACAAGCTATTTGCCTCAAAGTCCTGGGCTCCTGCGGCCTGGGAGGGGGACAAGCCGCCCACCCCATGGTCCCAGGCGCCAGCGCCTGTGGCTGCAGCCCAGGCAAAGCCACCCACCCATGGTCCCCTATGTCTGTGGCTGGCCCAGGCAAAGATGGCCTGGGTCCTGTGTACCTGTGGCTGGCCAGAGGGAGGGAAGCGTGGGTCTCGGGTGTCTGCAACTAGCTGGGTGAGGGAATCCTGAGTCCTGGGTGCAGGGTGAGGCAGAGGCAGTAAAGGGAAATTAAGGCCGGTAGTGGAGCAGTTAGGGGTGAATAGGCAGGCAGACAGAGGTGGTTAGGGGAGATCAGGCAGGCAGAGATGGTTAGGGGTGATCATGCAGGCAGGCAGAGGGGTTAGGGGCAATCAGGCAAGCAGGCAGGCGAGTGGTTAGGAGCCAGCGGTCCCAGATTGTGAGAGACAATCCACATACCCCAAGGGGTCCTGGATTGGAGAGGGTGCAGGCCAGGCTGAGGGAACCCCCACTCCATGCATGAATTTTGTGCACCTGGCCTCTAGTGTGTGTGTGTGTGTGTGTGTGTGTGTGTGTGTGAGTGTGTTATTGATTTCAGAGAGGAAGGGGGAGGGAGGGAGAGGAACATCCATGATGAGAGAGAATCATGGATCTGCTGCCCCCTGCATGCCTCTTATTTGGGATAGAGCCCACAACCCGGGCATGTGCCCTGACTGGGAATCTAGCCTTGACCTCCTGGTTCATGGGATCAATGCTCAACCACTAAGCCATGCTGACTGGGCCTTAGCACCTTTTGAGTATCCCAGAATTCTGTCTCTCTCTCCACAGCAATCACTGCTTGAGAAGCAGAGGGTCCTCATTCAGCAGCACAAGGGCACCAAGGAGCTCAAGGAGAACCTGGACCGCCAGGAGCGTGTGGTGTTCGACATCCTGGCCAGCTACCTGAGCGACGAGAGCCTGGCCGATTATGAGTACTTTGTCAAGATGAAGTTGGCCATCATTATCAAGCAGTGGGAGCTGGAGGACAAGATCTATCTGGGCGAGGAGCAGCTCAAGTGCCTGGTGGACAGCCTGCAGCCCAAGAGGAGCAAATGAGTGGTCTCCTGGGGGCAGAGCTGGGCCTGCGTACCACCTTGGGTGGCGGACCCCAGCCTGGATGGATGTCCAGTAGTGAGAACCCTCTCATAGACATGGCTGTTAGAAAAGCGATAATTAGTGTTTGGGGTGATGCATTGGGTATTTAGTTTTCCTTTGGATGCTGAGCAGAGTGGTTCTCTGTGCGGTCCCATGTAGCACAGGCTCTGGTTGCTGGCGAGTTTCTTCCTCAGAGACCACAAGCTCCATCCCATGCAGCATGCAAGAGCCCCTTGGAAGCAGTCGCTCTGGCTTCCTATATCTCCTGCTGCTGACCTAGCCACTCAGGCAGAGCTCAGAGAGTTCCCAGGGTGCATGGGAGGGGCACTTGGCTCACAGCTTCTCTTGTGATCCACGGTGAGTGTCCTGCCATGTTTTATCCATGTCCACCCAATGCTGTTAGTGTTCACTGTCTCATATAATGTGCTCTCTGACCCAGCACAAACCTGTGATGGTGATGATGGTGGTGACAATTCATTAACATAGTAGTTTCCAAGTGGTTAGAAACCAACTGTGAAATGCATAGCCTGTGTGTTGTCATTCTAAAAGTGCCAATGGAGTCGTGTGCATGCCTTCAAACCCACACACCAAGTGGACAGCTTCAGTCTGTCTCACCCAGCGGAGCGGGTCAGGTGAATTTCTGCAAAGTGAAATGCCTGGTAAAAGGTGTGTGCGGTAGTCCTGTGCTTGCTAGGTGTTTCCCGAGACCAATGGATGGTTCTTAAATTCCTTTCTCCCCAGAGCATTTGTGTCATGTGCATATGGTCATTAGTGGTAATTGGCCACTTTCCTCTTTTTTACCTCTTTCAATCTGTCAGCATGCCCTGAAGGCCCATTTTGTTTCCTAAGAGCCTGCCTCTGACTTCCGGAGCTCTCTCTCGAACTTTGCCACAGAGTTGACTGACTCCAGGCCCTTTTTATTGGTTGACATTGCAAGATTCTGAAGAGTCTATTCACTTAAAACAACAACAACACTGTCACGGTATCAATTTGTAGTTGACAAGTCAGGCTGGGAGAAATGATTTGTAAATCAAGTATGTGACAAAGGAATCATCTCCAGAATATATAAGGAACTCTATACAACTCAACTGCAAGAAAACCAACAGTCCAGTTGAAACGTAGGCAAAACTTTTCACCAAAGAGGACATATGTGTGGCAAGTAAGTATAGGAGAAAGATGGTCAACTGCCAATGGCTGGATGGTAACTTATTTTTACCTAAATCACTGTGGAGCCAGTATATTTCTTCTCAAATGCCCATGTGATTCAATGTGTGGTTAATGGTGAGAGATCCCCTTGGATGAGTTCATGTCAGGGTAGCGTGGACATTTGTTTAATAGAGGGGTTATTTGAATCCGTTTCCCCTTATTCCCTATAAAAGAAATTTTCCAGCAGGTGGGGAGACCTCTCTGTCAGCAGTGACTGCCACCTAACCAAACCACACACACACCAGTGTTTTAGGACCATGGTCCATGCTTCCTGAGCCACAGGCAGCGAGCCAGGCTCTCAGGATGCAGTCTGGATGTCGACTTGCCATGTTGAAGGGTCTGCATGGGCCAGCTTCAGGAGCATAGACAGTCACCTCTCTTTTTGGCAACTGAACCATGCCAAGAAGACAAATGCCTTTCCAGGAGTGTTCACTGCTGTTAGTTAAGCTGTGATGTGGGAATCCTACCACTTGCAGTGAAAAGTGGCCACGTCGGAGAAGGTCCAGCTGGCTGCTCGCAGACCCCTGTGGTCCTCTCTTGGGGGACCACAGCCATTCTGTGTGTTTGATTTTTAATTTGGACAAAGCTTTTACCTGTGATGCTTTCCCCTCCAATACAGTGTTGTGGCCGTTTTGATGCTATGTATGTAAATATGAATATAGAAAATGTGTGTGTGTGTCTGTGCCAGCCTTTTGATGTCTTTGAGGACTTTCTTCTCCATGGGAATATGTAGTGCAATTTCCCCTTTTAGCAAAGCCCTTGTGCCCACACCATCCTGTCCAGTCCCCATATGCCTTTTCAGTGTCTGGTTGGCAGGACCCAAAGATCCAGGAGTCCGTGTACATACTTTTGTATATAGTAATATCATCTATAATAATAAAAGTGCAATATGCTAATTAGACCAGATAGCCAAACGACCTTTTCGACCAGTGGTTCTCAACCTATGGGTCGTGACCCCTTTGGGGGTCGAATGACCCTTTCACAGGGGTCACCTAAGACCATCGGAAAACATATTTTCAATGGTCTTAGGAACCAAGACACGGCTCCTCTATCCATCTCCAGGTGGGTCTGCCCACATGCATATACACCTACATATGAGTACCTGGCATGATGACATCATTGCGCCAACCCCATCACATACACCCCATTCAAATACAGGTGTATGGGAGAGGGTTGGCACCATAAGATACTTATGCGGACCAGTCACACATGTGTAGAGAGCAGCTACTATGTAGAGAGTAGCTGCTGTGTTGAAAGCAGCTACTCTGTTGAAAGCAGCTACTGTGTTGAAAGCAGAAGTATTGGCGGTAAAACGACACTTCATGAATTATAATTACTAGGTAAATGTAAAATCATGTACTGTAAAAATAACTACTGCAAAAAAAAAAAATATCTGTACCATGGGAACTTAATCTGGATGCTGATCGGTTTTTTTATATTCAGCTGTGGTTGATGTGAATACTGCCCCCTTGTGATAGTAACAGGTATGTAAAAAAACCCAACAAGAATGGTAAATCATAGGAAACTTTAATGAACTGTATTGACTGAACTATGCCATGTATTGGCATGCCCAGATTTCAAGATCCCCAAAGAACCAACAGGGAGCACTGAGTCCGATGCAAAATCATAGAGCCTTTATTCAAGCTCAGCTCGGTCCCTCTGCCTCCATTACCAGCGCAGCAGCAGGATGTGAGAGAGCCCCAAGTCTTGAAAGAACAAAGACTTTATAGGGATTGGGGTTCGGGGGGGTGGGGGGGCGGGTGAGGGCCCACTCAGACTACTGATTTGGCCAATTCCGGTTGGTTGAGTGAGGTCTGGGGGCTAGTGATGCAAGGGCAGGGTGCAGCTAGGGCAGGGTGGGCAAACTTTTTGACTCGAGGGCCACAATGGGTTCTTAAACTGGACCGGAGGGCCGGAACAAAAGCATGGATGGCGTGTTTGTGTGAACTAATATAAATTCAAAGTAAACATCATTACATAAAAGGGTACAGTCTTTTTTTTCTTTTAGTTTTATTCATTTCAAACGGGCCGGATCCGGCCCGCAGGCCGTAGTTTGCCCACGGCTGAGCTAGGGTCTGGTTACACAAAGACAGGGGGGTGGTCAGCATACTTTTGGCCTTGGGTTTGTTTCCCTTGCATTCCCATTGGCTGAGATAAGGGCAGGCTGAGTAACTGATACATTCTGTGGCTTTTTCTTGGAAGAGGGGTCAGGGACACAGCTATCAGTCCCATTCTGTCCTTTCAGTATCATCTTTTGTATTATTAAAGCTATTGTTATATATTTTCATTAGCAAACCATCCCATGACAATGGATTGTGTAGAGAAGAACTTTAAGAAAGGAAAATATAGTGAGGATTGTTTACAGTATGGTTTTACCTCAATAATTACAACAGGAATTGAGAAACCGTAATGTGTTATTTGTTGTGAAGTTCTATAACTGAATCGATGGAGCTGAACAAACTAAAATGCTATTTTGATAGCAAGCATCTGAGCTTTGCCGGCAAGGATACCAACTATTTTAGAAGCAAAGCTGATGGACTCAAGAAAGCCAGACTTGACACTGGTGGCAAGTACCACAAACAAAACTTAGCAGCCATTGAAGCTTCATATTTGGTGTCTCTCAGAATCGCGAGAGCTATGAAACCTCACACCATTGCTGAGGATTTACTGTTGCCAGCGGCCAAAGACATTGTTTGAGTTATGATCAGAGACGAATTTGTTATGAAATTTTGTGCAATTTCCTTATCTAACAACACTGTCCACAGAAGAATAGATGACATGTCTGCTGATATTCTTGATCAGGTAATCCAGGAAATTAAATCTGCTCCACTTCCAATATTTAATATCCAGCTTGATCAATCTACAGACATTGCAAACTGTTCACAGTTACTGGTTTACGTGAGGTATATTAATGATGGTGACTTTAAAGATGAGTTTCTTTTTTGCAAACTTCTTGAAACAACAACTACTGCACGTGATGTATTTGACACAGTTGGTTCATTTCTGAAAGAGCATAAGATCTATTGGGAAAAGGTTTGTGGTGTTTGCACAGATGGTGCTCCAGCTATGCTAGGATGTCGATCTGAATTTCAATGTTTGGTACTGAATAAGTCACCAAAAGTCATCAGAACTCACTGTACGATTCATTGGCAAATATTAGCAAAGAAGACGCTGCCACAAGAGTTACAAGAAGTAATGCAAAGTGTCATAAGTTGTGTCAATTTTGTAAAGACAAGCACCTTAAACAGTTGACTGTTTTTGCAACTGTGCAATGAGTTGGATGTGCCAAACAATGCTCTGCTATTTCACACTGAAGAGAGATGGTTGTTGAGAGGAATAATTTTAAAATGTGTTTTTGAGCTTCATGATGAACTCAAAACGTTTTTTAATCAGAAAGAAAGACCGCAGTTCAAAGCACTTTTCAGCAATAAAAGTGAACTGCAGAAATTAGCTTACTTGGTTGACATGTTTGCCATCTTGAATGAGTTAAATTTATCACTGCAAGGACCAAATGCAACATGCTTCGATTTGTTTGAAAAGATCTGATCATTCCAAATGAAACTTTAGCTTTGGCAAAAAATATTAGATGAAAATAAAATTTACATGTTGCCTACCTTATCTGCTTTCTTTCAGGAACATGACATTGAACCAGAGAAAAGGATTATGATGATAATTTCTGTGAAAGAACACCTGCACATGCTTGCAGTCGAAATTTCATCGTACTTTACAAACCTACCTGACACCCCTTTTGCACTTGCCAGAAGCCCATTCACAGTCAAAGTTGAAGATGTTCCTGCTACAGCACAAGAGAAGTTCATTGAACTTATTAGCAACAATGAAGCAAGAACTGATTTCTCTACAATGCCAGTTACAACATTCTGGATCAAGTGTTTGCAGTCATATCTTGTTCTGTCTGAGACTGTGTTGTGCATTTTTCTTCCATTTCCAACAACATATCTTTGTGAAACAGGGTTTTCCAGCATGTTGGTTATCAAATCTAAATACAGAAGTAGACTTGTTGTGGAAGATGATCTTCATTGTGCTCTTGCAAAGACTTCCCTGAGAATATCTGATCTGGTGAGAAAGAAGCAATCTCAACCTTCTCACTGATATTGACTTTTTACACATACTGTCACAAAATGTAGCAATGGAGTTTACTGTTGTTATATTAAGACTGTTACCCATGATACAACATGCTTCAAGACAAAATTTCATTTATTTCTAATTACAAATAAACATTCCACAATATATAATTACACTAGACCCCTGGTGCACAAAAATTTGTGCACTCGGGGGGAATTCCTCAGCCCGGCCTGTGTCCTCTCACAGTCTGGGACCCCTCGGGGGATGACCACCTGCTGACTTCGGCCTGCTCCCCGGGGTATTGGGCTTAAGCTGGCAGTCAGACATACCTCTGGCAGCCTGGGAGTCCTTGGGGGATGTCTACTTGCCAGCAGGGACCAGGCCTAAGCTGCAGTCAGATATCCTTAGTGCTGCTGAGGGGGCAGGAGAGGCTCCCACCACCACCACTGTACAGGCAGCTGTCAGCCTGGTTAGTGGCTGAGCAGAGCTACCCCTGTGGGATCACACTGACCACCAGGATCAGCTCCTGCATTGAGCATCTACCCCCGGGTGGTTAGTGTGTGTTATAGTGGCCAGTCATTCCCAGTGGTTCTGCTGTTAGGGTCAATTTGCATATTACCTTTTTATTATATAGGATAGAGGCCTAGTGCATGGGTGGGGGCAAGCTGGTTTGCCTTGAAGGGTGTTCTGGATAAGGGTAGGGGTTCTGTTGAGGTGCCTATCCAGCCTGGGTTAGGGGCTGAAAGCCATTTTCAGACTGTCCCTTCAGAGTGGAGGGTCCTGCTGGGGTGCCTGGCCAGCCTACATGAGTGGCTAATGGCTGTTTGCTGGTTGGCCACAACCCCTTCAGGGTGGGGGTCCCCTCAGGGGTGTCTGGCCTGCCTGTTTGAGGGGCTTATGGCTGTTTGCAGGCTGGCCATAGCCCCTTCAGGGTGGGGGTCTCCGCTGGGGTTCCTGGCCAGCCTGGGTGAGGGGCTGATGGCTGCAGGCTGGCCACAGCCCCCAGCCACCCCCGCTCCCAGTGGAGGCTGGCTGGAAACAGGTATCTGGGATTTATTTATCTTCTATAATTGAAAATATGTTGTTTTGAGGAGACCATAGCTGGCCAGGGCAGGCGGGAAGCTTGGCTTCCTCCATTGTCAGGGCAACCAATCCTCCTGCTTGCTGCAGCTCAGTGGCTGCCAGCAGCCATCTTGTTTGGGTTAATTTGCATATAGTTGCTTTGATTGGCATGGCTTGGGTGTAGTGGAGGTGCAGTCAATTTGCATGTTTCTCTTATTAGATTAGATATTGTTTTTGTGATCAATCACTATGCTTTAATTATGTTCAATTTGTAACAATGAAAATACAGCCTGCATATCAGATATTTACATTATGATTCATAACAGTAGCAAAATTACAGTTATGAAGTAGCAACAGAAATAATTTTATCGTTGGGGGTCACCACAACATGAGGAACTGTATTAAAGAGTCACGGCATTAGGAAAGTTGAGAACCACTGTTCTAGACAAAGCTGAATCTAAGAGAGCCGAGGCAAGCTTCTCTGGTTGTGAGGGCCAAGCCCCTTGCACAAATTTCATGCATAGGGCCTCTAGTCCTATATAATAAAACTAGAGGCCAATGCACAAAATTCATGCATGGGGGGTAACCCTCAACCATCCTGCACCCTCTCCAATCTGGGACCCCTTGGGGGATGTCTGACTTCTGGTTTAGACACAATCCCTGTATAAACTGGCATCCCTCTCACTGTCCAGGACCACTGGCTCCTAACCGCCTGCCTGATTGCCCCTAACCCCATCCCCTGATGGCCTGATTGATGCCTAACTGCTTCCTGTCTGTCCTGATCTCTCCCAATGCCCTCCCCTGCTGGCCTGATCTCTCACAACTGCCCTCCCCTGCTGGCCTGATCACCTACAATTACCCTCCCCTGCCAGCCAGATCTCCCACAACTGCCCTCCCCAGCCAACCTGATGGTCCCCAATTGCCATCCCCTGTCAGCTTAATCACCCACAACTGCCATCCCCTGCCAGCCTTATTGCCCTCAACTGCTCTCCTCCCTGTCATACCCCGCCTCTTCCGTGTGAGCTGGCAGAGATGCCTGGACCAGCCTCCTCTGCTCCTCACAGAGCCATGGGACCCCCAGGCCTCACCATGTGATGCAGCCACTGGGGCCTGCCTCTGCTGTGTGTGCAGCCATCTTGTGTGACATTGTACAAGGGCATAACACCACCTAGGCTTTTATTATATAGGCTAGCCTAATGTGCTGAGTGCCCAGTCGTAAGGTCAACCATTCAACCAATCAAAGCGTAATATGCTAGTGTTATGCTAAGGCCTCTCAACTGCTTGGTATGATATGCACTGACTACAGGGGTGCAGACACTCCACCAGTAGGTTAGCTTGCTGCTGGGGTCCAGCCAATCGGGACTGAGCGAGATGGGCCAGACACACCCTGGAGCCCTCCCATGGTCTCTCCCCTTATGGCCAACTTCCCACATCCCTCCCTGGCCCCAGTGGGGTCTCTGGGCCTGGCCTGCACCCTCTTGAAATCCAAAACCCCTTGGAGGATGTCGAAGAGCCAGTTTCAGCCCAATCTTGCAGGCCAGGCTGAGGGACCTCAATAGTACATGAATTTGCACACTGGGCCTCAAGTTGCAGATAAAAACTGTCTGGTGCTAACATTCTGCCCTCTGCACATGGGTGGTGGCTGTTCCAGACACTCTGTGAAGCTCAGCCATGGAATCCCCTGAGTCGCAAGTTTCAGCCAGGCCATCACTTGCAGTTAACTGTGGAAATGTGTACAGATTCGTGCTTAGGGCTGACCACTTACCTCGCAACAGATCATCCTGCCTGACTTTAATGAAATAAATAGTGTCTTTGAGTGCATGGAGCCTGTCTTTGATTTACCTATTTTATCACAATTTTTGTTTTCATTCTTTGTGATTCTCATCCAAGGATATTTTTTTCCATTGATTTGTGGAGAGAGTGGAAGGGAGGAAGGGAGAAAGAGAAACATCTATGTAAGAGAGATACATCAATTAGTTACCTTTCATACATGAACCAACTAACAGGGACTGAGAATTGAGCCTGTAACCTAAGTATGTGACCTGGACTGGGAATTGAACTCACGACCCTTCAGTGCTCAGGCCGATGTTTTGTAACCACTGAGAAACACTAGTCAGGGCTATTACAACATTTGTAAAGAATCAGAATGTCATATCAGAGAGACAAGATGGTGGGGGAATAGATGGACGTGTCCCAAGGTTTGTCCCAGAGCAAATAGAATGAGCAGCTGAAATGAACAACATCCACCCTGAATTGGCAAAGGAGACTCAGCTGGTGAGACAGTTTGCATCCAGGAAGGGCAGAGTTCCCCTGGAAAGGTAAAAACCAGGGATCTGGGCAGGAAAGTTTGCCAGATCTCTGAGCCCACAAAGTCATAGGGAAACCGCACTGCACTCAGCCATGTCCTTGGGACGGGCAAGCCTCTGACTGGGGAAAGGACTTCTGGTGCCAGGGTATTTGAGATCTGGGTTCCATAATTACTGAAGACTGAGCCAAGAGGGGGAAGCCTTGAAGGGCTGACCAGACCACACAGTGCCAGTAAGAGAGGATCTCACAGAGACTCAGTTCTTCCTGTTTCTGTGGCCGGCGATTTTTTTTTTTCACTGAACTCTGTTCATAGGACATTTCGGATACAGACACTCACCTTTACTGAGGTGCAGGAGAAGGTGCGGACGAGTGGAATCTGGGGAGAGGCTGGGGTCCAGGAGAGGTGGCAGCAAGTTGAGTGCTGAGTCATGGCTGAGCCCAGAACCTGGGCAGTCATTTTCTCCTGAAGATATAGCCCCTCCCTCCAGTCTCCAGGCAAGGAATATAGCCAAACCCAGATTCCACTCTGAATGGTACAAAGGATTAAAAAAATTTGATTAGTTTCTGGTAGTTAATAGGATCTGGCCTATACAGACACCTTCAGTTCCAGCAACAGAAAAAAAAAAAAAAAGTCTCAGACATTCCAGAAACCTGGGATGTTAATCCAGTCAAAGGAACGACATTTCAATTTTTTGTTTTTATTTATTATTATTATTTTTTGGCTCCATTTTTTTTGCTCTTTTCTTTCTTTTCCTTTTATTAGTTTGTTGCTTTATTTTCTAATTCTTTTCACATTATTTTTCTAACATTCAATTTTATTTTATTTTTACTTGCTATTTTCTATTTTTATATCATTTTTATTTATTTATTTATTTATTTATTTTTATTTTTTAAATATATATATTTTATTGAGTTTTTACAGAGAGGAAGGGAGAGGGAGAGGGAGAGAGAGTTAGAAACATCGATAAAAGAAACATCAATCAGCTGCCTTCTGCACACTCCCCACTGGGGATATGCCCGCAACCAAGGTACATGCCCCTGACCAGAATTGAACTTGGGACCCTTCAGTCTTCAGGTCGGCACTCTATCCACTGAGCCAAACTGGTCAGGGCTTATACCATTTTTTAAATCAATTTTTTTGTAAATATATTATTTTGTTCCCCTTCTTTCTCTGCTTATCCACTCATCCCTTTTCTACTTCCTCTATACTGAGTTGAGGTCCTCCCCATATTTATCCAATTCTTAACCTTATTTTCTGTAAATCAGCTCAGCCTCTACAGATCCTGCCCCCACCCTTTTTACTGGGTGTTTGGTGTTTGTATTTGTTTGGTTTATCTATTGGTTCTGTGGTGTTTTATATATATACTACAGGCCCGGTGCACAAAAATTTGTGCACTCGTGAGGAGGGGGACCCCTCAGCCCAGCCTGTGCCCTCTCGCAGTCTGGGACCCCTCGGGAGATAACGACCTGCTGGCTTAGGCCTGCTCCCGGGTGGGAGAGGGCAGACCCAATCCCTAGGTGCAGCCCCAGGTCGGGCTCAGAGCAGGGCTGATTGGGGAGCTGGGGCACTGCCCCCTGTCATCCACAGAGCAGGGCGATCAGGAGGTTGTGATTCCACCCTCAGTCATGCTCAGGGTAGGGCCGATTGGGGGGTTGGGGCACTGCCCCCTGTCACACTCAAGGCAGGGTCGATGGGGAGGTTGCAGCGCCACCCCCTGTCATGCACAGAGCAGGGCCAATCAGGGGGTTGGGGCGCCACACCCTGTCACAGACAGAGCTGCAGGGCGATCAGGGGGTTTGGGCGCTGCCCCCTGTCATGCTGATCCCGGTGCCGGGAGGCATATTACCCTTTTACTATGTAGGGTAGAGGCCTGGTGCATGGGTGGGTGTCAGCTGGTTTGCTCTGAAGGGTGTCCTGGATCAGGGTGGGGTCCCCATTGGGGTGCCTGGCCAGCCTGGGTGAGGGGATGATGGTTGTTTGCAGCTGGTCACACATCCTTCAGGATGGGATTTCCCACTGGGGTGCCTGGCCAGCCTGGGTGAGGGGGTGATGGCTGTTTTCAGCTGGTCACACACCTTTCAGGGTGGGGGTCCCCACTGGGGTGCCTGGCCAGTCTGGGTGAGGGGCTGAGGGCTGTTTCCAGCCTGGGGGTGACTGAAGCTCCCAACCACTCCTTTTTTCTTTTTCTTTTTTATTCTGGGCCAGCTTTAGCTTTGAGGCTTGGCTCCAGCTCTTAGGCCTCTGCTGCTGAAAGTAGATTTCTGGCCTTTGCTTACAATGTTGCAATCCTGCTGGCTGAAGCTCGGCAGGTTTCTGGGGTTTTGTTTAGCTTCTATGTTTGTTACATAGTTGCTTGCAGCTTAGAGGCCTGCAGCCCAGGTGGGGAATGTTGGAGTCCTCCATCACTGAAGCAAGCAAGCCTCATGTTAGTTTCAAGCTGCCTGGCTGCCGGCCACCATCTTGGATGACAGTTAATTTGCATATTGCCCTGATTAGCCAATGGGAAGGGTAGCGGTTGTATGCCAATTACCATGTTTCTCTTTTATTAGATAGGATATTTTCTCCTTTTTCTTTCCTGTCTTATCTTTTTTCCCCTCATAGATATCATTTGTGCTCTCTTTTCTCTCCCCTAATTCTCTTTTCTCAGGTGGTCACTTATATTGGGGTTATCAGTGTTGTGAGTACATTCACTCTTTGTTCTCTTTGGGTCATGTCTTGTTAAGGTGAATTTTATCCTGTCTGGCTAAAGTGCTAGAGAGTGTGCCACATAACCAGACATGTGGAGAGGAAACTTCATCCACGAATGGGTCACACACCCTAGACCTAGCTACAGAGGCAGGAAGAAGGGGGCAGTGAGGGAGCAAAAGAGGAGTGTGTGGTTGTGATGTGTGTGTGGCACAGTTAGACCCCTCAGGACCTTCAGGGGAAGGCTAACCGGGCTAGCCTAAATAGGCAGCCTCCGCTACCATTGCAAACAGTACCAGGAGACCAGCGCTTCTTCAGAGGCCTCACCTTTTCAAAGGGGAGAGCTGATGTAACTGAGAGGCCAGCCTCACCTCCACCCAGGGTGCCCTCAGGTAACACCTGGATCTCTACAGCCACTCATGCCAGGGACCTGCTACCTCAGCTGTGGTCCCATGGTCACTGACTCTTCAGCCACTCTGGGTGAACTCTCCTGTGAGTTCTGAAGCATGTTCCCCTATGACAGGCCCAATGCTTTCGTCCAGGGCACTGCAACCACTTGATCAGCAGACACGTGAGCAGCCCGCTCCAGTCCAAGGAGCATCAGCCTTCCCCAGGCCTAACAGCAGCAGCCTCATGTGGCCTGACACAATCCAAGGAACAGCAGCCACGTGAGCAGTACGCCCCATTCCAAAGAGTAGCAGCTGTGTACAGCTACCATCCATACAAGGAACAGCAGCCTTGTGATCAGCACCCCCACTGTCTGAGGAACAGCAGCTGTGTGAGAAGCTTCCCCCCACCAGCCAGAGGAGCCACCACAGCTGCGAACAGCACCCAACAGAGGAGCTGCTGCCAACTGAGGAGCAGCTGCTACCTCAACTTCCTGAGGAGCAACCGCAGACCGAGGAGCCACTGCCACCCAAGGAGCAGCCCCTGAATAACTCAACATCTAGATCTGTCAGTGAGATCAAACATGGGTAGACAAAGAAACACCCAAAAGAAAGGAAAGGAGGACTCATCAGAAAAGCAGCTAAGTGAAAAAGAGGCATGCAACATGACAGAAAAAAAATTCAGATTAAGGGTGCTAGAGTGCATAAACTGGATGGAGGAAAACATCAACAACTTATGCAAGAAGCAAGAAGAAACAGATGAAAAAATCAATAAATTATGTAAGAACCAAGAAAAAATGAAGAGCGATATAACAGCAATAAAAAATACCATTGAAAGTATCACTAGTAGACTAGGAGAAGTGGAGGACTGAATTAGTGAATTAGAAGACAGGGAAACAAAACACACACAAACTGAACTTCAATTGGAGAAAAAAATTAAAAGATGGGTGGAGAGCCTAAGGGAGCTATGGGACAACATGAAACAAAGGAACATATGAATAATAAGGGTGCCAGAACTACAGGAAGAGGAACAAGGCTTAGAAAACCTATTTGAAGAAATATTTTCTGAAAACTTCCCTGATATGGAGGGAAAAAAAGTCACACAAGCACAGAGTCTATCGAAGAAGATGAACCCAAAAAGACCCACAACAAGACACATCATAATTATGATGGCAAATGTTCAGGACAAAGACAGAATCATAAAGGTTGCAAGAGAGAGACAGAAAGTTACATACAAGGGACCTCTGATTCTATTATCAAATTATTTATCAACAGAAACACAACAGGTCAGAAAAGAATGGAAGGAAATTTACACAGTGATGCAAAGCAAAGGACTGAATCCAAGAATACTCTATCCAGCCAGGCTATAATTCAAAATTGAAGGGGAAATAAAAAGCTTCACAGACAAAAAAAGTCTAATGGAGTTTATCACTTCCAAACCAATAATTCAAGAAATGCTAAAGGGACTGGTTTAAAAGGAAGACATAAAAAGGTAAGAAAGAACACAGGCACAAAAAATAAAAAGGATTACAAACAAGTGCTTTTCAGTAATAACTTTAAATGTAAATGGATTAATGATTCAATCAAAAGACACTGAGTGGCTGAATGGATAAAAAAACATGTCCCATATATACGCCGTCTACAAGAAACCACCTCAGTACAAGGGAATCACACAGACTGTAAGTGAAGGAATGGAAAATTATCTTTCAGGCAAATGGAAATGAAAAAAAAAGCTGGGGTAGCAATACCTATATCTGACAAAATAGACTGCAAAGTGTAAGAGATAAGGAAGGCCACTTCATAATACTAAAGGGATCAATACAACAAGAGGGTACAACCCTGATAAACATATATGCACCCAATGCAGGAGCACCCAAATACATAAAAAAAAAAAAAATCAACTACTGCAGATATCAAAGGAGAGATCGACAACAATACACTCATAGTAGGGGACTTTAATACTCCCCTGACATCACTGGATAAATCCTCTAGACAAAAAAATCAGCAAAGAAACAGTAATCCTAAATTACTCACTAGATCAGATTGACTTAATTGACATCTAAAGAACATTTCACCCCAAAGGTGAGGAACATACGTTCTTCTCAAGTGCACAAGGGGTATTTCAAAAATAGAAGACATATTGGGTCACAAGCAAAGTCTCCACAAATTCAAGAAGATTGAAATCATACCAAGCAACTTCTCAGACGACAAAGACATAATAATAGAATTAAACTACAATAAAAACAATCCAAAACACTCAAACACTTGGAAGCTGAATAGCATGTTATTAAATATTGATTGGGTTACCAATGAGATCAAAGAAGAAATTAAAAACATTCTGGAAACTGATGACAATGAAAACACAAAATTCTAAAGCCTATGGGACACAGTGAAAGCACTCCTGAGAGGGAAGTTTATAGCTCTACAGGCTTACCTCAAAAAAAAACAAGAAAAATTGTTAGTAAATCATATAACTCTACAACTCAAAGAATTAGAAAGAGAGCAAGAAGAAAAGCCCAGAGTGAGCAGAGGAAAGGATATAACAAAGATCAGAGAAGAAAAAAATGACATAAAGACCAAAAAAAACAATACAAATGATAAAGGAAACCAAGAGCTGGTTCTTTGAAAGAATAAACAAGATTGATGAGCATCTAGCCAGGCTCATAAAAAGCAAAGAGAGAGGACCCAAATAAACAAAATTAGAAATGATAGAGGAGAAATAACAACAAACCCCACAAAATACAAAAAAAAAAAAATGTTAAAGAATACTATGAACAACTCTACTCCAACAAACTAGACAACCTGAAGGAAATGGACATATTCCTAGAAAAACACAATCTTACAAAACTCAATCAGGAAGAATCTAAAAATCTCAATGGGCCAAAAAATGTGGAAGAAATTGAATCAGTCATCAAAACGTGCCCAGCAAACCAAAGCCCAGGAGAAGACGGCTTCACAGGGGAGTTTTACCAAACATTCAAGGAAGAACTAAAACCTATTCTCCTCAGATTCTTCCAAAAAATTCAAGTGGAAGGAACACTTCCCCGCTCATTCTAAGAAGCCAGAATCACCCTAATACCAAAACCAGGTAAAGACAACACAATGAAAGAGAATTATAGGCCAATATCCCTCATTAACATAGATGCCAAAATCCTGAAAAAAATCCTCCAAATTGGATTCAGTAGTACATCAGAAAGATCATACACAATGACCAAGTAGGATTTATCCCAGGGATTCAAGGATGGTACAATATCCACAAATCAATAAGTGTGATATGTCACATAAACAAATTGAGAAAGAAAAAAAAAAAAAAAAAAAAAAAAAAAAAAAAAACCATGGTCCAATCAATTGATGCAGAAAAAGCATTTGACAAAATCCAACACCCATTTTTGATAAAAAACTCAACATGGTTGGAATAGAAGGATCATACCATATATAATAACCCCACAGCCAACATCATACTCAATGGTCAAAAACTAAAATCATTTCCCCTAAGAACAGGAACAAGATAGGGATGCCCACTCTCACCACTCCTTTTTGACATAGTACTGGAAGTACTAGCCATTGCGATTAGACAAGAAAAAGAAATAAAAGGCATCCAAGTTGGAAAAGAAGAAGTAAAACTGTCCTTTTTCGAAGATGACATGATATTGTACATAAAAAAAACCCTAGAGACTCCATAAAAAAACTATTAGATTTAATAAATTAATTTGGCAATGTAGCAGGATACAAAATTAACACCAAGCAATCTATGGCTTTTCTATACTCCAATAGTGAACTTACTGAAAGAGAGACTAAAAAAGCAATCCCATTTACCATCACACCAAAAAAATTAAGATACCTAGGAATAAACTTAACTAAAAAGGTAACAAACCTCTACTCAGAAGACTACCGGATATTGAAAAAAGAGGTAGAGGAAGACTTAAACAGATGGAAGAACATACCATGTTCATGGATTGGTAGAATCAACATCATTAAAATGTCCACACTACCCAAAGCAATCTATAAATTCAATGCACTCCCCATTAAAATACCAATGGCATATTTCACAGACCTAGATCGAACTCTCCAAAAATTCGTCTGGAACAAAAAAACACCCCGAATAGCTGCAGCGATCCTGAGAAAAAAGAATAAAGTAGGAGGGAATCACAATACCACATATCAAGCTATATTATAAATCCACTGTTTTCAAAACTGCCTGGTACTGGCACAAGAACAGACATATAGATCAATGGAACAGAAAAGAAAACCCAGAAATCAACCTGAAGCAATATGCTCAAATAATATTTGACAAAGGAGCAAAGAACATACAATGGAGTCAAGACAGTCCCTTCAATAAATGCTTTTGGGAAAATTGGACAGATACATGCAAAAAAAAAAAATGAAACTAGACCACCAATTTACAGAATACATAAAAATAAACTCAAAATGGATAAAGTACTTAAAAGTAAGACACAAAATCATAAAAATACTAGAGGAATCCAAAGTCAACAAAATCTCAGACATATGCCGAAGCAGTTTCTTCACTGATACAGCTCCTAGGGCAATGGAAACTAAAGAGAAAATAAACAAATGGGACTACATCAAAATATAAAGCTTCTGCACAGCAAAGGAAACCATCAACAAAACAACAAGAATGCCCACTGCATGGGAAAACATATTTGCAAATGTTATCACCAATAAGGGTTTAATCTTCAACATTTATAGGGAACTCATACAACTTAACAAAAGGAAGATAAACAATCCAATCAAAAAATGGGCAAAGGACCAAAATAGACACTTTTAAAAAGAGGACATTCAGAAAGCCAAGAGACACATGAAAACATGCTCAAAGTCACTAATCATTTGAATCTGAAAGATGCAAATCAAAACAACAATGGGGTACCATCTCACCTCTGTCAGAATGGCTATCATCAACAATTCAACAAACGACAAGTGCTGGAGAGGATGTGGAGAAACAGGAACCCTTGTGCACTGCCAGTGGGAATGCAGACTTGGGCAGCCACTATGGAAGACAGTATGGAGTTTCATCAAAAAGTTAAAAATGGAACTCCCATTTGACCCAGTGATACCACTTCTATTAATATTCCAAGGAAACAGAAACACCAGTCAGAAAGGATATATGCATCCCTATGTTCATAGCAGCACAATTTACCATAGCTAAGTTCTGGAAACAGCCTAAGTGCCCATCAGCAGATGAATGGTTTAGAAAACTGTGGTACATCTACATGATGGAATACTATGCTGCTGTGAAAAAGAAGGAATTCTTACCATTTGCAACAGCATGGATGGAACTGGAGAGCATTATGCTAAGTGAAATAAGCCAGTCAGTGAATGAAAAATGCCACATGATCTGACTCATTTATGGATAATTAAAACCATTATAAACTGATGAACAAAAATAGAGGCATAGCAACATCAAGCAGACTGTGAAACTAAAATGGAAAGGCTGGGGAGGGTTTGGGGGTTGGGGTAAGAGATCAACCAAAGGACTTGTATGCATGCATATAAGCATAACCAATGGACACAAGACACTGGGTGGTAGGGATGGCCAGGAGAAGGTCAAGGGGAGAAAATAAAAGGAGACATATGTAATACTCTTTGTAATACTTTAAGCAATAAAACAAAATTTAAAAAGAAAAAAAAAAGGAATCAGAATGTCTTCACCCTATGTAAGGTTCTTAAGCCATTGATGAATTGTGGGGAATGGTTAATGTGTAACTATTCATGCCAGTTGCATATGGCCCATCAATGAGCAGTTGGGAAAAGTCAGTGATATGGTTTATACAGGTTAGCGGTGGCCACGGTCATGCTGCATAATGAACAGGTGTAAGGTCTTGGTGGGTCCAGTGAGAAGTATTTCTTGAGCTCATGAACTTGAACATCAGCAGGCTCTGCTCCATGTGCCCCTCATACTCCTCCTGGGACCAGAAGTTGTGTGTGTGTGTGTCGGGGGAGGGTGTCAATGGCAGGTGTGCAGCACAAGACCAGCAACAGAGATACTGTTGATACCTGTGGTCCTGTCACACCTGCTAAGCTTCCACAGTCAAAGCTCTTCTCACAGCCCAGCCCGAGATCCAATGGGATGTGCTGCTCTGCAGTGGGAGGAACCGGCCAGGCACATGGCCAAGTGGCTACAGGGAGATGTGAAGACAGGGTTGTCCCAAGGCTTCATCCTGTACACATTGCCCACTCCTGCCATGAGGCTCTCATGTGTCGTGACCCAGAAGATAAGTTCCTGGAGCAAAGTCACTTGAGACCTCAGGGGCTTAGTCTCCACCAGCCTCAGTTTCTTTCGTTGTATTTGGAGAAGAGCTGCTGTGAGATCAGGTTAGCTAACACATGTTCCCGTGCTTGGGACCTGCTTCAGAGAGTGTGAGGGTGCCCCTCGATTTTCATCACTGTAGCCTGGACCTGGGGGAAACTTCCCCACCTCAGAACTCCCAGAAGAAAGGCATGTTTTCGGTGGGTGAGATTAGGAATATTTCTGTGATGGAGCAGGTGGTGGAACTAGAAGGTGAGGGAGGGATTCTTTAATAAAAACTTCAAAATAAAGTATAAGGTTGAATTTTTTTTAAAAAAAATATTTTTATTGATTTGAGAGAGGTAGCAATATCAATGATGAGAGAATCATTTATTGGCTGCCTCCCGCAGGCACCACACTAGGGATCGAGCCCACAACCCAGGCATGTGCACTGACTGAGAATGGAACTGTGACCTCCTGATTCATAGGTTGACATGCAACCACTGAGCCATGTCAGTTAGGCGAAGATGGAATAATTTAAATGGGGGATAAATTATATATTTTAAAGAGTGGACAGATACCTCACAGCTTAGTGCTATTTTGGCTTTAGCCAGACCTGAGTTCCTCTTCATACAGTTCTGAAATCATCAGTT
The DNA here is from genome assembly GCF_964212035.1 of Myotis nattereri. Classification (NCBI taxonomy): domain Eukaryota; kingdom Metazoa; phylum Chordata; class Mammalia; order Chiroptera; family Vespertilionidae; genus Myotis; species Myotis nattereri. The sequence continues at coordinate 27,718,518 of NC_138094.1, read as the reverse complement.
AGGACAGGAGGTTATGACATCTGGCTGTGAACCTGTGTGAGATCCATGGTCCTGAGATCCATTGATGGTTAGGTGCAGGGGATTGTCCTCAGCACCTGTGTGACTACATCCCATGATAGTAAGTAAGGTACAGTGGATAGTCGGAGCAACTGCTTGACCCACATCCCTCTTCCATTTTTTTTTTTTAAGAAACAGGATTATATAATCACATATTTTATATATACACTAGAGGCCCGGTGCACAAAAATTTGTGCACTCAGGGGTGGGGGGTCCCTCAGCCCAGCCTGTGCCCTCTCGCAGTCTGGGACCCCTTGGGGGTTGACCACTTTCTGGCTTAGGCCTGCTCCCCGGGGGATTGAGTCTAAGATGGCAATCAGACATCCCTCTGGCATCCTGGCAGTCCTCAGGAGATGTACACTTGCCGGCAGGGAGCAGGCCTAAGCTGCAGTCAGACATCCTTAGTGCTACTGAGGAGGCAGGAGAGGCTCCCACTACCATCGCTGTACTGGCAGCCATCAGCCTTGCCTGTGGCTGAGCAGAGCTCCCCCATGTGGGAGCACACTGACCACCAGAGGGCAGCTCCTGCATTGAGCGTCTGCCCCATGGTGGTTAGTGTGTGTCATAGTGACCAGTCATTCCCAGTCTTTCTGCTGTTAGGGTCAGTTTGCATATTACCCTTTTACTATCTAGGATAGAGGCCTAGTGCATGGTGGGGGCTGGCTGGTTTGCCCTGAAGCATGTCCTGGATCAGGGTGGGGGTCCCACTTGGGTGCCTGGCCAGTCTGGGTGAGGGGCTGAGGGTCATTTTCAGGCTGGCCAGCGACTGAAGCTCCCAGCCTCTCCTTTTTTTCTTTCTTTCTTTTTTTTTTATTCTGAGATGTATTTACCTTCTATAATTGAAACATTGTTGCCGTCACTGGCACTCCCAGCTCTGAGGCCGTGGCATGCTGAAAGCAGGTATCTGGGGTTTGTTTAGCTTCTATAATTGAAACATTGTTGCTTTTGGGCTCAGAGCCAGGCTGCGGCAGGAAGGGAACCTTGGCTTCCTCCATCACTGGAGCAAGCAAGCCTCATGTTTGCTTCAGCTGCATGGCTGCTGGCCGCCATCTTTGTTGGCAGTTAATTTGCATATCACCCTGATTAGCCAATGGGAAGCGTAGCGGAGGTACAGCTAATTACCCTATTTGTCTTTTATTAGTTAGGATATGGTTATATAATCACCATATCTCTTGGTTCTTAGGTCCACGCTCAACCACTGAGCCACATATTTTTGAAACCTGCTTTTTACTTAAGATTGGGAACTTTCCCCCCACAATTATTCTTCAGCATAAGGTTGAATTTCTGTGTAATAGCCCACTGTAAGGACACATGGTTTACTGACTGTATTCTCTAAATGGGGTTGTAGGATAATTTTACTTGTCCCTCAGGTATGAAGTCCATTTGGTGTGTTCCTGTATGCATCCTTGCACATCCCCATTTGCTGGAATAAGCTCCTTATCACAGGAACTAAACAGAAGTTCCTGCAGAACTTGACTCCTGTGGGCAGAGCTCAAGAAATTTATCTCAGTGCTGTGGCCGATGCAATGCTGTGAGCACACTCCAGCAAACATGCTTCCTTGGCACACCAGGAAGTGGCAATGCCTGCCTGAAAAATCTCTAAGAGCCACTCTTAGCCCCGACCCTCACGCTCATTGGATAACACAGCAAGCGTGTCCCTGTTACACTATTGGCTGCTTACCCCTTTTTATACGATTGTACTTCCTCAATAAACTTAGATCTGTGTCTCTGAACCTAGTCTCCAGAGTCATGCATGCAAATGCCCTAGCGTGGTGGGCTCTGTCATCCTCACCCCCGAGGGACCCCCCTGTTCCAGACTCCCACATAAAATTTGGTCCTAAGTGTGGGCCGGTGGACCCCCTGACCCACATGTGCCTTTTGTCAGCCTCATTCCTCACAGAAGCCCCATCTGACACATTCCCCTAGCTGGCCAGCTTCTCCCAGTCAGGAGTGACCTTCACCTTCCACTGCATCTCACTCATGGGTGCCACGTTCACAATGCTGTCACCTGAGGTTCAGTGGGAAGGTCTTTGCCCACAGCTCCAGGGTCTTTCCTAACATGTTGGCTATCACTGGGCTTTCATAGATAAACCTCACCCATGCGGGGCCACTGCTGCTGATGCCTGTTTGTTTATTTGAATCCTCACCCGAGGATATTTTTCCACTGATTCCTTAGAGAGAGGGAAAGACACAGAAATATTGATGAGAGAAAAAATTATCGATTGATTGGCCCGGCATGAGCCTCAACCAGGGCCTGAGCCTAGGAGGATCCTACCACCAAGGTACAAGCCCTTGACTGGAATTGAACCTGGGACCCTTCAGTCTGGGAGGCCGACACTCTATGCACTGAGCCACGCCAGCTGTCATCTTTGCTGTTTGCAGGTCATTTCCTCCAGGTGGTGTGGGAGAGACCATTTCTGGGGGACAGAAGAGGGACTGGTTATGACACCCGGCTACCGTCAAGCAGAACTTGAAGACTCCAAGGTCCACACTTGTGCAATCCACCCGGGAAGCAGGTAGAGAGGGTGCCTGATGAGGCAGAGAAAGCCTGGTGGTCAGTGAGCAATGGATGCTGCCATGTGTTCCACACCCGGCAACAGAACCCTGCTGGTCAGGACAATGGGAATGGAATGTGGCTATGGACTGGAGGCTGAAGAGAGGGCTTGGAGTAGTGTGCCAGGCCCTCATGTGGCTGAGGCCTGTGTGGCCAGGTCCCACAGTGTGGCCGGTCCCACATAGCCAGGAGCCGGCCGAAGGACCCTCAGAGGAGCCACGTGTGCCTCGGCAGCACTTCCTGACCTGCTAGTTGCTCTTCCCAGACACCCACTCCTTTGGAGACACATCCCTGGTCAGTAGGGGCTCAGCCTCTTTCTTGTATCTGTTTTATTATGGTAAAATGGGTATAACAAAAAAGTTGTGTACTATTAGGGTCGCTGAAGGAGGAACACACTAGGTCAAAAGGGTTTAAGGATTATGAATGTATTAGGTCATCTGGGAACCAGATGCGCTGATCCCCAAATGGCACCAGCCACCAGGAACAGGAGTCAAAGATTTAAAGGACTCTGGGTGGGCTTTTTCAGCGGGGAACTCTCTGGGCTGGTCCAGATCCTGAGGAACTCCAGAGGGGAGAGATAATGGTCTTAGCAAGTGGAATTCGGTCTCATAAGCGGGATGTGGTCTTACAAGTGGGATGTGGTCTGGGCCAAAGGGAATGCCTGTTGTGAAGTGGCCTAAAGGGCAGATCCCAGGGGAGGGGTATTGATTCAATTATTTGATCAAACCTAACAGTTACCTTTTTTAAGTGTATAGTGCATTGTCACTAGGGACCTTCACAATGTTTTGCTGCCATCACCACCATCATCTCCAGAACTTTTCATCTCACCAAACTATTGTACCATAACTCAGCAAGTTAGATACAAGATGCCTTAACAATCCAATTAATTAGGAGTCTTGATTATGCGCAGGCTCAGAGGGAGGTGTCTCCTAATTCCCTGAGCAAAGATCTAGAGGAAGTTTTCTCTATTTACACCTTTTGAGCACTTTGTCTGCAGATTTTACAAAAAGCTCTGTATAGGTTATTTTTGCAGACAGTTTGTAATCTTTAATACATAATGAACAAACACTTGGCATGAGAATTGGGAATTATCAGCATTTGCCTATTTCGTTAGATGGCTAGCTTGCAAGGTCAGACAGTTAAGTTTTTATCTTTTTCTATTATTCAAACTAAAACAGTTATTTTACAAAATAAGGGACTATCTAAAAATAACAGAGTTGACCTATAGAACAAGGGACTGTCTAAGAATAACAGAGTAGTTCAAACAGCAGTTTTCCAAAGCAGGGATTTACTATGCCTCAAAACCAAAACTGTCCCCATCGAACCCTCTACTTCCTGGCCCCTTGCACCCACAGTTGCTTTCTGTCACTGTGAGTGTGGCTACCCTAGGGACCTCAGAGAGGTAAATGATACAGTACTTGTCTGTGTTGCTGGTTTGTTCCATTCGGTAGAATGTCTTCATAGTTCATCCATGCTTTAGTGGGTGTCAGAATATCCTTCGTTTTCAAGGCTGAGTACCATAATATTCCATGGTATGGGTGGACCACATGTTGTCTGTGCACTCATCCAACATGAACATTTGGGTTGGTTCTAGCCCTTGGCTGTTTTGAATAATGCTGCTATAAACATGGTGTGCAAATATCTGCTTGAGTCCCTGCTTTCCCTTCTTTGGAGGATAAATCCAGAAGAGGGATTGTTGAATCTTGAGGTAATTTCATGTTTAATGTTTGGACTCTATGATGAGATATAATTCGCACACTAGTCATCATTTTGAAGTGTACAATTCAGTAAGTTTCTCTATATTCACAAGATCATGCTACCATCACTGCTAATTCCAGAATGTCCTCATCAACTAAACAGGAATGCTCTTTTCTCAGTCCTTCTTGTCTATGTTTTAACTGACTTTTTGGCTACTTCAGTGTTTGTTCCACTCACTGTCAGTGGTTAATTGGCTGTGTCTTCTTTACATTTTGATGCTCACTGAATCTGTACATTTCAAAATGGTGAATTTCGTGGTGTGTGAATTCCATCTCAATTAAGCTGTTTTAAAAACAAAAGATATGCTGCAATGGTAGAAATGTGCCCAGGATATAGGGAAGCAATGAGGTGGGTGCCCATAAGACCCACCAGGAAGACAGCTTCTGCTCTTTTTTTTTTTTTTTTTTTTTTTTTCAGAGAGGAAGGGAGAGGGAGAGAGAGATAGAAACATCAATGATGAGAAAGAATCATGGATCAGCTGCCTCCTACTGGGTATTGAGCCTACAACCTGGGCACTCATCTAAAGATCTAAGGGATTTCTTGTATCAGTCTGGGAGATCTCTCGTCCTGTCCCTCCCACTGGGGGCCTCTCAGAATAAAGGCCTCCCAGTGCTCAAGTTGTGTGCCCTGATCCAAACTGTAACCTCCTGATTCATAGGTTGACACTCAACCACTGAACAACCCTGGCCTGGCAGCTTCTGTTCTTCATGATTCTCTGAGGTGGTCCCTCACTTGAGAATCCGTATGTAACCCATGAAATGGCTTTACTTTACACTCTGCTCCATGTTTCAATGGCCTTATTCCAAACTTTTCTAAAAGGGGTTTAAGATGCTAAATAAGTACATATGTAGTTTTCCAATGGTACACAAGTGATCCATAGAACTGTGATGAGGTGAACTCTAGACCAGTGGGTGACAACTGGTGGTCCGGAGACCACTGTTGGTCTGTGAGGTCCAAAAGATTGGTGACCACTGGTTTAGGAAACCTTGGGAGCAGCTGTCACCAACTGGTGGTCCAAGGATCACTGGTGGTCCATAAGGTCCGAAAGGTTGGCAACTGCTGCTCTGGATCATCACAGGGGTATCCTTTAAGGTAGCATTGCTTTTGTCAGGTGGTGAGAAGTGGGCTACTGAGCTGGGCAATATGTGAAGGGAATGGCAAGTTTCTGGAGTGCGTAACCACAGAGGGAGGGCTAGAACTGATCTCTACTGGAGCCTAAAACAAATATGTCAGTTTCTCCATCTTTCTCATGTTGGGTCTTGGAGCTTTGTAGATGAAAGGTTCGGAGTGGGCCGGAGTCACATACCTATGATGTGAGGCCATAATGAATCAAAAGAGATTTTTATTTCAGGCACCTGGTTGCAGGTAGGCTGAGTCCAATAAAGGAATCAGTGGAGACTGAAGGGGGAGGCAGACTTTTCTTAATCCTTGATGACTGCAAGCTGCTCTGCTAATGTAAGGGTTAGGTCCGTCCTTAGCTCCTCCCAATGCCAGGTGTCTTCTGGTTATCTAAACTATGCAGCGCTCAAGGCTGCAAGATTTTTGCAAGATATCTGTTAAGCACAATACGTTTTCTCTACCCCATTTTATTCTCTTTAACCCTTTCAGTAGAGTTTCTATGAGAGCCAGAAAGAAGTTGTGTGCCTCATGACGATGGGACATGGGTTATACACACTCTGGGGTTCTTTGTATGAAGTTCTGATTTAACAGGTCATTGGCACTGAGCAATGTTTTAAATAGTTAAAAATCATTTTTAAGTGGATGTTACAATTTACGTGAGCACTTTGCATGGTCACTTCGGGTCTTCTGTTCCTTCTATTCCAGTATACATTCTGGGTGTGCACCATCACACATGCCCCCTAGCTGTCTTCACTCCTACCACTCTCCTTGCCTGGGGAAACCACCTGACCCAGTAGTCACCAGTCATGTGTCACTGCAAATCCTTGTTTCATTGGGTTGCTCAGCAAGCGATCAGGGCTGGAGCACCAAACTGTTATGAAGAATGCTCTGAGCTGAGGACACAGTGACTTGTGTCATCGGGCTTTGCTAATGTCCCAGGACTGCTCAGCCTTGGAGTGTGTGCTACCAAGTGTGCTCCTGGGATTCAGAGGGAGGCCATGACTTTAACACCTTCGTGAAGTTTTATGTTCTTCCCGGTATTATTGTCATGAGCATACTGTGCGAAAGGTGGGGAACTTGCCCCATGCCCGTCAGCACAGGCTGAGTGGCTGCTTAGTGTGTGCCAGCAGGGCCAGCATGATGTCTTCCCCACACTTCAGCTTCCCCTTGAACCATACATTCCATGACCCTGAACTGCCACTCCGTCCCTCATGGCCCAGGACCCAGCCCCCACCAGCAGTCCCTACAATTATTTCAGAAACACTCAGCCCATGAAGCTCACTCAGCCTGACCATCTAATTCCAGCCAGCAGGCCATTTATTTATTTTTTTTTTTAATTCTCACTGAGGCTATTTTTTCTATTGTCTTCTAGAGAGAGAGTGGGAGGGAGGGAGGTAGAAGTGGGAAAGAGAAACATCAAGGTGAGAGAAACACATAGATTGGTTGCCTCCCACATGCTTCCCTATTGGAGCTGGGAACCTGCAACCCAGAAATGTGCCCTTAACTGGGAATCGAACTCACAACTTAGTCCACAACTGAAGCTCTAACCTCTGAGCCTAACCAGCCATGACCTGCAAACATGCCATGTATCTAATTTTTTAAAGTATTTTATTAATTTAAGAGAGGAAGGGAGAGAGAGACAGAGATAAAAACATCAATGATGAGAAACACTGATCCATTGCCTACTGCTCCCCTCCTATTGAGGATAGAGTATCCAACTTGGGCATGTGCCCTGACCAGGAATTGAACCTTGACCTCCTGGTTCAGAGGTCGACTATCAACAACTGAGACACACCAACCAGGCCCAACATGCCATTTAAAGTGTTCCTTCCACATAATTTTTTCAGGGTTATCTGGCCCCAAAGAATGATCTTTATAAATAAGGCATCTTCCCTGAATATCTGGCCATGAGAAGGGATTGCTTGTATCAGTCTGGGAGATCTCTCGTCCTGTCCCTCCCACTGGGGACCTCTCAGAATAAAGTCCGAACCCCTCAAAGCTCTCCATGCACTGGCTTCAAAGTCCATTCCTGTTCACCCTTTATTCATTTCTGTGCTTGTATCACTGTACAAGCCCCCATTTTTCTCCAACTTAAAATATAAAAATATTCCTGGTAATCCTGACAGATGCATCTCGTTTTATCTTCCCAGTGTATTTCAGGATGGGCAAAAATAAGATCCTGCTACATACTTATAATTTTCTTATCCTCATTTTGTTTATTTTTAATTTTGTATTATTAATTCGTAATTGATTTTTAGAGAGAGAAGAAGGGAGAGGGAGAATAGACAATCATCTATCAGCTGCTTCCTGCATGCCCTCTAATAGGGATCATGCTGGCACCTCAAATATGTGTTGTGACCAGAAATCATACCAGCAACTTTTTGGTGCACAGGACAATGCTCACCCAGATACACCACAATAAGCAATGATCTTATTTTCATTTTAAATGCAACCCACTATGACCTCTTCCCATGGTACTGAATACTCTCCTCCTCTAATGTCTGCTGGGTACTATAGGGAATGAATTACTTTAATACTAGGTATTGCAGAATATTTGTGTACCAGAATTAATCCTCCATTGCTTCTCGTTTTTTTTTTTTTTTTTATTGTTTTTATTTCAAAAACTTTTGCTCATGACAAATAACTGAAAGTTTTGAACACCCAGAGATTATTTAAAAAATCAGCCCGGCTGGTGTGCCTCAGTGGCTGAGCGTTGATCTATGAACCAGGAGGTCATTGTTCAATTCCCATTCAGGGCACATGCCTGTGTTGCGGGCTAAATCTCCAGTAGGGGGCATTCAGGAGGCAGCTGATCCATGATTCCCTCTCATCACTGATGCTTCTATCTCTCTCTTCCGCTCCCTCTCTGAAATCATAGTTTGAGGTCATAGAGCAAAGGAAGCCATTAGCACACGAATGCTGAGGGCACAATTCCTGTCTTGAAAAACAGGCAGAAGGGAACCAAGATGTTTGGGGATTCCTGCTGAGGTGGGAAACTAAAGACAAGCAAGAAAGCAGAGATATTATCGCTCTTAAGGTGAGTGGTGGCGACAGGGGTATTTACCCCTTGACAGTTCATTGAGTTGTACACTTAGATTTTGTGCACTTTTCTATATGAATGTGATTCTGCACAATACTTATAGCTTTAAAAACTCACCTTCCCTCTGATCCCATTTTCCGTACAAGTTTGTAACTTGTACTTGGTATATTGTGGACATCTTCCCTTTGGTCACATTACTTTTTTTTTTTTAATTTCCCTTTATGGTTGAAAGTATTACAGATGTCCTCTTTCCCAGTCCCATTAACTCCCTCCACACTGCACCCACCCCAGGCCTTCACTGAACTATTGTCTATATCCATGAGTTATTCATATACATTCTTTGGTTAATCTCATCCCATTTCCCCACCCACCGCCACACACACATACACACACCTTCCCTCAGAGATTTGTCAGTCTGTTCTATGCTTCCATGTCTCTAGATCTATTTTGCCCATCAGTTGTTGTTGTTGTTTTTAATCTTTATTGTTGAAAGATTACATATGCCCCACCTTTCCTCCCATCAACCCCTCCAGCCCATCCTGTCCCACACCCCAGGTCTTCAGCACCCTAGTCTATGTTCATGGGTTCTGCATTTGCATACAAGGTCCTGAGATAATTACTCCCACCCCCACACCCTCTCTTGCCTTCCTTCCAGGACTCTGCACTGTTCCATGCTTCCATATCTCTGGATCCACTTCATTCATCAGTTTATTTTATTCATTAGACTAGTGGCCCAGTGGACAAAATTCATGCACAGAGGTGGGGGGGGGGGTTCCCTCAGCCCATCCTGCACCCTCTCCAATCAGGGACCCCTTGAGGGATGTCCGACTTGCAATCTGGGACTGCTGGCTCCTAACCGCTCATCTGCCTGTCGGCCTGATCACCCCTAACTGCCCTCCCCTGCTGGTCTGATCTCACTTCCAACTGCTATAACCTGCCAGCCTGATCTCACCCCCAACTGCTTCTGCCTGCCTTATCTCCCCTCAACTGCCCTTCTCTTCCAGCCAATTTGGTTCTAATTTGTCAGTTTCTATGCCAGTCAGTGTTGAAAGCTCTGCCTCCTAGGCCCAGGCAACCATTGGTTCTTTACACTTCACCCATATTTGGTTCTGATTGGTCAGTTTCTATACCAGTCAGCATCTCTGGGCCTATCAGCAGGGCCTGATCAGAAAGGCAGGGCTTATCAGCAACCCTGGTGGAGACAGGAGAGAAATCGACTCTCTGCTGCTGGCCAGACTGGGAGAGAAAGAGAGAGGCAAGTGCTGATCAAAAGCTGCCATAGAGGCAATGGACAGTCCCTGCTTCTCTCTTCAGGCCTCTTTCTGGCCCTGATTCGCAGCCCCCTCAGCAGTTAGTGCTTACTGCAGGATTGACTTCTGGTTGTTTGAGCCTTGGTAGTTACCAGTTGTTAAGACCCAGGGTTTTTATATAATAGAATTCTACATTGGAGTGAGATCATGGGATACTTGTCTTTCTGTGACTGACTTATTTTGCTTAGCATAATACATTCCAGGTTCCTCCATGTTGTCTCAAAAGGTAAGAGATTCTTCTTTTTGATGGGTTCATAGTATTCCATTGTGTAATCAAAAACTGTTAAATGTTGGAGAAGGTGTGGAGAAACTAGAACCTGAATTCATAGCTGGTGAAAATGTAAAAAACTCCCAACAGGCAGTTCCTGCATTCATTGCAAAAGTGTAGCCGCTTGGAGAAAAAGCTTAGTACTTTGTTCAAAGTTAAACACACATACAGTTACAGCATGACCCACGGGTCTCTCTCCTAGCTAGCCACACTCTGTAAATGAGAACATACACCCATTCAAAATTTTAGACACATGTTCACAGCAACAGAATTTATGAGCACCAATACTTAAAATTAATCCAAATGTTCTCAAATTGATGAAGGGATAAACAAACTATGGTATATCCATACAATTGAAGACGGCTCTTCAAACTGAAAGGAAAAATCTGCTCCCAGGGGCCGCAATGTGGATGACCCTTGAAAACATTATGTGAGATGAGAAGGGCCAGACAGCAAACATAACACCAAGTACAACTTGGCTGCACTTGTAATGTTGGTGTAGAGCTCGATTGTATGGATGTAGCTTAAATTATTTCACCAAACCCTATTGTTGGGTTTGACATGGTTTCCTATTGTTCAATGTCACACTGTGCTGTGATACCCATCTCTATCATATCTAGCCAATCTTACTTGGGTCTTTCAACAAATGCCTAGAAGTGGAACTGCCTGTTTGAAAGTTTGAACATATTTTTGTTGATTTTTGAGTCAGGGAGGGAAGGAGGGAAGGGAGAACATGAATTTGGTGTTCCACTGACTGATGCATTCATTGGTTGCTTCTTGTATGTGCACTGACCAGGGATCGAACCAGCAACCTTGGCCTGTTGGGAAGACACTCTAACCACTTAGCAACCCTAGCTACCCTGAAGGGTGAAAGTCTGTATATTTTAAGGCTTTCAGTAAAAATTGCCCATGGACCCTTCACCAGCAGAGCATGGGGGTCAAGTGTCTCCATTCTGGAATATGGCATTTCCCTCTCCAATATAGCGCTGCTCACCCCCGCGGAGAGGGAGGACGGGGGGGGGGGGGCGGTGGGGGGATCCAGGTCTTGGGTCCCACCCTCATGATGCCCTCTATTCGTTTGCAGTTCCCCTGGATACATGGCCATGACCTCGCTGGTCAACAGTGCCAACTGCCAAGTAGCGGGTTTCGCTGTCACTACCGTAGGATGGATCTTCTCCATGACTTGCATGGGCCTGGCCGAGTGGCGGGTGTGGTACGTGGACAACAGCTCCGCCCCCTCCCCGGGGCTGGCCTGCATAGGGATGTGGAAGGTCTGCACTTACCAGCTCACCAACCTCCACAGCAGGCCCATCTCGTGTCACCGCTACACCTACAGTGACACCTACCTGCCGCTGGATATCCGCATCGCTCAGAACCTTCTGCTGGCCGCCAGCCTGCTCGGGCTCCTGGGGAAAGTGCTCATGGTCATGGGCCTGTGGAGAGTGTACGTGGGAAAGCGTCAGGATGACAACACCTGCAATCTGTTATTTGCTTGTGGTGTCCTGAGCATCACAGCAGGTGCATTTATCTTCATTGTTGTAATCTGGAACTACCACTCCGTGATGAATGAAGAGGGCATACCCTTCCCTCCATCCTTCCACATCCCCTTCAAGCCAGACCGGCAGGAGATCGGCAGCACTGTGCCAGTGGCAGTTCTGGCTGCCTTCCTCATGCTGTTGAGTGGGCTGCTTACCATCTCTTTCCAGCGGCCCCCCAACAGCCAAGTGTACCCCGAGGTCTCACAAGTGTGAAATTCCTGGTTGCATAGTTTTGCAAATCCACGAGAGCAGTTTATGGGGGTGAAGTAGTGTCAGGATGCTCTATGAAATAGTTCAAGGACTCATGACCATGGCAAGGCCATTTTGACCAGAAAGTGGCCATTTCCTTTATGTCCAAATTGGACTCATTGATTGGTTAATTAACTTTCATTAAAAAAATCCCAAAAGACTACTGTCCACCTGTCTTCATTATTATTGGGTAAATAATTGATGCTATACATCTACTGTGTGGAAATGAGAGTTGCTGGGATTCTCACACCTGCCTCTCAAACTTCCACTAAAAACAACCAGCCTGACCTTCTATGGTATGGCCCTAACACCTCTCCACATGTACATGCAATTTCCCCAAATGTGCAAAAACAGAATAGTGGAAGGAACTCCCCTTTCATTACCAAACTCAACAGTTATCATGATTCTGCCATATCCATTTTCTCTTTTCTTTCTTCCCTTCTTTTCATCTATTTTTCTTTCTCTGAAGAACTTTAAAGCAAACGCCAGACATTGCATTTCTTCATCCTTATACACTTCAAAATTAGTCTCTAAAAAAAGGACATTTCCTTGCATAATCATAGTATACTTTTAAAGTTAAAAACTTTTTGTTGTTATCATCAAATACTTAACAGAATTTTTAAATGCTTCAAACGTCATTGTACAATTTTATTTATTTTATTGCTTAAGATATTCACTCTGCCTCTTAAGTCTCGATTTAAAGGACTCACCCTCCCATACCTCAAATCATTACATTGCAAAATCATGCTTATAGGCAAGTCAGGAGAGACAACAACTTCAGCTCATTCACTCACTAATGGCTTCTTTCAGCTAATATTAACTAGATGTCTTTCATGTGGGAAGTGCCTCTAAAAACATTAAATAAAGAACACCTGACCCACACCCTCTGCACAACTGCTCACAGCGCCTCAGAAGTTTAAAAGGACTCAATACTAAAAAAATAACTTGGGGAGATCATTAATAGGTTAAAATTGAGACAGACTTGCTTTAATTTAGAGCCACAGGAGAGAAATCCAAGGGCTGACAGGAAATAACTTTCTTCTCAAAGAGTATTTAAGTCTCTGAGAGCACAGTGTTGGAAAAATTCCCCCCTGGGGCATAAGTTTATCAGGTATTTAAATATGTGTTCCAAACACGTTGCCTGTGGACCCTAGAATGTTCAATGGAAACTTTGCCTCTGGGCTTTGAATCCGATTTGTGGGCCATGGATTTTTCCCTCTTCCTTCTGATGGAAGAGTGTAGTGGTGGAAGCATTCTTTAGGAAATGTCCCTTTTCTGCCTGCCATTTTTTGCACACTGTCCTAGGCCTGGGAGGAAGTCACAACCTCTGCATTGAGTTAGAGACCCTGGCTCCCCACTCAGGGGTTTGAAAGGAGCCCCTGCTTCCTGTGGGAAGTTCAGGGCTGGCCTTGGGCGAAGTCTTATCCATTCTCCATGCAGCTCTGGGATGGCTGGGAAATGGTTCCTAGGGAAACACCACATTTCCCCCAATGAAATCTGTTCTGAAGTAGGCCTCATTAATAGACGAACGATACATATAAGTTTGAAAGAGGATGTGTGTTATTTAAGTGAGTCAAACCTCTGGTTATTTGAAAAAAGAAGCTCTTGGGAGACATACTTCTGATGAGGGCTGGTTTTTGGAACCCGATACCCTGCGGAGGGCAGCACGCCTGCCTCCTGCTAGTTACGCTGGGGAATGATGGAACCACTGGGGCTGAGGAAAGTGGTATCTTGACCCCTCTTGGCCTTCAGTGTCAACAGAGAGCAATCTGACAGGTCATGAGGATCAGACGCAGAAGGTGAGGCGGCCACCAGGCGGGGTCTGCTCTGGGGAAGCGGGGAAAAGGGTTCCACGCCCCTATCAAGGGTGCTTTGGCAATGACTGTTTAAGGGACTCACTTTATTAATATTTCACAGGAATAAGGCAAGAGAAGGTGTCCTGCGCATTCCCCGCGAGTGCAGCACAGCGAGGGTGCCTGAGGCCAGTGGCATTACTTTCCTTCTTCTCCTCCCTGGGAATCCTCCCAGGGCGCCCAGGAGCCAGAGGCTGCCATGTGGCCTTTGGCTCAGGGCCAGCGTTAGACAGTGCCAGGCCTTTTGCTAGGGGCGCCAGGCAGGGAGGAGTCTGGTGACAGCACTCGCGGAGGGAGATCCGCTGCCGACAGCAGCAGGTGCCTGTCACGGTGCCCGGTGAGCTGAGTGTTGAGTCGCTTGGCCGCTGGGCAGCCATGGAGCAAACGCAGGGTAGACTTGAGCACCAGGAGGCATGGCGTGCTGTGGCAGCTCTCTGTGGACAGAGCAGGTGGCTCCTGCTTCCACTTGCCTGATTGCAGAGAGAGAGTCTAAGTGGCTTGGTCCTGGTTAGAGGGGCGCTGGGACAAAATTCGGGGTCTTCTGACGCAGTCCTCTGTCATAATAGTCAAAGTGCCATAACAGTGTTACCTGCTTCAAGTCTATTTCCGGTCTCTGAAACGCATTGTTCACCAGACTGAGGAGTCTGATCAAAGGTGTAAAGACCATCTCAGATGTGTGGACATCATCACAACGTTCTGTGAATGTTCTCCTGAGGACGCCTGCACTGATGGTTCCCTGGGGTTGCCTTTCCTGGGGACATTTTCTAAGAAGGAAGCTCCCCCAGCAGAGAAAAGCAGAGGAGCCGCGACCATGTGCGTGGGTCTCTGAGAAATGGGAAAAGTCCCTCTTCTACCATCTGGGGGAGCTCATGTTAGAGACCTAACTGTACAAAGCACACAGTTCCTACTGCTGCTCCAGCAGGACCATCCAGTACAGAGAAAACATCTGCCTTCTTTCTGAATAGCAACCAATACCTCCCATAATAGCTCCAAACTGGGACATCCCAATGGCCATTAGTGGGAGAACGGTATTCAGACTGGGAATATTCATACATGGAATACTATAGAGTCAACACAAAGGGATGACAAGGTCCACAACGCAGGTGACTCTAGAAACCCTTATACTGAGCAAGCAACCCAAAAACCCATGGCCAGGATGAGGGCAGAGGGGCAGGCACTCATGGCTATTGGGGAGTGGGGGAGGCATGAAAGAATTTTGGGGAGACAGGAATATTTTGTCTCCTATTCTGAATGGAGGTTATGAGAGACTGATGTGAAAATTACTTGGGCTGCACACTTCATGGTAGTATGTCACACTCTCTGTAAAGTATACCTCAAGTAAAACCTAAAACAAAAAGAAGTAAATAGTGAAAATAAAAGCACAAGTTTTTCCCTCATTCTCACTGTTTGCTACCTCCCTTTGGTTCTTTCTTCTCCTCCCAGCCCACTTCCATCCCCAGCTCATGTGTCCCATGTGAGTTCCTAGAAGGAACTCTTTCAGGGAGACAGTAACGTCCAACTGGAAGCAGAGTCGGCTGACAGCCAGGACCCAAGTCAGTTTCTCCCCAAGGCCCTGGTCCAAGGACACTTCAGGGAGGCCACCCCATGGCGTGGCCCTGGCTCCCTATCATGACACTTTCTCCCCAACACTGTGGCCCTTCTTCCAGGCTTTCTACTTAAGACTCTGATGAATTACAGTGAATATCTGGTCTAAGACTTCAAAAAGGACATTTCTATTATAGAAAAACCTCAACTTTTTAAAAAAATATATATATTTTTATTGTTTTCAGAGAGGAAGGAAGAGGGAGAGAGAGAAACATCAAGGGTGATAGAAAATCATGGATTGGCTGCTTCCTGCAAGCACTACACTGGGGATGGAGCCCGCAACCAGCACATGTGCCCTTGACCGGAATACAAACTGGGACCCTTCAGTTCCCAGGCCAATGCTCTATCCACTGAGCCAAATGCGCTAGGGCAAGTATTAAACTCTTGAAGACTTGTTCCGTGACTCTGGCCCTTTAAGGAGACTATTGTCTCAAGCCTGAAGATCAGCCCTGGGGGCCATGGAAACATAAGAATGTTTGATTTCCTTATCTCTGTTGCAGCTTGGCAGTGGCTACCATTTGTACCTCTGAGACGTTCTCCTCCTGCCTTTTTGTATTGGTTGAGTAACTATTGCACTTTATTCATCACCCTAGTTAAGAGGAGCCCTAAGATTTCTTGCGGGGGGGGGGGGGGGCATCGCTTTATTTGATCCTTCTATTTGCTCTGTGAACAGGTTAACTGTCATCGGCAGTCCTACAGAGAGGTGAACACAGGCCAACTTTATTTGTTTATCATTTATGTAAGACTTGTCTTTTTTTAAAAAAAGTTTTTATTTATTTTAGAGAGAGAAGAAGAAAGAGGGAGAGTTAGAAACTGTTATGCCCAGAGCTCGGGGTTCCCAACAATCCACCACCAGGGAGCCTCCTCCGATGCAAAAGCAACGAGTCTTTATTGATCAATTCTAGAATTGACTCCCAGCCTCTATCTGGCGCAGCGGTGAGGCGAGAGAGCGTGTCCCAGGAGAACAAAGGTTATATAGGGCTAGCTATTTGGGGTGGGCTTTAGGGGTGATGTGAGTTACAGAGATTGGTCAGGGTTTTACAGCATAAGGGTCAGGAAGTGACCATCACATTCTGAAGGTTGGAGCTGTCCTCCACGATAGCCTTATTAGGACTGTAGCTACATTTCTGGAGCTTCATTGGTCCACTCAGGTGGGTGGTTGGGAGAGTTCGGACAATACCAGCATTCTTGTGGTCAGTCTCGGTGGGTGGGGCGCGGCTTGGGCTGAGGGCCCAGCCTTGCAAGACAAGATAGAGGAGAGGGAGAAGAGCATGTCTCTGCCTCATCCTTGAAGAGGGAGGAGGGTGCATTTCTGCTTAGTTCTGCTTAGTTCTTTCAAGTTCCGTTCTGTCCCTTCATTCCCCCCTTGTCTTGGAACTTCCGGCTCAATCATGAGATGGACTGAACTATTAACTGAATTACTTTTATACGTTCCTTGACAAATTGGACTAGTCTGTTGATAATGCAAGGGCCGAAAGTCAACAGCATCAGGAGGGTTACAAGGGGTCCGCCGAGGTTTGCTGTCTTCTTGAGGGTGATCTGCAGTGGGTGTGTCTAGTCAGAGGTCACCTTCCAGTCAGGCTCCCTGCTGTCCTGGGCACAGAAGGAGCTGGGCTTGTGACCTGGCAGAGACAAACTATAACAACTGGTTTGGTGGAAGGGAAAGAAGCTTTAACAACTTCTATTGAAATAGGATTTTTCTTCTTAAAATTCCTCTATGGCTATCAAAAAGCCAAATCAAGACCAATTTATCTACGGTATTCAATTTGGCCTGATGTTTGCATAAACACAAGAAGAATGGTAACTGACTACCTTTGCTGGAATTTCATGATTGAATCTTAATGTGCCCCGTAGGGCCAGAAGCCAAGCCATCCAGCTGCCATCAGGCCTGCCTGCAGTATCTGCTGGGTTAGGTGAATCCCTCACCTGTACGAACTCCACCTGAGCCCACGCTCTAGGCTTTAAGGCCCATCTCAGTAGCCCTCCTACTCGTTGCAGCCCAGAGTGTGTGGGGGTTCCGCAGGGATGCAGAGGCATCCTTATTGCTCCCCTTCTACTCTGACCAACCGCCAGTGATGGTAGGGCATGGACCTGACGCTCCAGCGCCAGCCATCTTCAGGGCTCCCAAGCAGGATACCAGGCTTTTCCTGTGGCACTTTTTTTGGCTTCAAGTCTTCAGAGCTCAGACAGGTTTCTTTAAAATATGATACTCCAGTCAAAGTTTCCGGTTAAAAAAATCACTACTGAAAACCGGTCTTATTGATTTCATGCAAAGAAATGTTATTGCCATGACTTACTTAGCATTGCCAAATTTCAGAGGAATTATATAAGGAGAAAAACATACTGATCTGCTTTAAGATATTCTGATTTTTCTTGTTAGTTCTTTCTCATGGACTCTTCCGAGTTATAACAAAACAGTAACTGCTGGATTTCTTTTATCAGTTCTTTCTAAGTACTTTGGCATAGCTATTTACCCTCTGTTTAGTGAGGCAGAATGTAAGTTATTTACTCTTTCTGACTTACTGGCCTGTACCATTTAATTTATTTTCCTTTAACATTTCCCCCTTTTTTTTAATTATGTATACAACTTTTATAAATTTTGTACTTTCAAACCAGCCATTAAACCTTCTTCCTATGTTCTTTAGAAATGCATAACCATGCCTCACACCTGCTATTCCAAACAGGCTTTTCCCAGTTTTCTACAGTAGAGGTTTTGTGCCACCTCTGACATGGCATGGTCACACAAGCCTACAAGATATTATACAGGCTGCCAACTGTCAACTGTCTCTCGATAGAGACTAAAACCTGATGGGTATTCTCCTTTGCCCAGTTGGGCACCTGCCCTCTTGGCAGCTAGACACCCTTTACTTTTGGAGGTCACCCCACATAGTCCCCTTCCAGGACAGCTAACACATAGCTATAGCAATATTCCTCAGTGTGGGAGACTGGACATTTGCCAGTTACAGTTACATTTAAACCTGTAAGAGAATTGAAGGTTAATACAACACATTAATACAATGGAACATAATATTGGCATCATGGCCTCTTCAGACAGTCAAATCCTCCGCTACTAAACATGAGATATGACAGGGCTATACAAACATTTTAGGGAGGTGACTAAAGTCTACTCTTTGACCTTTCTATATAAGGTAAAATTGTCCTTGCCTTTCTGAAGCCATGTTTATGAAGATGCAGGCATCATCTGAGTCTATTTTCTGAGTACAATTTTCTGAGTACAATTTTATGCAGGTATAGTCCTTTTCAAGTTGGGGTGAGTCCTGGGGTCGTGAACTTTTTTTACCCATATGGAGTCCTCAGGCTGGAAAGGATGTAGAGAGTCCGAGGTGGCACTGGCAGGGCATCTCGAACAAGCTTATGAGTGGCTTGTAATTTCTGTAAGAGATCACGTCCAAGTAAGGGGTACAGGCATTCTGGCATGACTAGAAACGAATGAGTTACCGTGTTCTTTCTGAGGTCCACAGTCCTCTTTGATGTCCAAGGAAAAAGGCAGTTTGTCTGGTGGCTTTCAGAACTGGTGTCTTTTTAGATGTTACTGGTCCCATTGGCTCTGTCAAGACTGAATAGGCTGCTCCAGAATACACCAGGAAACTAACCGGGGGTTTTACTTATCTTACAAATATTTATACCAAAGTAGATATATAAATATTAAATAAACATTTACATTACCTTTTCTGTGAACAAGTACTCTTAGAGTCTTGGGGAATTTTGGAAGATAACAGAAACACTGCCCAAGATCCCTGATGGGTCCTGACAAGAACAGATGTGGGGTCCTTTGGCTGGGGGGTATAAAGTCTTCATTCTTTCTCTCTTGGCACTGCTAAGGACAGGATCATTGGCGAGGTCTCTTCACCTAGGCAAGGCTGTGCTGAGCCATCTGGGGTAAAAGTGGTTTCTGCTTCCATTTTGGCTAAAAGGTCTCTGCCCATTAGAGGGACCAGGTCAACTGGTAAATATAGGAATTCATGAACCACTTGATGGCCGCCTCACTGACATTGGCGGGGGTGGCAGAACAGTCTGCAGCTGTGGTACTGTACCGGTAGCTCCAATATTGGTGACTTCCTGTACTGAGAGGGGAGCTACCTTCGAAGTAACTACCGAGTGCTCTGCCGCTGCATCAATCATAAAGTTCCCAGTCTGGCCCCCGATCTTCATTTTGACCATCGGCTCATTGGGGCCCAGTTGCAAAAAGCCCAGTCTGTCCTAGTCAGAGTCAGCTGTTGCCAGTCAGAGGAGGTCCGCCTCAGGCAGCTCTGGCCAATAGCGGCTGGGTGGTTTGGATGGCCTTGCCAGCTTCTTCTGGCCTTTACTCTGTCCCTTCTTACACATGCAGAACTGGACCCAAGGCAGCGAGGTTTGAGCAATTTTAAAATTCCTTAACATACATTTTATCATTTATGTTGCAGGGAGGGACCGGGTTGGCTCCTCCTGAATAAAGGAACTAATCAAAATAAGGCTTATTTTCTAACTTCATTTGTCCCTGGGTGTGGACAACAAATGATACTAATCAGATTGACATAAACGATTTAACCTTTGTTTTAGGGAGGCAAATGCAAAGCATTTACTCCCAAGTGTTATTGGTTTAGGGAAGATAGGATTTCTGCTCAGTTTCCCTATTTTACTTGTTCCAGCTTACTGGCTTACTGGTTTATCATGCATTCAATTTTCTTAAAATGTATTCTGGCACAGGAGAAAGTTGTTTTGCTGTACAAGGTAGCTTAATCCCTATATAACTGGGCTTGGACCTCTGCCCAGCAAACTGCAGTCTATAAGTTCAATATGCAGCCTCCGGTTTTTCTAACCCAGGGAGGTTTTGTCCAGTCTGAATCAGACTCCTCCTCTCTTGGAGAATTTTAAAGTCCTGATAGCTCCCAGGTCCAGGGAGAGTGCTTTTTTGTTAACCCTTAGGGCCCTGCTTTTTGTCTTTTTACCTGTTCCCTTTGTGGCAGAGCAGCAACCAGGCCTCTTTCAAGGGAGTGCACTGGAAGGAGATATTCACCCCTCCTCTTCCAGCCTAGGGTCTCCCAGGGGCCCAGCCAGAGTGTCCCCCAGCAAATCCCGGAAGCTGCTGCCCTTTTGCAATGGTATGGACTCAAGCAGGGGTTCACTGGATGTAGCCACCAGCGAAGCGCTCACTGGCTTCTGCCTGCAGCTGCTCCTGCCCACAAGCTCTGCTCTGCAGCACGCAGCATGCGCCACACCATCAGCTCCATCACCTAGGTGCCCGCCAGCAGCTGCTGCACCTCCTGTAGGCTCTCCTTGACTGCACGCAAGCCTCTTCTCCAGCAGGGGCTTCCAGGCCTTGTGGGCAGCTCAGGCATTCAGCCCCCACTTCATTGACCTGGCTCTCAGGGGCTGAGTCTGCCTGGCAAACAGTTCTAAATCAGCAGGGGGGGCTGCAGATTCTAGCTTTGTGCCTCTTTGCTTTTCTAGTGGGAGTTTATTTGTTTTTTTTTGGTTTTTATTCTTAGAAACCTTGATCCTTTAATGAATACCAAAAGTGAACATTCAGCAATTTTAGATTAATAGTTATGAACATATTTTAAAGGTACTTTTATTCTTAAGGTATATCTAGACCTTTTGTGATCAAACTAAGAGAAGGTATTGGTCTAATTCAGCATTTGAGGGGTTAAAAGAACAAACCAGGGCAGAGAAAGACTGTGCTTACAGTTATTTTTTGTAACCTTTAAGTTCATTGATAAGACCTTTTAGGTTTGCAGCCAGCAGCATAACTTCCAACCCTCCCACTTCTCTCAGCCCAGGCTGCTTTTCCTCACAGATTTTTCTTTTACTCTTTTATAAGCAATCTTAGAACTAAGCAATCTTGGAATTACAGCGATTTACAACCCAGGTAAGAGCAACTGATAGACAGAAATTTATATTAACTAAGTGGGCTGATTCCTTCTGTAGTGGCGAGCAAAAGACTCTGAGAATTGCCAGAGATTCTTGCAGCCCACCGCGGGTCCAGTCCAAACGTTCAGCCAGATGAATTAATAGAAATGCAAAATAAATCAAAGTAACTTTCACTTTACACAGACTAGTAATGAGCAGCCAAAATAGATAAACACTCGTATTCACACTCTCAGTAGACTAGCCCTGACTGCAGCTGAGCAGATAAACAAAACAATGCACAACTCCCCAGACAGGCGTGGGGGCACTCCTGGCACCCATGTCCCAGAACAGAATTCTTGACCAATGTTTTGGTGAGAACCTACCAGAGGAGTTAAGACTGCGTCCAATCACCCCTCTTGGTAGCAAATTGGCTAGTTCCACACAAACAAACAGCTGTTCACTCATGCTTCCTCAGTGTTTTAGCATTCATTTTAATTTTACAATCTCTATTGTATTCCTTTAAAAAAAATTCTTTTTAAAGTGTAATTAAGAACAGCAGGTTTACTTTGTCCCGACCTCATGATGATCGGTGTCAGGAGACAGATAAGGGAGGGGTGACCTTTTTTCACAGATCTTCACTCAGGTACCCGCCTGACCAAAGTTGTGGAGCCACACAAAGGAGAGGAGAGGGCAGGCCCCCTCCCTCCACACTCGCACACTTTCACCAGACATTCATTCAGCAAAGGCATTTAGCTACCACAACACAAAGTTTTTCTCAATCAGTAACATTTTTAAGAATAACCTTCCAAAATGCAAGACATAAGTTTTTTATCATTTGAATTCAGTAAGCTTCAAGGTCCCAAGTTCTCAGCAGTTCTGGAAAACCACTCCTGAGGCTGGCAAGCAGGTTTGGCCCAGCCCTTGCCTTTAAAACGACCATAATGCTTAAAGGAGTAGTTTGAGTCTGTCCCATAGCGTCCGTCCAGTGAGTCCACAAAATCAAACAAAAGAACACAGACACCAAACAAACAAAGACACCAAACAAACAAAGACACCTAAGAACAGCCTTCCGACCCCCGCGGAAGAAAAACTGAAAAAAAAAAGCCAGATGGGGGCTTTTACACCCCGCCAGATGGGGGCTTTTACACCCCGCCAGATGGAGGTGCAAGACGTCCCTTGCCTCCTCCTGCCCGATACCCGCCAGTGCGTCCACTTAGATCTTTACCAGGCCAGATTACAGAAGCGAGCTCGCGTAAGACAGAACAGATAACACATATACACTTACCTCGGACAGCAGACTCTCGGAGTGGTGTCCCTCGTGGGTTTTTCTTGGGGATCGCGGACGCGCCCCCAAAATGTTCTGCCCAGAGCTCGGGGTCCCCAACAATCCACCACCAGGGAGCCTCCTCCGATGCAAAAGCAACGAGTCTTTATTGATCAATTCTAGAATTGGCTCCCAGTCTCTATCCAGCGCAGCGGTGAGGCGAGAGAGCGTGTCCCAGGAGAACAAAGGTTATATAGGGCTAGCTATTTGGGGTGGGCTTTAGGGGTGACGTGAGTTACAGAGATTGGTCAGGGTTTTACAGCATAAGGGTCAGGAAGTGACCATCACATTCTGAAGGTTGGAGCTGTCCTCCACGATAGCCTTATTAGGACCTTAGCTACATTTCTGGAGCTTCATTGGTCCACTCAGGTGGGTGGTTGGGAGAGTTAGGACAATACCAGCATTCTTGTGGTCAGTCTCGGTGGGTGGGGCGCGACTTCGGCTGAGGGCCCAGCCTTGCAAGACAAGATAGAGGAGAGGGAGAAGAGCATGTCTCTGCCTCGTCCTTGGAGAGGGAGGAGGGTGAATTTCTGCTTAGTTCTGCTTAGTTCTTTCAAGTTCCGTTCTGTCCCTTCAAAACATCAATGATGAGAGAGATTGATGGATCAGCTGCCTCCTGCACACCCCCTACTGGGTATCCAGCTCACAACCCGGGTATGTGCCCTGACTGGGAATCGAACCATGAACTCCTGGTTCATAGGGCAAGGCTCTACCACTGAGTCACACCATCCAGGAAAGGCTACCTTAATTAGAAACGATCACCATCACATTTGCAGGCTGGTCTAAAAGCCTCTTCACTGTTAGCTTTGTCAAACTATAGGGTCTTGCACCTTTCATAAATCAAACACATCTTTATTTTTATAAGGATCAGCTTTTTTATGTACTTTTTAGGTTATAATACAACTAGAAGCTTTGTGCACGGATTCATGCACATTGAAAGGGAATTAATTAGAAGGTGACTGGCAGGGCAGGACTGGGCGAAACAGGCCGGACATGTTCTGGAACCAACTTCCCATGGTCCCTCCCTAGCTGGCCACACCCTGGGCAGCAGCAGGACTCAAAGATCATCTGCAGATTGAGCGACATCCCTCCAGCAGGTGGGGTACCTTGGCCTGGCCTGAGGGGATCAGGTCAAAACTGACAGCCTGACATCCCCCAAGTGGTCCTGGAGTGCAAGAGGGCACTCTTCAAAGTTGCTATCACTTGGCAGCTCCTACATTGTTTGCACCATGGCAGTCAGTGCATGTCATACCTACCAGCCAACTGGTCAGCCAGTCGGCTGGTTGCTTAGACTTTTATATGTATATACTAGAGGCCTGATGCACAAAATTTGTACACAGAGGCAGGGGGAGGGAGCCCTCAGGGGATGTGCTACTGACAGCTTGGGTCCACTCCCCATGGTTCTCTGCTCTCTGTAGGGCCTGCCTGCTCCACACCACCAAGAAGGGAAAGCAGGCCCTGCTGGGTGCTGCCTGCGGCCCCGATTGCCTTCTGGGCTCATGTTGCTGGGGTGACGCCTCCAGCATCCTGCCCTGCCTCTTGGCGCACCACCATATTTTGTCATGGAGTGATGGTTAATTTGCATATTACTCTTTCATTATATAGGCTATAGACTAGAGGCCCAGTGCCACAATGAGGGCTATTGAGCCAGGCCAGTGGAGCGAGGGGCCATGGGCAATTGGCTGGCCATCCCCACACCCAATCAGGGTGTTGGGGCCAATTGGGGATGGCCAGGGTGCAGGGGGTCAATCAGGGCCCAGATCAGGCTGGTTGGTTGCTGCAGTGTGCATCATAGCCACCAGTCATTCCAGTCATTCTTGTCACTGGATATCCTATCTAATAAAAGAGAAACATGGTAATTAGCCGTACGACCACTACCCTTCCCATTGGCTAATCAGCGAGATATGCAAATTAATTGACAGCCAAGAGGGCGGCTAATTTGCATATGCCATCCCCAAGCCTCGGACTGAGGCTTTAGGCTGGGGCCTGGGTGGAGCCATCCAGTGATCGGCCGTGGGGAGCTGGGGGTGCCCCGGCCGAGGCCTAAACCCTCAGCCTGAGGCAATGGCCTGGGTCAGGGAGAAGCCAGCCACCAATCGGTGGCGGGGTGCTGGGGATGCCCAGGTCCAGGTCTAAAGCCTCGGCCTGGGGCTTTAGGCTTGGGCCGGGGAGGAGCCAGCCAGCGATCGTTGATGGTGGAGGCAGCTGCAGGGAGCTGGGGGGGCCCTGGCCCAGGCCTAAACCCTCGGCCTGAGGCGTTAGGCCTGGGTCAGGGAGGAGCCAGCCAGCGATCATTGATGGCGGGGAGCATGGGGGTGGGGGGTCCGGCCCAGGCCTAACACCTCATCCAGAGGCTTTAGGCTTGGGCCGGGGAGGAGCCAGCAAGTGATCTTTGATGGCGGCTTTGGCAGGGAACCGGGGCAGAGCCAGCCAGTGATTGGTGGCAGGGAGCTGGGGGTGCCCCGGGCCAGGCCTAAAGCCTTGGCCAGAGGCTTTAGGCTTGGGCCAGGGAGGAGCCAGCCAGCAATCATGAGCCAGCGATTGTTGATGGCAGTGGCTGCAGGGAGCTGGGGGTGCCCCGGCCCAGGCCTAAACCCTCAGCCTGAGGCATTAGGCCTGGGTCAGGGAGGAGCCAGCCAGCAATCTTGATGGCAGGGAGCATGGAGGGTGTCCAGCCCAAGCCTAACACCTTAGTCAGGGGCCCAGTGCATGACTGTTACCAGGGGGCCAGTGCATGAAACTCATGCACTGGGGGTGTGGAGGGGTTGTCCCTCAGCCCAGCTTGCACCCTCTCAAATACCGGGAGCCCTCAAGAGATGTCCTAGTGATGGCTTAGGCCCGCTCCTTGCTCCCCTTGGGGATAGGGCCTAAGCCACAGTCTGGCCTCCCTTTATGGGAGGTGACCGGGCTGATCAGGGGAAGGCACCAGCCCCATCACAGCACCGCTGCAGCCACTGCTAGTCACCACAGCCAGTAAGGTTTTTTCATCGACATGAATTTCAGTCCTTTCACCATGAAAAAATGGCAACTTTCTTTAGGTATTTTCAAGATGTGTCTTTCATATAACAATAATTTTTTATTATTTATTTTAATCCTCACATGAGGATATGTTTCCATTGATTTTTAGAGAATGTGGAAGAGAAAGGGAAAGAGAGAGAAACATAAAAGTGAGAGGAACACTTTGGTTGCCTCCTGCATGAGCCCTGACCTGGGCCCTGGCCAGGGAGGAGCCTGCAACCTTGCTACATGCCCTTGGACAGAAATGAACTCAGAACCTGCCATTGGCAGGCCAAGGTATTATCCACTGAGCCAAACCGGCTAGGGCAGGATATGACATTTCCTAGCCCTCTGGCATTAGACCTTTGTTTTTTTTTTCGCCAGGAGTGTGGTGAAAAACCCTAGATCATGTTTTTGGATTCTAATTCCCCAAGTTACTAATAATATTACCAGTAGAATACAGGGAGCTAAACCAATGAGCAGTCAGAAAAGGTGTTTTCTCTGTAGTTCACACCAATCGCCAGCTGGTCCAGGCTTCAGGCTTGGGCAGGGGACCCCCATCTGCCCCCATCACCAGCTCTGTCCGCCGCCCAGGCCTGACACCTCTGACCCAGGCATCAAGCCTGGGCAGGGGACCACCATCTCCTTCTGGGCACCAGATAGTCTCTTCGCTGAGGCCTGACACCTCTTCCAGAGGCATTAGGCCTGAGCAGGGGACCCCCAGACACCTCCGATTGCTGGATCCACCCTCTGCCCAGGCCTGACACCTCTAGCCCAGGTATCAGGCCTGGGCAGGGGACCCCCCAGACCAGGGGTGGGCAAACTTTTTGACTCGAGGGCCACAATGGGTTCTTAAACTGGACCAGAGGGCCGGAACAAAAGCATGGATGGAGTATTTGTGTGAACTAATATAAATTCAAAGTAAACATCATTACATAAAAGGGTACGGTCGTTTCTATTTTTAGTTTTATTCATTTCAAACGGGCCGGATCCAGCCTGCGAGCTGTAGTTTGCGCACAGCTGCCCCAGACCCTTCCGATTGATAGCTCTGCCCCCAGCCAGGCCTGACACCTCTGCCAGAGGCGTCGACCCCCATTACCCTCTGATCACCAGTTCGGCCCCTTGCTCAGGCCTGACGCCTCCACCATAGGTGTCAGGCCGGGGCAGAGGACCCCCATCTTCTTCTGGTCGCCAGATCGGCCACTTGCTGAGGTCTGACACCTCTGCCGAAGGCATCAGGCCAGGGCAGGGGACCCCAAGGCCCCTCCCATCGCCAGCTCCGCCCCTTGCCCAGGCCTGATGCCTCTGCCAGAGGTGTTAGGCCTGGGCACGGGACCCCCATCTTCCCCTGATCACTGGCTTCTGGGCAGCTTCTGAGGCTTCTGGGGCCAGCCTGCAGCCAGGGATGGCAGCTCGCGCTGGCGCCTGCGCTGTCCTGCCCTGCCTGCAGTATGCAAATTAGCTGCCGTCTTTGTTGGTGGTTAATTTGCATATCGTGCTGATTAGCCCATAGGAGGCGTAGCGAAGGTACGACAATTACCATGTTTGTCTATTATTAGATAGATTAAGACTAAAAGCAATAATTCTAATATATAAAAACCCAGGGTCTGTAATGACCAAAGCCTCGACTGACCCAAAGTCAATCCTGCAGTCAGTGCTGAGTTGCTGTGGTGACCCAGCATTGACTGCAGCTGCTGTGGATGCAGCAACCCAGCACTGACTGCTGAGGGGGCTGTGGATCAGGCCTGGATAGAGGCCTGGAGAGAGAGGCAGGGTCTGATCCGCAGCCTCTGTAGCAGCTATTGGTCAGCTGTTGCTTCTGTCTTTCTCTCTGGGCTTCTCCAGCAGCCATGCCTCTGTTTCTCTCTGAGCCTCCCCAGGGGGCTGCTGATCAGCCCTGCCTCCCTGATCAGGCCCGGAGATAGGCCTAGAGATGCTTAGAAACCGACCAATCGGAACCAAATCTGGGAGAAGTGCAAGGAGCCAATGGCTGCCTAGGAGGCAGAGCTTTTGACACTGACTGGCATAAAAACCAACCAACCAGAACATAAACTGGGTGAACTGCAAAGATAAAACCTAAGGTGGGGGCTGAGGAGGGGTTTTAGGGGCAACAGCTGTTTGGTGTAAGGTGCAAGAAAGTGGTTCAATTTTTTAATGACTGTTTTGGCAGTATTGTGCATATGGCTGCCTATCAGTCCAGATTTACGGATTATGTATTTTTGTCTGCGAAGAGCATCTCCTCCTGATGAAAAAGGCTCCCCCCTCATTTAAGCAATCCTATCCTATATAATTTATATATACTAATAAAAGGGTAATATGCTAATGAGACCAGGTCGACCAGCCATCTTCCAGATGTCTGACTTCCTTCTGGACAAAGCCATGGTGGTGGGGGCCGAGGCAGAGAGGGCAGTTTGGGGTGAGATCAGGCCAGCAGGGGAGGGCATTTGGAGGCCAGCAGAGTGGCAGGGGAGGGCAGTTGAGGGCAAGATCAGGCCGGCACAGGAGGGCCATTGTGGGCAAGATCAGGCTGGCAGGGGAGGGCAGTTGGGAGCAACCAGGCTGGCAGGGGAGGGCAGTTGGGGGCGAGATCAGGCATCAGGTGTGGGCAGATAAGAGCAATCAGGCAGGTAGGCAGAGAGGTGAGGAGCAATCAGGCAGGCAGGCAGAGGCAGTTAGGGGTGATCAGGCAGGCAGGCAGGTTAGTGGTTTGGAGTCAGAAGTCCCAGATTGTGAGAGGGATGTCTCTGATTGGAGAGGGTGCAGGCTGGGCTGAGGGACCTCCCCAACGCCGTGAATGAATGTCATGCACTGGGCCACTAGTCCTATCAAATAAAAGAGAAACATGGTAATTAGCATACGATCACTACCCTTCCGGGCTAATCAGGGCAATATGCAAATTAACTCCAGCCAAGATGGCAGCCGGCAGCCAGGCAGCTTAAAGTGAACATGAGGCTTGCTTGCTTCACTGACGGAGGACTCCAACATTCCCCGCCTGCTGCTGCTGGCCACTGAGCTGCAACTCTAAGCAACTATGTTACAAATATAGAAGCTGAACAAAACCCCAGAAACCTGCTTTAGTCGCCGGGCTTCAGCCAGCAGGATCACAACATTGTTTCAAATACAGAAGGTAAACAAAGGCCAGAAACCTGCTTTCAGCAGCAGAGGCCTAAGAGCTGGAGCCTCAGAGCTAAGGCTGGCCCAGAATAAAAAAAAGGAGCGGTT
This sequence comes from Myotis nattereri, assembly GCF_964212035.1. Lineage (NCBI taxonomy): Eukaryota > Metazoa > Chordata > Mammalia > Chiroptera > Vespertilionidae > Myotis > Myotis nattereri. The sequence continues at coordinate 27,689,774 of NC_138094.1, read as the reverse complement.
GGGAGCTTCAGTCACCCGCCAGCCTGAAAACAGCCCTCAGCCCCTCACCCAGACTGGCCAGGCACCCCAGTGGGGACCCGCACCCTGAAGGGTGTGTGACCAGCTGCAAACAGCCATCATCCCCTCATTCTGGCTGGCCAGGCACCACAGTGGGGACCCCCACCCTGTTCCAGCACACCCTTCAGGGCAAACCAGCCGGCCAACACCCGTGCACCAGGCCTCTATCCTATATAGCAAAAGGGTAATATGCCTCCTAGCACCGGGATCAGCGGAGCCGTGTGGCCTGCTGGCACTGGGATCAGCGTGACAGGGGGCAGCACCCCAACCCCCTGATCTGCCCTGCTCTGTGTGTGACAGTGGCCGTTCCCCAACTCCCCTATTGGCCCTACTCTGTGAGTGACAGGGGGAGCTCCCCAACCCCCCTGTTTGGCCCTGCTCTGTGCGTGACAGGGGGTGGCACCGCAACCTCCCCATCTACCCTGCCTTGAGTGTGACAGGGTGCGGTGCCCCAGCCCCGCAATCAGCCCTACCCTGAGTGTGACTGAGGGTGGCATCACAACCTCCCGATCTGCCCTGCTCTGTGCATTACAGGGGGCGGCGCCCCTACTCCCCAATCAGCCCTGCTCTGAGCCCGACCAGGGGCTGCACCTAGGGATTGTGCTTGCCCTCTGCCACCTGGGAGCTGGCCTAAGCCAGCAGGTCGTTATCTCCTGAGGGGTCCCAGACTGTGAGAGGGCACAGGCCAGGCTGAGGGACCCCTTCCCCTCCCCCGCTAGTGCACACGTTTTTGTGCACTGTGCCTCTAGTCTATACAATAAAAGCCCAGGGACTGTTACAATGGAACGACCCTAATGACCGGTTGCTATGACACACACTGACCACGAGGGGGCAGACAATCAACACAGGAGCTGTCCCTGGTGGTTAGTGTGCTCCCACAGTGGGAGAGCCGCTCAGCCACAAGCCAGGCTCACAGCTGGTGAGTGCAGTACTGGTGGCAGGATCCTTTCCCTCCTCTGCTTCAGCACTAAGAAGCAGCAAGCCAAGTGGTAAGGAGCAAGCAGGCAGGTGGTAAGGAGCAGCGAGACAAGCAGTAAGGAGCGAGCGGGTGAGTGTTAAGGAGTGAATAGGTAGACAGGAGTGAGCAGGTGGGCTGTTAAGAGCAAGGGATTCCAGATTGCGAGAAGATGCAGGCCGGTCTGAGGGACCCCCTCTGCATGAATTTCATGCATCAGGCCTCTAGTACATTTAATAATAACTTTAATTCTTCAAAATTTCTAGGTATATATTCAACAGTCAACACATATTGGTTGTTGCTGATGCCACTGTTACTGATAGATATTTGGTTGTTTTTACTTGATCTTTGGTATGAAGAATGCTACCCCAAGCATCCTTTTATTTCCCATCGTGGTCAACTTGTATATTCCTTGCTGATTCACAGGACTTTAATTCATAGGTCTCAATGGATTACAACCCAGGGCTTAGATCACAGTACCTCTTTTCTCTTTTTATAGAAAATATCAAAGTGTAATCAGCTGAAGGCAGAGAAATGTTAGCTTGATCTTCAGAAAGATAAAGAAGCAAATGATGAAATCTGAGAACTGGTAAACTTGAATTCAATAATCCTCAAAATACTAGGAGATGATAGTTGTATATAATTTATGAACCCTTAAGATGATGCCAATCTTTGAGGACTAACAAGACTTTTACAGGAACAATTTAGCTAATTGAAATTCTAGTTACCCTCAGATAAAGTGCTGCGGAGATTGGTACTGCAGACACAGTGGACTACAACCCGTCCTGAGATTTGAGCAACTAAATCTCTATGGAGAAGGAGGAAGATCTTGAGAGAGCAAGGGCTAGGAACAGCGAGTGATGTCCCCAAGTTAGTTCTGTGAGGTCACTCTTTACCCTCAAAAACTTCCACCCCCAAATAAGGAGAGCCCACTGTATGAGAGAACATATTAGTCAATGATACATTTGATAAGGTGTTAATTTCCAAAATATATAAAGTACCCATATAACTCAACAAAAGGAAGATAAATAATCCAATTAAAAAATGGGCAGAAGGCCTGAGTAGACATTTCTCCAAAGTGGACATACAGATGGCCAAGAGACATGAAAAAATGCTTAAAGTTACTATCAGAGAGATGCAAAGTAAAATGATCTGTTAGAATGGCCATCATCAACAAAGCAACAAATGACAAGTGCTGGCAAGATGTGAAGAAAAGAGAACCCTAGTACACTGCTGGTGGGAATGCTGATCGGTGCAGCCATTCTAGAAAACAATAAGGATTTGTAGGAAATGGACCTCTGTAATCCATCTCCAGCATGGTCAGCTATTGACGGAATTTACTGAATACCCCCGGGGCAGAAATAATGTAGGAAGAAGGGAAGAGGAGCAAAGAACATCATGGTGGAAACACCTGAGGTATCTGCCTCAGCTAGACAAGGGGAGGTGGAGGTAGCTAGAAGGCCCAATTTTTTTAAATGGCCCAATGAGAGACAGCAAGACTTCAGTGACCCATGAGGAAACATAGTACTCAGCCAATGAGGAATCATAGGAGGGACTTAATAAATAGGCTATGTTTGCTTCCGAAGGTGTGCCTAAAACAAATGACACCTGCTCTCAAGACCATATTAAAAGTCTCATTTTTGCCATACTTTTGTCTCCAAGTCTGTCATTTGAATCCAGACAGGTGGGCATTTTATCACAATTTTGGAGCTCGTCTGGAATTTCTGTGCACACAGAGACGGAGGGGCTGGTTTAAGGGGAAACACATTCCGCCTGATTTTGGGTGGCCTCTTTGCCTGAGTCTCATTTCTTCATGGACAACAGAATAGGCCCAAGCCTGTTTTTTTTGTTTGTTTGTTTGTTTGTTTGTTTGTTTTAATATATTTTATTGATTTTTTACAGAGAGGAAGGGAGAGAGATAGAGAGTTAGAAACATCGATGAAAGAGAAACATTGATCAGCTGCCTCCTGCACATCTCCTACTGGGGATATGCCCGCAACCCAGGTACATGCCCTTGACCGGAATTGAACCCGGAACCTTTCAGTCTGCAGGCCGATGCTCTATCCACTGAGCCAAACCGGTTTCGGCCCAAGCCTGTTTTTCTTCAGAAGATGGGGAAAATAACACAAGGAGGGGTACACGCATGGCAACCAGGCAAACATCATGCATGGGCAAAGGTGGGATATTAGGATATAAGTACTGCCTTAGTGGTTGGGTATCCTAAAGGTTGAGTATTTGTAACTAAAATGTGTCTGGGGGAAAAAGCGAGTGCAGAGTTCTAATCTGCAAATCCGTTCTCCAATGAGGGAAATGGCAGAGAGGAGTGAAGTAGATTTTGAGGAGTGTGAGAAATTTCTAGTATAAGGAATTGAGCACATAGTCACAGGGTACACACTGAGGATGGGAAACAAACATTCTAGGCCTAGAAAATACATTTCCCCTAATAGTCCATTGGAGAGAATGCTGAGGTTCTGGGAAGGGGCAGTTGCTTAACCAGGGACAGGAGACATTGCTCTGCTTCATTGGTTTTTTTTTATGCAGAGCATTCTGTGGATTCTGTGGCAGGACAGACAAAGAGCATGGTGTGAAGCTCTTATTTGTGGGGTGTGTGGGCCTATCAAGATTGTATATGAGTATTTCTGTTGATGTTTTGTGTCTCTTTGTTGTTTTAATTTGTTTAAAGTTAGAGCACATCCTGCTTTGGGGTCCCAGCTATTTGTGGAAGGCTGAACCCATGGCAGAGATTTCAGGAACATCCCAGCAGCTGCCAAGAATCCTTAATGTTGGGGACTCTTCCTGCTCTCCCTCAGGGTGTCAGCCACTTGAAACTCTTAGCTAATGAAAGTTTTGTGAGGTTTTTAAAAATATATTTTTATTGACTTCAAAGAGGAAGGGAGAGGGATAGAGAGATAGAAACATCAATGATGAGAGAGAATCATTGATTGGCTGCCTCTTGCATGCCCCCTACTGGGGATGGAGCCCACAAACCAGGCATGTGCCCTTGACCAGAACTGAACCTGGGACGCTTCAGTCCCAGGCCGACACACTATCCACTGAGCAAACTGGCTAGGGCTAGTGAGAGTTTTAGTCTGTGTGTCTGTAATGCAATTTTACCTTTCTATCTTTTGGGGACTTAGTTTGCTCTTTGCTGGTTTATGAACACAGGGACTCCTCTATCTCCATTTTTTGGCTTTATACCACTTAGAACCAAAGGCCATTTGCTGTGCTGGGTTAGTTGTGAGAAAAGAGCCTACTGTAACCAGACAATCAATGGTTCATGCTCTCTGTCACTAGTTGAACCAATTTAGCAGAGACAGGGTTGAATCCTATATAAGTGTTTATTCTAATACTGCAGGCAGTATGGGAGAGCAGAAGGTCATCCACAAAAATCTTTTCTGTCCCCCTCCCCCACCACAAACTAGCTGCTTATATTGGGTAGAAGGACAAATATTACATAGGGAAGTAGGGATCATAGGCATGGAAAGGGAGGTAATGTGGGCTGGGTTGGGACTACATTGATTGGGCAACAACATTAATGTCTCCATAACAATGGGCAGTTCTTGAATGTAAATGGATAGCATTCCAAGGTTGACTCCAAGATCCTGCTGGTGTGCAACTCCCAACCCAGTCAGTATGTCCTTTCTTTAACCAACACAAGGCCATCATGGTTAACAAAACATCATTAATATTTTCCCTAACCATAGCTAGTTCCCAATATTCTATTTTTGCCCCTAACACTAGGAGGAGCAGATCTGCAGAAGTGCCCTCCAGCAAGTTGTAGCAATAGCAGTGTGTGTGTGTGTGTGTGTGTGTGTGTGTGTGTGTGTGTGTGTGTGGTGGGGGACACTACTGTTTTTATAAAGGACAATAATATAGTACTTTCACATTAAAGCCACTGAAGGCTTGTGAGTTATTTCTGTTACAAAATTGCCAAGAAAATACCCTGCGTAATAAAAGTTAGCTTTGAAATCTCAAAGTTATAATAAATATAAAAAAAATAAAGAGTAGCCGAAACCGGTTTGGCTCAGTGGATAGAGCGTCGGCCTGCGGACTGAAAGGTCCCGGGTTCGATTCCGGTCAAGGGCATGTACCTGGGTTGCTGGCATATCCCCAGTAGGGGATGTGCAGGAGGCAGCTGATCAATGTTTCTCTCTCATCGATGTTTCTAACTCTCTATCTCCACCCCTTTCTCTCTGTAAAAAATCAATAAAATATATTTAAAAAAATAAATAAGTAAAGAGTATATGACAAAGCTTTTTCAGTGATAGATATATATATATATATATATATATATATGCCTAAACATAGTTTTACAAAGTCTTTGGTAACTTAAAACTGGAGTTTGCTGAGTTAAATAGTAAAAATTATTAAATATCTAGGTATTTTGAAATAACAGGATACTGAAATATTAATCTGCATTCGCCAACTTTAGATTTTTATCACGGAGAATCTAGAAGATAGATTTGAATCTATTAATGAATACATATTGTATTTTATTTGAAATATATCTCTTAAAAATGTGACTATATTGCTAACTGAGAAATGCTAAGTACTTAACTTGCCATGTAAGTTTAAAAGTTAAAAATTCTAAATAATTAGAAAGAAATGATATGGTTTTGGTAATAGAAGGCATGAGGTATAGAGATGCATTTTTTAAAGAAAAAGAAAATTAAATTGTTTAAAAGCTAAATAAATAAGATTTGTGAAAATTATAGAAGTTTTATGAAGAGAAATCTTAAGTAATCTGAATAATTTACTTTGATAAGTGAATCTAAAGTAAGCTAATACAGAATTTGTTAAGTTCTTTTCCAGGGAAAATGTTTTCTGTCAAAAGGGAAAAAGTTTTACCTGTATTTATCTAGGAAGCAAAAGTTCCATAAAGTATTGAAATAATTATGTATTGTGTTCTTATAATTAGGTACTTATTTTTTTAAAAGTTATCTTAATTGTGGGAACTGAAGTTTTGCTAGCTTATGTTTGTGTTTAATACCCTTTGTCATGTTCAGTGAACAAATAGTCTAATACTGTTTCATGGTAATAATGATGATATATAATCTTTTGGTAAAATAAGTTTGAAAACCTTCCTAGGATTTGAATTTTAGGAAACTTACTTTGACCTAAGGTTGGTTTTAGGTCATTCCAATAGGCCCTGGAATGCCTTAAGGGTTTGTTTTCTCTTTATGAAGGAAAATGTTATACTGAAAGTACATGGGAAGCTTTGTCAAATAAAGAAATAATAACTATATTCCATTTACATATGAATATTATTAAACTAGATTCTGATATGCTTTCAGTTGTAACTAATTGTTATCTACACTAATAAAAGAGAAAGATGCAAACTGACCATACCCCCAAACGCTTCCCATTGGCTAATCAGCAGGATATGCAATATAACTGCCAACCAAGATGGCATCCGGCAGCCAGGCAGCCGAAGCAAACAGGAGGCTTGCTTGCTCCAGTGATGGAGGAAGCCAACATTCCCAGCCTGCGGCAGCCCAGCTCTGAGCTCCAGATACAACAATGTTGCAATTATAGAAGCTAAATAAAGCCCAGATAGCTGCGTTCAGCCATCAGAGGGCTCAGAGCTTAGAGCGCCAGTGGTGGCAACAGAGTTTCAATTATAGAAGATAAACAAAGCCCAGATAACCTGCTTTCAGCAGCCGAGGCCTCAAGCTGGAGCCGGCCTCAGAGCTAAAGCCGGCTCTCAGCTCCAGTGACAGCAATAGAAGGCAAATAAATCCCAAAATAAAAAAATAAATAAATAAATCAATAAAAGGAAAAAAGGAGAGGTTGGGAGCTTCAGTCACCTGCCAGCCTGAAAACAGCCCTCAGCCCCTCATCCAAATTGGCCAGGCACCCCAGTGGGGACCCCCACCTTAAGGGGGTTTGGGCAGCCTATAAACAGCCATCAGCCCCTCATCCTGGCTGGCCAGGCACCCAAGCAGGACCCCCACCCTAACGGGGGTGCAGGCAGACTAAAAACAGCCCTCAGCCCCTCACCCAGACTGGCCAGTCACCCTAGTGGGGACCACCCCCAAAAGCCTCAGCAGCCGGTCTTGCCTTGAGGCCCAGGAACTGCCCATCAGCGAGTCCAGGCTACAAGGCAAGGCCCACCTCCAGAAGCCCCTGAAGCGAGTCTTGCCTTGAGCCCCGGGATCCGCTCATCAGTGGGTACAGGCTGCAAGACAAGGCCTTCCCCCAGAAGCCCCAGCTACTTTAAAAATAGAAGGATCTCCTTTTGAACCAATCTGTTTAGATTCCTGATTAGTAAAACAGTATGGAACTAATGAAATACAGTGACAGGAATTAGGAAGTGTGACTCTGATGGTTCTGGGCATGTGAAGGGTGAGGGACATAAGGGTATACATGGCCTTCCCTTCAGTTCTGCTGGAGAGATGAGCTCTGAGGGCCGGAGGAGGTGGGTGTGTTCAGTGGCTCTGTTACAGAACTTCTTGCCAAGCAGAGACCTTACCTGACCCACAGGAACCTTTTTACTCCAGAAATCAGAAACAGCCAGCTCCCAATGTGCATGGGAAAACCAGTGTACCCTCCTGTGCACGGTGTCCTGATGGAGTGATGGGGGAGGTGGGCGAGGGGAGCAGTGCAGAGTTGTTAGGCAGCTGGAGTGGGAGTGGAAATGTCATGAAATGTCCACAGTCCTGGCTGTGCCCACGGCCTGGGCAGCTCCTCCAGGCACTGGCTGAGGGATTAGGGCTGATTTTCTCAGGAAGGGAATATTCCATGGGTTAAAGATTTACAGGCCTCAGGGTGGGTCATGTGTTAGTTTGGGGCAAATTCCTCAGCATTCCTGCTGCCAAGCCCTCAAAGGAATGAGGCAGAGGTACCCCTCACCCCCAAGACCCCTTCGTGGACATTTTAGCATCTATGATTTTTAATCCCTTCAGGGAGACTTTCTATCCTGCAGTCCCATCCCACCCCACTGTTGCTGTTTGTCTGCCAGCTGGGTTGAGCATCAAGGGGAAAGGGGGTTAATATTCACTGAAAGAATACTGATCCTACCGGGAAACCAACCTATTTACTGTACTGTTGTAAATATCATACCCTTTATATCCTGTTTATTGGCTTCTTTTAAATAAATTTAAATGTCTTAGAAAAAAAGAAGAAAAAAAGGCAAGGCAGGGCGAGACCCAGAAGACCCAGAAGACCCAGAAGCCACCTGATATGGTAGTAACTCTATCAGTAAGCACTCTGAAAGTCAGTGGCATAAATGCACCAATTAAAGGACAGATTATGAGGGTGAATCAAAAACAAAACCCACTTTAAATATAAAGACAGATATAGATTAAAAGTAAATGAATTAAGCTGCAGCCTGTTTTGCTCAGTGGATAGAGCATTAGCCCATGGACTGAAGGGTCCCATGTTAGATTCCAGTCAAGAGCATATACCTCAGTTGCTGGTTTGATCCCCAGTCCCTATCAAAGCATGTGCAGGAGGCAACCAATAAATGTGTCTCTCCCTTTCCTTTCACTCTCTCTAAAATTCAATGGAAACATATCCTTGGATTAAGATTAACAACAAAAAAAAAGTAAATGGATTAAGTAATATTAAAGAGATTATAAGAAAAATATATTCCAAATTCTGTTAGTTGTATAATGCTTATGTTTAAATTATTAACACCTAAGAAATTGGGTGAAGGGCACATATAATATGCTGTAATATTTTATAGTTATTTTTAGCTATATGAGATTATTTCAAATTAAAATATTAAAAAATTTAAAAATTAATAAAATATTAATTGAAATGTATCTGCATTACATGAAAAATCTCCTAATTGCTTCTAGCATAATTTATTAAATTGCGCTAAAATTTACAAGGGTTCAATTAAAAAGTATATTAATTCTAAATGACATAATAGAAAATATATAATAGTGCAGTTATAAGCACTTATCTGAAAATACAATTTTAAAGAAATGAATTTAAAGAAGGGATTAGCCAAAGAAAATATATGCACAACCCATGGACACAGACAACAGTATGGTGATGGCAAGAGAGAAGTGGGGGGCAAGAGCTGGGTAGCGGGGGCAAAAGGGGGGAAATAGGGACATCCTATATCCTATCTAATAAAAAAGAAACATGGTAATTAGTGTACAACCGCTACCCTTCCCATTGGCTAATCAGGGAAATATGCAAAGTAACTGCCAGCCAAGATGGCGGCCGGCAGACAGGCAGCTTGAAACTAAAATGAGGCTTGATTGCTTCAGTGACGGAGGACTCCAACATTCTCTGCCTGCAGCTGCAGGCCTCTGAGCTACAACTCTAAGCAACTATGTTACAAATATAGAAGCTGAACAAAACCCCAGAAACCTGCATTAGTTGCAGGGCTTTAGCCAGCAGGATCGCAACATTGTTTCAAATAAAAAAGGTAAACAAAGGCCAGAAACCTGCTTTCAGCAGCAGAGGCCAAAGAGCTGGAGCCAAGCCTCAAAGCTAAAGCGGGCCCAGAATAAAAAAAAAAAAAAAGAAAAAAAGGAGCGGTTGGGAGCTTCAGTCACCCGCCAGCCTGAAAACAGCCCTCAGCCCCTCACCCAGACTGGCCAGGCAACCCACTGGCGACCCCCATCCTGAAGGGTGTGTGACCAGCTGCAAACAGCCATCATCCCCTCACCCAGGCTGACCAGGCACCCCAGTGGGGACCCCCACCCTGATCCAGGCGATGCCCCAACCCCCACCTCATGGGCCCTGCTCTGTGTGTGATGGGGTAGAGCCATAACCTCTCCATTGGCCCTGCCCTGAGTGTGACAGTGGCGGCGCCCCAACCCCCTGATCGGCCCTGCTCTGTGGGTGATAGAGTGTGGTGCCCCAACTCCCTGATCTGCCCTGCTCTGTGTGTAACAGGGGGCGGTGCCCCAACTCCCCTATTGGCCCTACTCTGTGAGTGACAGGGGGGAGCTCCTCAACCCCCTGATTGGCCATGCTCTGTGCGTGACAGGGTACTGAGCCCCAACACCCCTGATGGGCCCTGCTCTGTGCATGACAGGGGGCGGCGCCCCAACTCCCCAATCGGCCCTGCTCTGAGCCTGACCAGGGGCTGCACCTAGGGATTGGGCCTGCCCTCTGCCACCCGGGAGCAGGCCTAAGCCAGCAGGTCGTTATCTCCTGAGGGGTCCCAGAATGCGAGAGGGCACAGGCCCAGCTGAGGGACCCCCCCTCCCCACCAAGTGCACAAATTTTTGTGCACCGGGCCTCTAGTAATAATAATAAAAGGCTAATATGCACATTGACTGAACCGCAGAATGACCGGTTGCTATGATGCACACTGGCCACCAGGGGTCAGATGCTCTATGCAGGAGCTGCCCCTGGTGGTCAGTGCACTTCCATATGGGGAGTGCCACTCAGCCAGAAGCTGGCTCATGGCTGGCCAGCGCAGTGGTGAAGCCAGGAACCTCTCCCACCTCCGTGGCAGCACTAAGAATGTCCAACTAATGGTTTAGAACTGATCCCTTGGAGGCCTAAGCCTTTAGTCGGACATCCCCAAGGGCTCCCTGGCTGCTAGAAGGATGTCTGACTGAAAGCTTAGGCCTGATCCCCTAGAGAGTGGGCCTAAGTCAACAGGTGGACATCCCCCAAGGGGTCCTGGACTGTGAATGGGTGCAGGCTGGGCTGAGGGACCCCCCCCCCACCCCGAGTGCACAAATTTTTGTGCACCGGGCCTCTAGTTAGTTACAATATTTTTTTACAGAAAGGACAAGATTCCATGTCATTTTCATTGTAATGAAATCCATAACCCTGTCATTTTAAATTTGGAGACAGTCATTATTTTCTTGTAATGGAAAGGACTCTGACATTTTCAGATCTTCCCCTTCAACCTGGATGAAAATTATTAGAACTCTATAGATTAATCTGAATTTATAAAAGTACTGGCAGGAAATATTGATTATGGGATGGAAAGAACTGAAAATATACAGTTTTTGTAACTTTTGTTGAAAGTATTGCTAATTTTTATTTATTTTTAAATTTATTTTTATTGATCTCAGAAAGTAAGGGAGAGGGAGAGGGAGAAAGATAGAAACATCAATGAAGAGAGAGAATCATGATCATGCCCCTTACTGGGGACTGAGCCCACAACCCTGGCATATGACTTTGATCAGAATCAAACTGAAGACCCTTCAGTCCACAGGCCAACACTCTATCCACTGAGCCAAACCAACTGGGGCTATTACTGGTTTTTAAAATCTTTTGCTTTTTCAGATATAAGTATTTTTAAAGCATTTTGGTAAATTATATTTTTCTTTCTACTGCAAACATGTCAAACTCACATGCCTTGTTCAGAGCCCTCCAGCATTTGGCAATTCTTAATGAGTGATTCATGGCAATATGTTTCTTTGCATGAATTCAGTAAGACCAGTTTCCAATTATTATTTTATTAACAAGGGCTTTGGAATGTCAAATTTAACATGCTTGGACTCTTGTAGTCACCAGAAAGCTTTAAGTAATGAAGCCAATAAAAACATCTTGAATAAATCCTGGTACCTTGCTTGGTCACATGGCCCATGGCAGTCTTTCCAGGTAAGGAATGAAAGTTACTTTTCTGAAATATGGCAAGGCAGGAACTCAAGATTTCCTAGGGGGCCCCAATAACCAAAGTCTACAGGTATTGCAGGCAAGCTTGATGGCAGCTAGGTGACTCAGTTTCTTTGCCCTATGGGCCAATTAAAGCTTGACCATGAAATTCCAGGAAAGCATATATGTTTTGTAAAAGCCTATGTGATAAACTGTTATTGTGTTCATCTAAATGATCAAGCCAAACTGAAACTAGACAATACAGTAAATAATTCGGTTTTAATTTGACTCTTTAATGAAAATGTGGGTGATGCAGAGGGTAGAGGGAGTTGTATTTCAGTAGGAAATTATGAGAATTGAAATATGGTGGTGGTGGGGGGGGGAGTTTCCTTCCACTAGACCATTTGTTGTAATTTTTGCTGTTCTTACTTTTGCCAAATAATACTAAATTTGATTACAATCTGTCTCCAGGTTACAAGCCCTCCTGCTACTCAGGGAATACCACCTCTAGATATTTGCTTCTGTGTTTGGGCATCATCCCTCTGATGGAGACCAGGGATCTATTGGCTCTGAAAGACAACCTCCATCCCTCCTCAGCATGAAGCAATTTCAGAAGAGTCTCTATGACTCTTTCCCTGAAATATTTTAGAGCCAAGACCCTTGAGGGGATGTGGTAGGCAGTTAGACAGACATGAGCAGAGCAAGGAGGATGGCAGAACCAGGGGAGAATCGGTTGGGACCCTGAAATATGCTTCTCACCACTCCAGCTGCTCTGAAGGCAGCAATGGAGAAACCTGTGTAGACTCTCTCCTTTTCTCTTCCTCTAAGAAAGCCATCAGGTTTTAGAACAGCTAATGAAGATAGGATCAATTAGTGTAAAAAGAAGAGGAGGGAATTTGTAATAAATGGGCTTCTGCAATCCATGATCAGCATAGTTGGGTTTTGAAGGAAATGGTTGCTGAATTCTCTAGGACAAACAGAATGTAGGGATGAGGGAAGAGGATGTAGGAACAAAGAACTGTGCATGTGGCCAGCATCATAGTGGAAACCCCAAGGTGTCTGCTCAGCTAGACATGGGGAGGTGGAGACAGCTAGAAAGGTCTCAGCCCAATATTTTAAATGGTCCAATGGGAGACAGTAAGACCTAGGCGATGTATTAGGAAGCAGGTGGCCCAATAGTAGTCAGCCAATGAGGAATCGGAGGAGGGTCAAATAAAAGGCTATGCTCCCTGCCCTACATGTGTTCCTGTACAATGGATGCCCGCTCTTCAGAGCGTTATTAAGTCTCATGTTTGCCGTTTTTCTGTTTCCCAGTCTGTCATTTGGAATTCGGACAGGTGAGTCATTTCTCACACTGGTCAAGATGCATAGAATGTTTCTTTCTGTCTCTGTCTCTGTCTCTTTCTTTTTCTCTCATCAATATAAACCTATTTTTTAAAAAAGTAAAATAAATAAACAGCAAAAATTATTTTCCTTGGGGATTCCCAGTATTGACTGCGTATTTTTTAATTGACATAAAGTTTACACGTACTGATCCACAGGGTATGTATTCCAAGACCCCCAATGGATTCCTGAAACCATGGGTAGTACCAAACCTTATATATATTATGCTTTTTCCTATACATACACACCTTTCCACTTAAAGGAAGTATTTCTGGCTTCTCTCTGGCATGGTGAAACTGTCAGCATCTCTATTCCTGCACTGGAGGGGTGGAGGATGCTGTTAAGTAAAACAAGGGTGACAAACTCAGGCACTGAAATACCATGGCAGTCAACCTGATAACCATTGGTTAACCAAGATAGCTACTGAGTGAGTGTTGGGTGGTGAGTGTATACAGTGTGGACACACTGGACAAAGTGAGGAGTCTTGTCCTGGGTGGGACTGAGCAGACTATTCTAGATCCCATTACACTCTCAGAATGGCACACAATTTAAAACTTATCAACTATTGATGCCTACAATTTTCCATTTAATATTTAGGGACAGCAGGTAACCACAGTAACTAAAACCACGGTTAAGGATGGGGTTATCTTTCTATATATATATATCTACATTAATAAAAGAGAAACATGGTAATTGGCATACAACCGCTACCATTTTCATTGGCTAATCAGGGTGATATGCAAATTAACTGCCAACTAAGATGGCAGTTAACCGCCAACAAAGATGGCGATTAGTTTGCATATGTAGGCACAATGCAGGGAAGCAAAAGGGAAAGCAGGAAGAAGCCCCCTGCCACTGACAGTGATTGGAAAACCAGGGGGGAGCTAAGAGCCGGGAGGAAGGGCAAAGGTGGCCCTGGGGGCCGTCTTTGCCCTTCCCACCAGCCATGATCAGAGAATCGGGCGCCTTTGCCCCCCTGGCCAGTGATAGCAGGAAGTAGGGGTGGAGCCAGCGATGGGAGCTGGGCACGGTTGAAGCTGGCAGTCCGCAGAGCTAGGGGTCCCTTGCCTGGGCCTAAAGCAGAGCCCACGATAGCAGGGCGCTGCAGCTGCGGGTCCCTGCTGCCCGGGCCGGACGCCTCAGCCAGAGGCATTAGGCCTGGGCAGGGGCAGAGCCTGCAACCGTGGGGAGCTGGGGGTCCCCTGCCCAGGCCTAATGCCTCGGCCAGAAGCGTTAGGCCTGGGCAGGGGCAGAGCAGGAGATTGCAGTGCTACTGCTGCTGTGGGTCCCCGCTGCCCGGGCCTGGCACCTATGCCGGAGGCCTCAGGCCTGGGCAAGGGGCCGATCTGGTGATCGGGGATTGGAGGGTGATGAGGGTCAACTCCTCTGGCCAAGGCATCAGGCCTGGGTGTGGGGCGGAGCCAGCAATCGGAGGGTGCTGGGAGTCCCCTGCCCAGGCCTGATGCCTGGGCCAGAGGCATTAGGCCTGGGTGGGGGGTGGAGCTGGGGCTTGGGGGGATATGATGGTCCCCTTGCCCAGGCCTGAAGCCTGGGTCAGAGGCATCAGGCTTGGGTGGGGGGCGTGGAGCAAGCGATCAGAGCGAGATGGGGGTCCCCTGCCCAGGCATGATTCCTGGGCCAGAGTCATCAGGCCTGGGCGGGGTTCAGAGCCAGTGATTGAGGGGAGATGGGGGTCCCCTGTCCAAGCCTGCCTGACACCTCTGGCGGAGACGTCAGGCCTGGGCAAGGAGCAGAGTCAGCAATCAGAGGGGTCTGGGGGTCCCCTGCCGAGGCCTGACGCCTGGGCCAGAGGCATCAGGCCTGGGCTGGGGGCAGAACCAGTGATGGGGGGAAATGAGGGTCCCCTGCCCAGGCCTGACGCCTCTGGAAGAGGCGTCAGGCCTGGGCAAGGGGCCAATCCTGGGATTGTAGGGTGATGGTGGTCAATGCCTGATGGCTCCCAGTATGTGAGAAGGGGCAGGCTGGGCTGAGGGACACCCCCCCCACCACCCAGTGCACGAATTTCGTGCACCGGGCCCCTAGTATAAGTATAATATGCAAATTGACTGGAAGGCGGAACAATGGTCCCTATGACAAACACTGACCACCAGGGGGCAGATGCTCAACACAGGAGCTTCCCCCAACTCTCAGGCCCTGATTGCCTTATGTGGAATGGGGAACCAGGGGTGGTTTTGGTGGGGATGGGTGGCGCCAGGCCAAGATGGGTGCAGGCCAGTGGGGTCCCAATCACCACAATGGTTGCCCCATACACAGAGGGAGACCTCTGTCATTGACAGAGGGTGGGGCCGGCTGCTGGCAGCCAGGAAGATTGGCCCTGATCGCAGGCCAGGCCTAAGGACCCTACCCGTGCACAAATTTTGTGCACTGGCCCTCCAGTTGTCCCATAAACTTTACCATTTGAAAGTGTATCATTCAATAGTTTTAATATATTTACAGACTGTACAACCATCACTAGGTAATTCCAGAACATTTTCATCATCTCCCAAAGACACTCCATGCCCATGGCAGCCATTCCCATATATCCCTTCATTGCTGGCAACCACTAATCTGCTTTCTGTCTCTCTGAATTTGCCTCTTCTGGGTATTATAAACATACTAGTGGCCTGATGCATGAAGATTTGTGCAATAATGGGTCTTCCTTCCCCTGGCTGCTGGCACTGCCTTCACTCTGGTCTGGAGTTGCCTTTCTGCCTTTGTTCCGTCCTGGAGCTGCCTTTCCACATTCCCACACTTCCCAGAGGCCTGGAGCAGCAGTGGTGCGGAATGCCTGTGTTGTCGCCATGGCACCTGCATATGCAAATTAACCCACCATCTTTGTTGGGTTACTTTGGTACTCACTCCTGATTAGCTGGTGGGTGTTCTGAAGGTATGGTCAATTTGCATCTTTCTCTTTTATTATTGTAGACTAGTGGCCCAGTGCATGAAATTCATGAATTGGGGGGTGTCCCTCAGCTCGGCCTGCACCCTCTCCAATCTGGGACCGCTTGAAGAATGTCCTACTGCTGGTTCACAGGGATCAGGTCTAAACTGTCAGTCGGACATCCCTCTCACAATCTGGGACTGCTGGCTCCTAACCACTCACCTGCTTGCCTGACTGCCTGATTGCCCCTACCCATTCTGCCTGCTGGTCTGCTCACCCCCAACTGCCCCCCCCCCCCCGGTGGCCTGCTTGTCCCCAAATGCTCCCCAGCCAGCCTGATCACCCCTAACTGCCCCCCATGCCAGTGTGCTTGCCCCCAACTGCCCCGCCCTGCTGGCATGATCGCCCCCACCTTCCCTCCCAACTGGCCTGCTTGCCCCCAACTTCCCCCCTGATGTCCTGCTCACTCCAAATTTCCCCCCTTGCTGTCCTGATCACCTCCAACTGGCCCCCACTGATGGCCTGCTTGCCCCCAACTGGCCCCCCTGCTGGTCTGCTTACCCTCAATGGCCCTGCCCCCCATCATCATGATCACCAACAACTGCCATCCCATCCTGGCCTGATCACCCACAACTGCCCTCCCCTCTTGGCCTCTATCACCTCTACCTCAGCCCCGCCACCATGGCTTTGTCCAGAAGAACATCTGGAAGGTCTCCCAGTCTAATTAGCATATTATCCTTTTATTAGTATAGATAGAGGCCTGATGCCTGGGTGGAGGCCGGCTGGTTTGCCCTGAAGGGTGTCCAGGATCAGAGTGGGGGTCCCGCTGGGGTGCCTGGCCAGCCTGAGTGAGGGGCTGATGGCCATTTCCAGTGACCTTAGCTCCCAGCCTCTCCTTTTTTCTTTTTTCTCTCTCTCTCTTTTTTTTTTTTTTCCAGCGCCTCCTTGAGCAGAGGCCAGGGCAGCTGGAAGCAGGTATCTGGGATTTATTTATCTTCTATAATTTAAACTTTGTACTATTGAACAGAGCCCAGGGCTGGCCAGGGCAGGCGGGAAGCTTGGCTTCCTCTATCACTGGGGGCAACCCAAGCCTCCTGCTCTCTCCAGCTCTGTGGCCGCCACCATCTTAATTGGGTTAAATTGCATACTCACACTTGATTGGCTGGTGGGTGGAGTGGAGTGGCAGAGTGATGGTTAATTGGCATGTTTCTCTTTTATTAGTGTAGATGGAATTATGTAATGCATGGCTTATATTATTTCTTATTTTATTATTGTCTAAATAGAAAATATATTTATTTTACAATTATGAAAACACAAAACAATTTGCAAGTTATATGAGAGCAAATTTAATGTTACTTGAAGTGATGGGTGGGTTGCAGGATGCCCAGAGGCCCAAGGCCCAGGCTGCTGCTACAAGGACCACCATTCTCAGCTTTCAGTAAAGCTGTTGGTTTAACTCACAAATAAAAAATAAAGGGATACGTTATGTGGCCTTGTTGAGAGTGAACTATTACTTGTTGCCCAGACACTGCAGTGGGAGTTCTTTTGGGCTCAAATGAAAAAGAGCCTGGAGTCACAAGGGGACTCATCACTTGTGTTTTGACTGACAGGACACAGGCTCTGTTGCTATGCCACCCTGAGGTTTTGACTTTTAGAGCAAGACCTTGGCTTACATATGAGAACATGGACTTTCTCTTTCCTCCCACCAGGCACAATTTTGATCTCTCCACCTCATATACACACACAAGGTGTGGTCATGCACATCACCAAGAATAGTCAGATAAATTTTAAGATTAGCAAGGAAATGAAGACAAAGTTAAAAGGAGAGCAAGCTGCAGGGCAGTGTTAGAGAAAAGCTGAAGGTGGTGTACTTCTCAAGGTACTGCTCTGTCACTCTGCATGCTCCCACCTCCTCTTCCACATTCCCTCCTCTGAGTCCTGCTGCTGGTGCAGGAATGGTGAGCTCCGTGGTGGCAAGGGAAGAAAGAGTGGTGCTTGGGGTCCTCAAAGGAGGGTACAGACACAAAGTGCTCCTTTGAATTCTTGGAGTACATGGAAGTTTTACCCATGTTTAGGATACGTGGATGCCCTTCCTTCCTTCCTTTCTCTATCTTTATGGTTCAAAGTATTACATATGTCTCTTTTCCCCCAATTGATGCCCTCCAGCCGGCACACACCCCTACCCCAAACCTTTATTACCCCATTGTCTGTGTCCATGGGTGATGCATATATGCATACAAGTTCACTGGTTGAACTCTTACGTCCCACATACACTCCCCCACCTTCCCTCTGAGGTTCCAAAGTCTGTTCTATGCTTCCATGTCTCTGGATCCACTCCATTCTTCAGATTATTTTGTTAATTAGTTTCCCCATATAAGTGAGATCATGTGCTACTTATCTTTCTCAGATTGGCTTATTTCACTTAGTATGATATTCTCAAGGTTCCTTTATGCTGTTTCAAAGGGTAAGAGATTCTTCTTTTTTACTGCTGCATAGTATTTCATGATATAAATGTATCATAACTTTTTAATCCAATCATCTGCTGATAGGTACTCGGGCTGTTTCCAGAGCTTTGCAATTCGATTGTAAATTGTGCTGCATACATTCTTTCTGATTGGTATTTCAGGATTCTTGGTATAGAATCCTAAAGTGGGATCACTGGGTCAAATGGCAGTACCATATTTAATCTTTAGATAAAACTCCATATTGTTTTCCATAATGGTTGCACCATTCTGCATTCCTACCAGGGGATTCCCTTTTGTCCACCTCCTCACCAACACTTGTCATTTCTTGATTTGTTGATAGTAGCCATTCTGACAGGTATAAGGTTATATCTCATGGTTGTTTTAATTTGCATCTTTCTGATGATCAGTGACAGCATTTTTTCATGTGTCTCTTGGTCATCTGTATGTTCACTGTGGCAAACTATCTATGTAGGTCCTTTGCATATTTTTTAATGGGATTGTTTGCCTTTCTTTTGTTAAGTTGTATGAGTTTTTTACATATTTTGGATATTAACCCTTTATCTGATGTATCATTGCCAAATATGTTCTCCCATATATTGGGCTCCCTTTTTGTTTTGTTGATGTTTTCCTTTGCTGTGAAGAAACTTTTTATTTTGATGTAGTCCCATTTGTTTATTTTCTCATTTGTTTCCTTTGCCCTAGGAGATGGATCTGTAACATATTGCTATGAGAGATGTGTGAGATTTTGGTGCCTCGGGCTTCTTTTAGGATTTTTATAGTTTCACATTTTACACTTAAGTCTTTTATCCATTTTGAGTTTATTCTTGTGTATGCTGTAAGTTAGTGGTCTAATTTCATTTTCTTTTTGCATCTATTCTGTCCAATTTCCCCAACACCATTTAATGAAGAGACTGCCTTGACTCCATTGCATGTTCTTACATCCTTTGTCAAATACTAATTGAGCAAAATGACTTGGATCAATTTCTGAAGTCTCTGTTCTGTTCCATGAATCTATATGCCTGTTATTGTGCCAGTATCAGGCTGGTAAAGGTCCATCAGATGCCCGGCCTGCAGGCCACATGAAGGAAAGGCTTGGCATCTCTGTCATTGCTTTGGTTTTCATAATTCCCTGCTCCCTATCTGTCGGCTCCCTCCCTCTGAGTGGCTCTGTTGTCGTCACATGGGTGCAACTGGAATATTGTATCTCGAGAGGATTGCCCCAATGTGTGTATCCTTTCATCTGATGATGAAAAAGTCCCAAAGAACAAGAAGGGAGACAGACTACTGTCCTTTAGACTTAAAAAAATAAAACAACCAAAATCCGGAAGTGTCCTGCGAAGAGCTGAGACTTGGTTCTGTCCCTGTACCTCAGAGAGATTGGATAAGGGAAGAACCCGGTTTGGCCCTGACTTTACCCACTTATGTTACTCTTGAAGGTATCTTTGCCACAATCTGAATAAACTTTCACCTTTTGGAATAGGCGCTCATACGAAATCTGCATTCCCAACTTTTCTTGAAACAGATATATGTTTTGCAGCTGTGGCCACTGTCCTGAGATCAGGTCTTGTGGCTGGGAATCAGTTGACACTGGAGAGGAGGCCTCCCTGCCCCAGCCACCCCGTGCACTTTTACATTCAGGGATTGAGCTGAACTCACTTTGGGGGAGTCCTGGCAAGGGGGACAGGTGTCACAGATGGAAGGATGGAGAATGAATAGGCAGACACCCTGTTTGGTCTCTGCCTGGGTGGGGTCAGGCCAATGAAGGCCAGCCAGCACGTACCAAAATTGGGTGAGATAGCATCCTCTGTGTCCACCTCTGATCACGAGGGCCTGGCCACTCCCTGCAGCTCCGGGCATCCTTCTGCGTTCCAGAACAGTGCACTGTGCCCTCACATGCTGCTCACCCAAAGTGAGAAGGAAGAGAGCAGTTGGCCCACAGACAACTACACAGAAAGGTAGCGCTCATGGATGGTGAGTACACTGGCAGTGGCAGGAGCCTCTCCTGCCTCCATGGCAGTGTTAAGGAGCAGCGAGCTGAGTGGTAAAGAGCAGAGAGCAAACAGGTGGTAAGAAGCGAGGGGTACCGGACTGCGAGAGGAATTTCCAACTGTTGGCTTAGGCCCACTCCCCGTGCATGAATTTTGTGCACCAGGCCTCTAGTGAAAACATAAAAGTCATATTTCACAGAACTAGAAAAATATTCTAACAGTTTATATGGAGGAAGAAAATAGCGGCCGAATAGCAGATGTGTCATGCACCTCATCCCAAGCCAGCCTGGAAAAACAAATAAATCAGAGAATATCCACCCAAATGAACAAACTAAACACAGCTGAGGAGATCATTTACAAGAAAGGAAGGGTAGAGTTTTCTGGGGAAAGGTAAGAAGGATATCTAGGCTTGAGGGGAACACCCAGTCACAGGGTCAAGAGGGTGAGCAGAAAGGTGAAAGCTGCATTGCACCAAAGCCTTGTCGCTTGATGACAGGTGTAATACCCAACTGAGAAAAGGAGAAGCCACAGGGCTGCTGGCAGCTGTGGAATATACACCTAAGACCCCAGCTGACGGCGGGGGGTCGGGGCGGGGGCGGGGAGCTGCACTCCTGAAGGCAGCCTGAAAAGCAGCTTAAGCAGCATGGTGCTTGGGAAGAGAAACCCACAATTTTGTGGTTGTTTTGCTTTAGTTTGGTCTTTACTTTTATTCACTAAATACAGAACATTAGACTTTTCAAGATGTCTGTGAATGGAAAGGCACAGACTTGATGTGCCTGAGAAGAGGTCATGGAGGGAGGCAGGGCAGGGAGTTGTGCTCAGGGCTCCAACAACCTTCCAAACATAAGTGGCCATTTCTCTCCTGTGAGCCAACCCCTCCAGTAGCCTGAAGAGAGGTAATACAGCCTGCCACACCCTGCCTGCATTTTGAGCTATAGAAAGGAAACAAAGGCTCTGAATAGCCCCAAAGATCCTTCAGTAACTGCTTTGGAAGAGGGGCCCACGTAGTGTAGGAACCAGACTGATAAAAACTCCAAGTTGCCAGCCAACACCTCTGGTCTCCATACAAGGATCTCTGATCAACCAGAGACAGAGTAATATTTTGCACCAATGAGGAGGAGTAGGTCTAGGTCTGGGAAAAAACATCCATCTGATTCCTAGTAATTGAGACAGCACCACCACCCCCCGCCCCACCACCTAAAGCCCTGTCAGAAACAGAAGTTTGAGTGATTAAGATTGACAGCTGGCAGACAGGCAGGAAGATTGGTCCTGCCTGCTTGCAGCCAAGGCCTGTGCAGACAGACACAAACAGAGGAGTGGTGGATTGCTTGGAGCTTTGATGAATTGCTAAATGCCAAAACTATGCTAACAGTGGTCAACAACTACCTACCTAACAGAAAGCCAGAATTGCCAGATAGAACAGAAGAGAGGGCCTTTAAAATGTGGCTGAAGAAAACACTTCACAATTTTCTTTTAATTTTTAAATTAAAAAACAATTTTAGAACGAATCTTTTTTATTTATTTCTTTTTATCACCTTTTTCTTCCTTGCTTCTCTTTTGTTCATCCTGTTTTTCTTCTCCTTTCCCTGTTTTAGTTTTTCTTTTTTTTCTCTTAATCACTTTTTACAAGTGGACCCTCTTTATCTGCTTAACTGATGTGTAACTATAATTGTAGTCACCCTTGTCTTATTCATAGATCTAATTTCCTCTTCCGTGGTACTTCTCCCTGCCACCATCTCTGATTCTTCACTACTCATATTTTTAAATATATATTTTTTCTTTCTTCTCTTATCTTGCTCTTTTCTTTCCTGAATTATTGAATTAGTTTCATTTCCTAAATCCAGGCCTAACTGCTCTTCCCTCTATTCTCCTTTTAAAAATAAATGAGTGAATAAAAAATTTTATTAAATATTTTCTTCTTATTCACTCATTTTTGTTTTCCTTTCTCTATACTACACCATGGTCCTTCCTGTATTTATCAAATTCCTTAACCTTATTTTCTGTTTTTCTCTTTTTAAGCTCTGCATCTATAGATTCTGTTCCCCTTTGTTTCTCGGTGCTTTAGTTTGAGTTTTTTTTTGTTGTTGTTTGTTTGTTTTGTTTTTGGTTTATTTTGTTTGTTTGTTTGTTTGTTTGTTTTCTCCAAGTATTTTTTTTCTTTTCTTTTCTTGGTATCACTTTTGTTCTCCTTTTCTCTCCTAATTTTTTGTCTGGTGGTTACTTTTATTGGGGTTATAGTTGTTTTGTGTATATTCATGACCTGTCCCATTTGTGACATGTCTTGTCATGTTGTAATTTATGTTGTTCTGTCAGCACCTCCACAATGGTTGCCATGATGTGGTACAGAGCAAGCCATATAACCAGACACCCAGTGAGGAGATTCCATCCATGAATGGAACAATAATATTCAAGACACAGATACATCAAGAGAACCCAAATATATCAAGTAGTGGTCATCTCTAGTATACCTAGCTCAGAAAACACAAAAGATTTCACATTGGGTCCCACAAAACATCTACTACATAAGATAATTCAAACAATATGGGTGGCATAGCAGTTTGAGCTAATATGTAAAAACAATCAGAAAGGAACAGAAATGGGGATACAAAGACACAATACCCATATGAAATAAAAGGAGGAATAACCAGAAAAGGCAAGCAATTTGTCAAAGAAAAAATCAGAATAATGGTTATAAGGATCCTCAAGTGGCTGGATAAGAAATTTACCAACACATTTAAGAATCAACAGGAAATAAAGAATGACATATCTGCAATAAAGAACACAATGGAAGACTAGACAAAGCTGAGGACTGAATCAGTGAGGTAGAAGACAGGGTGGGGAAAAAAAGAAAAATCAAGCAAAGCAGCAATTGGAAAAAAAATTAATAAGCATGAGGAGATTTTAAGGGAGCTTTGGGACATAATGAAACATAACATATTCATAATCTGGGTGTCAGAGGAGAGGAAGCTGAGCAAGGAATAGAAAACCTGTCTGAATAAATAATAAGAGAAAATTTCCGTGATGTTGGAAAGGAAAAAAATCAACAGGTCCAAGAAGCACACAGAGTGCCAAACAATTTGGACCCCAAAAGACCAACACAAAGACACATCATAATTAAATTGTCACAGGTTGTCCTAATCAGTTTGGATCAGTGGCTAGAGCGTCAGCCTGTGGACTGCAAGGTCCCAGGTTCAATGCAGGTCAAATGTGTGTATCTTGGTTTCAGGCACATCTCCAATAGTGGGTGTGCAGAAGGCAACTGATCAACCTTTCTCTATCATCAGTGTCTCTAACTCTCTATTCATATCCCTTACTCTCTGTAAAGAAAAAAAATCCATAAAATATATATTATAAATAATAAATAAATAAATAAATAAATAAATAAATAAATAAATAAATAAATTGGCACAGGTCAACAACTAAGTAAAGATCTTAAAGGCTGTCAGGAAAACAGAAAGTTACCTATAAGGATTCTCCCATGAGACTATCAAATTATTTCTCAACTGAAACACATCAGGCCAGTAGGGAATGGAATTAAGTATACAAAATGATGTATAGCAAAGGACTGAATTCAAAAATACTCTATGCAGTAAGGCTATCATTCAAGCTTGAAGGTGAAATTCAGAGCTTAATAAAAGAAAAAGACTAAGGGAATTTATTACCAAAAAGCCAGAAATGGTAGAAATGCTAAAAGGAATTCGGAAGAAAGGAAGGAAGGAAGGAAGGAAGGAAGGAAGGAAGGAAGGAAGGAAGGAAGGAAGGAAGGAAAGAAGAAAGGAGAAGAGAAGAGAAGAGAAGAGAAGAGAAGAGAAGAGAAGAGAAGAGAAGAGAAGAGAAGAGAAGAAGGAACACAGGCATAAAGAATAAAATTGCAAGTAATGATATATACTAGAGAAGGGTTCATGAAATGGTGGCTGGCAGGATGGAGGTGAGGGATAGGAAGTGAGTGAGTGAGGGGATGAATGGAGAGTGTGTGGATGTGTGTGGTGTGTGAGTGAGTGAGGGACTGTTAAATCTGGCAGGAGCAGCAGAGGCTAGCAGACCAGGCTCTCTGGGACAGGGAGAGACTACCACTGCCATCTTAAAGGGGAGAGCGGCCTTTTCTAGGAACTCAGCACCACCACCACCCAGACAGGCCTTGGACACTGCCCACGACCAGGCAGCCACTCCAGCAAAAATTCTGCAGCCACACCCGCAGACTCTGGGACTATGCGCCAAAGGAGGAATGCCACCCAGTAGAAATTCTGAATTCCCTCTGCCTGAATAACTGCCCCCACACACCCAGATGTTCAACTTAAGGACCAGAGCCCCACAGAGTGTCTCAGAGCTCAGCGCCAGGGAACTGAGCCTGTGAACTGCACCACCACAGTTGCTCACTCCCCCTCAGCCCATCTATCCACAGGGCACTTTGGGGAAGCAGTGGTGAGCCTCTGCTGGGTCCGATCTTGGACTAATAGGGATGCACTCCCCTGGGCAGTAGAAATTCAGAATTCACCCATCCTGGATCCCTGTCCAAAGCATGCCAGGGCCCTGAAGAGTGCTTCAGTGCGCCTGCACTAGCAAACTCACTGCCGGTGCTTCTGTGTGCCGCTACAGAGAACGCGAGCCTATCCACCACAAGTGCACCAGCAAAATCTGAGTTTCCCCACCCCATAGCTGCAGAACTCTGGACACTACCAGTGCATGCTTTTCCAGTGTGCAGGTCTCCCAAGACCACCGCTCCACAGGCAGCCCTGGAGCCCCGCGGGGAGCCCTGCTGGTCGTGCACTTAAACAAACAGGGGTGCACTGCTGGACTGTGGAAACACTGAATTCCCTCTTCTGGGATACCTGCCCACAGACACTGCAATCCAGTGGCTTCAGTGCCAGGCCCTTCAGAGTGTGTCAGTACAGCCTGCTGGCAAATACACCACAGGTGCCTCTGTGAGCTGCTGCTGGAATCCTGTGTATCCAACCACAGAGGCAGCAGCAAAAGTTGAGTCTGCCCACCCCACAACTACAGAACTCTGGACACCACAATCACGCCTTTACAGAACGCAGGCCTCCTGAGCCCCACCACCCCAACAGATGGTTCCTGGGTGCCACTGTGAGTCCCCACTGGGCACACATGATTTCAACCAAGGGCACAAGACAGCAAAAATTTGGACATCCCCTCCATAGCTGCTGACTTCTACACACCTCAGCTGTACCTTTCCAGCTCTCAAGTCTACATCAAGAGAACCCAAATAGCTCAAGTAGGGAGCTACACTAGACTATCAAGCCCTGGAGACCTGAGAGGTCACACCAGTAGCACCATACCCCCCAAAAAAACTGGGTAGCAAAGCAATTGGAGCTACAATTAAAACATTACAGCAAAACATGGGAAGACAAAAAAAGCAATCCCCAAAGGAAAGAAAAAGAGAAATCACCAGAAATGGAGTTAAATGAAATTGAGGCTACTAACTTATCAGAGAAAGAATTCAGAGTAATGGTTATAAGGATGCTCAAATGGCTGGATGACAAATGCACACAACTCAATGAGAATTACAAGGAGCTGAATGAGAATGTCACCAACATGAAAAGGAACCAAGAGAAAATGAAGAACAACATAGCTGCAATATGGTCCTAGAAGAGGCTGAGGACCACATCAGCAAATTAGAAGACAAGGTAGAAAAAAAAACAAAAAAAAACACACAAACACAGGAGCAACTGGGAAAAAAACTTAAAAAGCAAGAGGAGAGGCTAAGGGAGCTTTGGGACTATGCAAAATGAAACAACATTCACTTAATAGGGATACCAGAAGGAGTGGAGGAGAAGCAAGGAATAGAAAACCTGTTTGAAGAAATAATGACAGAAAACTTCCCTGATACTGTCAAGAAAAAAAAAAAACTACACAAGTCCAAGAAGCACATAGAGTGCCATCAAGATGAACCCCAAAAGACCAACACCAAGATACATCATAATTAAATTGGCAAACACCAATGAGAAAGTAAGAATCTTAAAGGCTGCCAGAGAGAGACAGTAAGTTATCTACAAGGCATCTCCTTATCAGCTGACTTCTCAACAGAAACATACCAAGCAAGAAGGGAATGGAATGAAATATACAAAGTGATGCGAAGCAAGGGAATGAATACAAGAATACTATATCCAGCAAGGCTATCATTCAAAATTGAAGGTGGAATCAGGACCTTCACAGACAAAAAAGGGCTAAGAGAGTTTATTACCACCAAACCAGCAATGCAAGAAATGATAAAGGGACTGCTGTAAACAGAAGAAACAGAAAGACAAGAAGAAACAGAAACATTAAGAATAAAAATGACCACAAACAAGTACTTTTCAATAATAACATTAAATGTAAATGGATTAAATGCTCCAATCAAAAGACACAGGGTAGCTGAATGGATAAGAAAACATGACCCATATATTTGCTGCAAGAGACCCACCTCAGAACAAAGCATTCACACAGAATGAGAGTGAAGGAATGGAAAGAAATTTTTCAGGCAAATGGAAATGAGAAAAAAGCTGGGGTTGCAATACTTATATCCGAAAAAAAGATCTCAAAGTAAAGGCCATAACAAGAGATAAGGAAGGCCACTACATAATACTAAAGGGAGCAATTCAACAAGAAGATTTAACTCTGGTAAACATATATGCACCCAATACAGGAGTACCCAAATATATAAAACAAGTTCTGGAAGATATCAAGGGACAGATCGGTATCAATACAGTCATAATAGGGGACTTTAATACCCCACTGATAGCACTGGGTAAATCCTCTAAACAAAAAATCAGCAAAGAAACAGCAATCCTAAATGACTCAATATATCAGATGGACTTAATTGACATCTTCAGAATATTTCACCGCAAAGCCACAGAATATACATTCTTCGCCAGTGCACATGGGACATTTTCAAAGGTAGACCATATATTAGGACACAGGCAAAGTCTCTTCAAATTCAAGAGAATAGAAATCATAACAAGCATCTCCTCAGAACACAATGTCGTATATTTGGAAATCAACTACAATAAAAAGATTGAAAAAAAATCGAACACTTGGAGGCTAAACAGCATGCTATTAAGCAATGACTGGGTTACCAGAGAGATCAAAGAAGAAATAAAGAGCATCCTGGAAACAAATGACAATGAAAATGCAACAATCCAAAATCTATGGGACACAATGAAAGCAGTCCTGAGAGGGAAGTTCATAGCTCTATAGGCCTACCTCAAAAAACAAACAAACAAAAAAACTGGCAATAAATTATCTAACCCTACAACTCAAGAATTAGAAAGAGAGCAACAAGAAAAGCCCATAGTATCCAGAAGGAAGCAAATAATAAAGATCAGAGCAGAAATAAACAACATAGAGATGAAAAAAACAATACAGAAGATCAATGAAACCAAGAGCTGGTTCTTTGAAAGGATTAACAAGATTGATGAACCTCTAGTGAGGCTCACCAAGAACAAAGAGAGAGAACCCAAATAAACAAAGTCACAAATGAAAGAGGTGAAGTAACAACTAACCCTACTGATATACAAAGGATTGTCAAAAAATGCTATGAACAACTCTGCTCCAACAAACTGGACAACCTCGATGAAATGGACACATTCCTAGAAAAATACAAGCTTCCAAAACTCAACCAGGAGGAATAAAAAAAACCTGAATAGGCCAATAACTACTGATGAAATTGAAACAATAATCAAAAAGCTTCCAGCAAACAAAAGCCCTGGAACAGATGGGAGTTTTACTGAACATTCAAAGAACTAAAGCCAACCCTACTCAGACTATTCCAAAAAGTTGAAGAGGAAGACACGCTTCCAAGCTCTTTCTATGAAGCCAGCATTACCCTAATCCCAAAATCAGAAAAGACACCACAAAGAAAGAGAATTACAGGCAAATATCCCTGATGAACATAGATGCTAAAATCCTCAACAAAATTCTATTAATCCCGATCCAGCATTACATTAGAAAGATCATACACCATGACCAGGTGGGATTTATTCCAGGAATGCAAGGCTGGTATAATATCTTCAAATCAATAAACGTGATACATCACATAAACAAGTTGAGAGACAAAAATCACATAATCATATCGATTGATGCAGAAAAGGCCTTTGACAAAGTCCAACACCCTTTTCTGATAAAAATGCTAAGCAAAGTGGATATAGAGTGATCATACCTCAACATAATAAAAGCCTTATATGAAAAACCTACAGCCAACATCATACTCAATGGGCAAAAACTAAAACTATTCCCCTTAACAGGAACAAGACAGGGATGCCCACTCCTGTTCAGCATAGTACTGGAAGTGCTAGCCAAATGATAAGACAAGAAGAAGAAATAAAAGGCATCAAGATTAGAAAAGAAGAAGTGAAATTTGCATTATTCGAAGATGACATGATACTGTACTTAGAAAACTCTAAAGGCTCCATCAAAAAATTATTAGATGTAATAAATGAATTTGGCAATGTAGCAGGATACAAAATTAATGCCAAAAAATCTATGGCATTTTTATACGCCAACAGTGAACTTACAGAAAGAGAAATAAAAAAAAAAAAAAACAATCCCATTTACCATTGCACCAAAAAAATTAAGATACCTAGGAATAAACTTAGCCAAGGAGGTAAAAGACCTCTTCCCAGAAAACTATAGGACATTGAAAAAAGAGATAGAGGAAGACATAAACACATGGAAGAACATACCGTGTTCTTTGATGGGTAGAATCAACATCATCAAAATATCCATACTACCCAAAGCAATCTATAGATCCAATGAACTCCCCATTAAAATACCAAGAGCATATTTCACAGATCTAGAAAGAACACTCCAAAAATTCATTGGGAATTAAAACAAAACAAAACAAAACAAACAAACAAAAAACCCGAATAGCTGCTGTGATCTTGAGAAAGAAGAACAAAGTAGGTGGGATCTCAATACCAGATATCAAGCTGTATTACAAAGCCACTGTTCTCAAAACTGCCTGGTACTGGCACAAGAACAGACATATAGACCAATGGAACAGAATATAGAATCCAGAAATTGACCGAAACCACTATGCTCAACTAATATTTGACAAAGGAGGCAAGAACATACAATGGAGTCAAGACAGTCTCTTCAATAAATGGTGCTGGGAAATCTGGTCAGACACATGCAAAAAAAATGAAACTAGACCACCAACTTACATCATACACAAAAATAAATGCAAAATGGATAAAAGACTTAAACGTAAGACAGGAAACTAAAAGATTATTAGAGGAATCCACAGGTAGAAAAATCTCAGATAGATGCCGAAGGAATGTCTTCACTGACACAGCTCCTAGGGCAATAGAAACTAAAGGGAAAATAAACTAATGGGACTATATCAAAATAAAAAGCTTCTGTACAGCAAAATAAAACATCAATAAGACAACAAGAAAACCCACTGCATGGGAGAAAATATTTGCCAATGATGTCTCTGATAAAGGTTTAATCTCCAACATTTACAGGGGAATCATAAAACTTAACAAAAGGAAGATAAATACCCCAATCAAAACATGGGCAATAGACCTAAATAGACACTTCTTGAAAGAGGACATACATAAGGCCGAGAGACATATGAGAAAATGCTCAAAGTCACTAATCATCCGAGAAATGCAAATCAAAACGACAATGAGTTATCATCTCACACCTGTCAGAATGGCTATCATCAACAAATCAACAAATGACAAATGCTGGTGAGGATGCGGAGAAAGTGGAACCCTCATTCACTGATGGTGGGAATGCAAACTGGTGCAGCCACTGTGGAGAATAGTATGGAGCTTCCTCAAAAAACTAAAAATGGAACTTCCATTTGACCCAGTGATCCCACTTCTAGGAATATATCCCAAGAAACCAGAAACACCAATCAGAAAGGATATATGCATCCCTGTGTTCATAGCAGCACAATTTACAATAGCTAAGATTTGGAATCAGCCTAGGTGCCCATCAGCAGATAAATGGATTAAAAAGCTTTGGCACATCTACACAATGGAATACTAAGCTGCTGTAAAAAGGAAGGGACTCCTACCATTTGCAACAGCATGGATCGAGCTGGAGAGCATTATGCTAAGTGAAATAAGTCAGTCAGAGAAAGATAAATATCACATGCTCTCACTCATTTGTGGATTATAATGAAAAATGTAAACCAATGAACAAAAACAGATGTAGAGACAGAGAAGCATCGATCAGATGCTCAAAACTCAGAGGGAAAGCAGGGGAGGGTGGGGGTGAGGTGGAAAGATCAACCAAAGGACTTTTATGCATGCATATAAGCATAAGTGATGGATGCGGACAACAGGGGGTGAGGGTGAGGGTGAGGGCAGGATTGGGGGGGTTAGGGGGACATTGGGGGGATAAGGACACATTCGTAATATCTTACTCAATAAGGGGAAAAAATTGCAAGTAACAAAAAATATGAATAAGAACCTTAAATGTAAATGTATTAAATACTCCAAGCAAAGGACACAGAGTAGCTTAATGGATAACAACACATGGCCCTACATATTCTGTCTAAAAGAGACCCACCTCAGAACAAGGGACTCACACAAACAGAAAGTGAAGGAATGGAAAAAAATTTCAGGAAAATGAAAAAATGTAAAGTGGAGTAGCAATACATGTATCTGACAAAACAGACCTCAAAGTGAAGGCAATAATGAGAGCTAAGGAAGGCCATTTCATAAGACTAAAGGCATTGTTTAAACAAGAGGATATAACTCTGGTAAACATATATGCACCCAATATAGGAGCACCCAAAGGCATAAAAATTTTTCTGGAAGATATAAAGCAATACAATCATATTAGGAGAATTTAAAAGCCCATTGACACCACAGAATAAATCCTCTAGACAAAATATCAACAAAGAAACATCAATCATAAAAAAAAGAGGCTGGGAGCTAGTGTTACCAGGGGGCATGGACAGCCTCAAAACAGCCATCAGCTCCTCACCCAGGCTGGCTAGGCACTCCATCAGGACCCTCCCACACTGAAGGGGCTGTGGCCAGCCTGAAAATGGCCCTTAGCTTCTCACCCAGGCCCTCCAGGCACCTCAGTGGAGACCCCCACCCTGACTGGGTTGTGGCCAGCCTGTGAACAGCCCTCAGCCCCTTACCCAGGCTGGCCACACCCCCATGGGGTGAGGGTCCCCACTGGGGAGCTTGACCAGCCTGAAAACAGCCATCAGCCCCTCACCCAGGCTGGCCAGTCACCCCAGCGGGACCCCCCTGATCTGGGACACACTTCAGGGCAATATATAAATACTAGACACCCGGTGAACTAAAATTTGTGCACTCGGAGGGGAGGTTCCCTCAGCCCAGTCCATGCCCTCTCGCAGTCTGGGACCCCTCAGGGTATGTCCACTTGCTGGCATAGGCGTGCTCCCCAGAGATTGGGCCTAAGCTGGTAGTTAGACATCCCCTGGCAACCTCGGAGCCCTCAGGGGATGTCCACTTGCCTGCAGGGAGAAGACGCAAGCTGCAGTCATACTTTCTTAGCGCTACTGAGGAGGTAGGAGAGGTTCCCGCCACCACCTCTGTGCTGGCAGCCATCAGCCTGGGGAAGGGGGGGGGGGGCAAGAGTGGGTGGAGAGAAATTAATGGGGGGAAAGGAGACATATGTAATACTTTCAACAATAAATAATTTAAAATAAATTAAAATTAAATAAAAATTTATATAGAATCTAAAAAAATGCCAAATAGCTCCAGTAATCCTGAGAAAAAAGAACAAAGTTGGAGGGATCACAATACCATATAACAACTTATTCTACAAAGCCACTGTAATCAAAACAGCCTTGTACTGTTATAAGAACAGGCATATAGACCAATTGAATAGTACAAAGAGCCCGGAAGTCAACCCATGTCTCTATAATCAATAAATATTTAACCAAAGAGATAAGAGCAGACATAGGAGAAAAAATATTCTCTTCAATAAATGCTGTTGGAGAAATTAGATAAATACATGGGGGAAAAAAGTGAAACTAGCCCACCAACTTATAACATACACAAGAATAAACAAAAAATTAATAAAAGGCAAATGTAAGTTGTGAAACCATAAATATCCTGGAAGAAAGCACAGGCAGTAAAATCTCAGACATCTTTCATAGAAATCCTAGAGGCCTAATGCACAGAATTCGTGCACAAGGGTCGGGTGGTCCCCTCTGCCCAGTCTGCACCCTTTCCAATGCGGGACCCCTGGGGGATGTCCGACTGTGGAATTGGGCCTAAACCAACAGTCGGACATCTCTCTCACAATCCGGGACCGCTGGCTCCTACCTGCTCACCTGCCTACCTGCCTGATTGCCCCTACTTACCCCCCCTGCCAGCCTGATCATCCCTAACTGCCTCTGCCTGCCAGCCAGGTCACTCCAAACTGCCCCCCACTTGCCCACTTGGTCACCCCAACTACACCCCCTGCCAGCCTAATTGCCCCTAACTGCCCCACCTCCAGCAAGTTCACCCTTTACTGCCCCCCAGCCAGCCTAATCACTCTCAATAGTGCCCTCTGCTGGCCTGGTCGCCCGTAACTCCCCCCACTACTGGGCCAGCCTTGTCACCCCAACTGCCTCCCACCGCCAGCCTGCTCATCACAAACAGCCCTCTGCCAGCATGCTTGCTCCTAACTGCCCCCCTCTACTGTCCTGGTTGCCCTTAACTGCACCCCCCAGCCACCCTGGTCGCATCCAACTGACCCCCCGCCAACCTGGTCATCCCTCTGCCCCACTCTGCTCTCCTGGTCACCCCAAACTTCTCCCACTGCTGGTGTAGGCCTCCCAACTGTCCACACTCTTGCCCTGTTTGCCCCTAACTGTCCCCCCTCTTGGCCTGGTCGCCCCTAGTGCCTCCCTCTGCCTGCCTCGTTACCCCTCACTGGCCCCTCTGCTGACCTGGTTGCCCCACACAGCCAGCTGCTCAGTCATTTGGTTGTCCCAGACTAAGCCCCTGCTGGCCTTGTCAACCCACTCAGCATGTTAAGTTGTCCGTTTCATCTTTTGTTTGGGTGCAATGGCCCCTGGCTCGCTCTCTCTCTCTCTCTCTCTCTCTCTCTCTCTCTCTCTCTCTATATATATATATATATATATATATACACTAGAGGCCCGGTGCACAAAAATTTGTGCACTCGGGGGGGGGGGGGAGGGGGCCCCTCAACCCGGCCTGTGCCCTCTCGCAGTCTGGGACCCTTCAGGGGAAGACCACCTTCTGGCTTAGGCCTGCTCCCCGAGGGATTGGGCCTAAGATGGCAATAAGACATCCCTCTGGCAACCCAGCAGCCCTCGGGGGATGTCCACTTGCCAGCAGGGAGCAGGCCTAAACTTCAGTCTGTCATCCTTAGCACTGCTGAGGAGGCAGGAGAGGCTCCCAGCACCACCGCTGTACTGGCAGCCATCATCCTGGCTTGTGGCTGAGCAGAGCTCCCCCATGTGAGAACGCACTGACCACCAGAGGGCAGCTCCTGCATTGAGCATCTGCCCCCTGGTGGTCAGTGTGTGTCATAGTGACCAGTCATTCCCAGTCGTTCTGCAGATAGGGTCAGTTTGCATCTTACCCTTTTACTACATAGGATAGAGGCCTGGTGCATGGGTGGGAACTGGCTGGTTTTCTCTGAAGGGTATCCTGAATCAGGGTGGGGGTCCCACTTGGGTGCCTGGCCAGCCTGGATGAGGGGATGATGGCTGTTTCCAGCTGGACACACCCCCTTCAGGATGTGGGTCCCGACTGGGGTGCCTGGCCCGTCTGGATTAGGGGCTGAGGGCTGTTTTCAAGATGGCGGGTGACTGAAGCTCCCAACCTCTCTTTTTTTTTATTTTTATTCTGGGATTTATTTACCTTCTATGGCTGTAACTGGAGCTGAGAGCTGGCTTTAGCTCTGAGGCTTGGCTCCAGCTCTGAGACCTCGGCTGTGAAAGCAGGTATCTGGGCATTGGTTAGCTTCTATAATTGGAATACTGTTGCAACTCCAACTCTGAGGTCCGGCTGACTGAACGCAGGTTTCTGGGGATGGTTTAGGTTCTATAATTGCAACATAGTTGCTTAGAGTGCAGCTCAGAGCTGGGTGGCGGCAGGCGGGGATCCTTGGCTTCCTCCATCACTGGAACAAACAAGCCTCCTTTTCTCTTCAGCTGCCTGGCTGCCGGCCGCCATCTTGGTTGGCAGTTAATTTGCATATCTCCCTGATTAGCCAATGGGAAGTGTGTCAGAGGTATGGTTAATTACCATGTTTGTCTATTATTAGATAGGATTTTTGTCAATATGTCTCTGAGGACAAAGGAACCCCAAGACAAAATATACAAATGAGACTACAAAAAGAAGGAAAGCTTCTGCACAACAAAAGAAACCACCAACAAAATTAAAACAGAACCACTGTATGGAAGAATATATACGTTAATGATATATCCAATGAGGGGTTAATTTCTAAATTGTACTGACTTGTTTGGATAAAGCCTCCAACTTGGGCATGTGCTCTGACAGGAAATCAAACCATGACCTCCTGGTTCATAGGAGCCATGCTGACTGGGCACCACAGAATGTTTTGATTATAGTGACTTTGTAGCGTAATGTGATATCAGATATTGTGATGCCTCCAACTTTGATCGTTCTCAAGTGTGCTGAAGCTATGTGGTATCGTTTGTGGTTCCACATAAATTTTTGGAATATTTGTTGTAGATTTGTGAAGTATGCCATTGGTATTTTAATAGGAACTATATATATTGCTTTGTGTACTATAGATATTTTAATGATGTCAATTCTTCCACTCCATCAACATGGTATATTCTACCACCTATTTATATCTTCCTCAATTTCTATCTTCAGTGTTTTACAGTGTTCAGAGTACCGCTCATTAACTCTTTTGTTTAAATTTATTCCTAGGCATCTTTTTTTGTGTGTGTGTGTGAGTAAAAGTACATGGGATTATTTTGTTAGTTTCTTTTTCTGACAGTTCTCTATTGGTGTATTAAAATGCCACTTATTTTTTTAATATTAATTTCGTATCCTGCTGCCTTGTCAATGAATTTATCAGTTCTAGTAGTTTTTTTGGTGGAATCTTTCATATTTTCTATGCACAATCTCATATCTTCTATGAACAATAGCAGTATTACTTGTGCCTATTTTGGACGCCTTTTTATTGTTTCTTCTCATATTATTGTTGTGGCTAAGACATCCAGTATTATGTTGAACAAAGGTGGTAAAATTGGACATTCCTGTTTGGTTCATGATATTAGGGGACATATTTTAGTTTTCCTCATTGAGAATGATGTTGACTGTGGGTTTGTAATACGCGTTTTTAATATGTTGAGGTATAATAACTTTATTGTTACTCTACTAGAGGCCCAGTGCACCAAATAATGCACTCGAGGATGGGTGTCCCTCAGGTCGGACAGCACGCTCCAATCTTGGACCCCTTGGGGGTTATTAGACTGCCACAGGCATTGGGCCTACACTGGCAGTTGGACATCCCTCTCACAATCTGATACTGCTGGTTCCTAACTGCTTGCCTGCCTGTCTGCCTGATTGCCCCTAACCAGTTCTGCCTTCCATCATAATAGTCAACTACCCTCCCAGTGCCAGCATGATAGACACCTAACTGCTCCCTTGCCGGCATGATTGACCCCAACTGCACACCCCTATAGACCCAATCGCCCCCAACTGCCTTTCGCTGCCAGCCTGATTGTCCCCAAATGCCCTGCCCTGCAGATCTGGTAACCCCCAACTTCCCTCAACCCCAAATTCCCTCCCTTGCCGGCCTCATCTCGCTCTCCTGCTGACCTGCTTGCCTTCAACTGCCCTCTACTGCTGGCATGATCACCCCCAACTGCCCTCCCCTGCCAACCTGGATGCCCCAAACTGTTCTCCCCTGACAGCCATTGCACTCAACTGCCCTCCCCTGCCAGTCTGGTCGGCCCCAATTGCCCTTAGCTGCTAGCCTTATCTCACCCCCACTGGTCTCCCCTGCCAGGCTGATGGTCCCCAACTTCCCTCCCCATCAGCCTGGTCACAAACAAGAGCCGTCCCCTGAAGTTCTGGTTTCCCCCAATTACCCTCCCCTGTGGCCTGGTTGCCCCCAACAGTCTTTCCCTGCTGGCCTATTCACCCCCAACAGCCCGCCCCTGCTAGCCTGGTATGTTACCCAATTGTCCTCACCTACCAGCCTGCTCACACCCAACTTCACTCCCCTTCTGGCCTGGTCACCACAAACTGCCCTTACTGCTGGCCTGGTCATCCCTAATAGCCAACTCCTTCTTGCCTGGTCATCCCCAACTGCCCTGTCCTGCAGGCCTGGTTACACCCAAGTGCCCTCCTCTGCCAGCCTCATCTCACGCCCAACTTCCTCCCCTGCCACCTGGTCGCACCCAACTGCCCTTTTCTGCTAGCCCGGTTGCCCCCAACTGCTCTCCCCTGCCAGTCTGATCTCACCCCCAACTTTCCCCACTTGCCGGCCTGATCTTGCAACCAAATGCCCTCTGCTGCTGCCCTGATGGTCCCAAATACCCTCCCCTGCCAGCCTGGTCACCAAGAGCCTTCCCCTGCTGACCTATTCTCGCTCCCAACAGTCCTCCCTGCTGGCCTGGTTACACCCAATTGCCCTCCCGAGCCAGTCTGATCTCAACCCCAAATTCCCTTCCGTGACGGCCTGATCTCGCTCCCAACTGCTCTCCCCTGCCAGCCTGGTCACCAAGAGCAGCCTTCCCCTGCAGACCTGGTCACCCACAACTGCCCTCCCCTTCCAGCCTACTCTCACACCCAACTTTCCTTTTCTGTAAGCCTGGTCATCAAGAATAGCCCTCCCCTGCAGGTCTGGGAGCCCAAAACTGCCCTCCCTGCCAGCCTGGTTGCCCCTACTGCCCTCTCCTGTTTGACTGCTTGCATGCAACTGCCTCTCCCTGCCATCCTGGTTACCCGCAACTGCCCTCCCCTGCTGGCCTGATATAGCCACACTGACCTCCCCTGCCAGCTTCATCTTGCTCCCAAATGCCCTCCACTGCTGGCCTGGTCACCCAAAATGGCCCTTAGCTGCTGGTCTGAACTCATTCCCAAGTGCCCACCTCTGCCAGCCTGGTCACCAACCACTACCCTCTTCCTGCCATCCTGGTCACCGCAAACTGCTGACCTGGTATCACCCCCAAATACCCTCCCTTGCCAGCCTGGTTACCAAAATCCCTCGCCTGCATTCCTTGTCACCCCTATCTGCCTTCCTATGCCAGCATGGTCACCCCCTACTGCCCTCCCCTGCCACCTTTATCTGACTTCCAAATTCCCTCCCTTGCCATCCTGATCTCACTCTCAACTTCCCTCTGCTGCCAGCCTGGTCACCCCCAACAGCGCTTAGTTGCCAGCCTGATCTCACCCTGAACTGCTCACTGCTGCCGCCCTGATGGCCCCCGACTATCCTCCCCTGCCATCCTGTTCACCAACAACAGCCCTCCTCTGCAGGCCTGGTTGCCCCAAACTTCCCTCCCGAGCCAGCCTGGTCACACCCAACTGCCTTACCCTGGTGGCCTGATCTCATTCACAACTGCCATCCCCTGTCGGCCTTGTCACTGTGAAGTGCCCACCCCTGCCAGCCTGATCTTGCTCCCAACTGCCCTTAGCTGCCGGCTTTATCACACCCCCAACTGCCCTCCTCTGCCATCCTGGTCACCAACAACAGCCCTCCCCATCAGACCTGGTTACCCCAAACTGAGCTCCCCTGCCCGCCTGATCTTATCCCCAACTGCCCTCCACAGCCAGCCTGGTTTCCTCCCTCCTCCCTCCTTTTATAACTGATGGCCCCCAACTATCATCCTCTGATAGCATGGTCACCAAAACTGCCTTCCCCTTCAGATCTAGTGGCCCCAAACTAACCACCCTGCCAGCCTGGTGGCCCCTAACTTCCCGCTTCTTCTGATTTGTTCACCCCCAATTGCCCAACCCTGCCGGCTTTGTCGCCCCCAACTGCCCTACCTTTCCGGCCTTGTTGCCTTCAACTGCTCTCCCCTGACAGCCTATCCTCTCTCTCAATTCCCTCTTCTGCTGCCTAGTTTCACTCAACTACCCTTTCCTGCAGGCCTGTTTGCCCCCAACTACCTTCCCCTCTCTGCCTGATTGCCCACAAGCGCCTTCCTCTGCTGGCCATCTTGTGGTGTCCATGTGATAGCCATCTTGTGGTGGCCATCTTGTGATGACATCACGCAGGGGCTGTCCCTGATGCCACTTAGCTTTTTATTATATAGGATATACGATGGAACACTATTTAGTATAAGAAAAGGGAAAATATTGCTATTTGTAACAACATGGCTGGACCTTGAGAATATTGTGCTAAATGAAAGAAGTCAGACAGAAAATTTAATAATCATATGATTTTACTCATAACAATAAAAAATAGAAACAATAAATGAA
This sequence comes from Myotis nattereri, assembly GCF_964212035.1. Classification (NCBI taxonomy): domain Eukaryota; kingdom Metazoa; phylum Chordata; class Mammalia; order Chiroptera; family Vespertilionidae; genus Myotis; species Myotis nattereri. The sequence continues at coordinate 27,651,165 of NC_138094.1, read as the reverse complement.
CAAAGAAGAAAACAAAAATTAATGGACACAGACAACAGTAAAAATGTTACCAGAAAGAAAATGATGCAAAGGTAGTAAAGGGTGAAGGAGGTCATATTGATAGTGTCTAAAGGTGATGTGAATTTGGTTAGTGGCACACAATGCAATATATATATCGGGTATTGTAGAAATATACATCTAAAGCCTATATAAAATAAAGATTAAAAGTGGCAACTGAGTAAGTGGATGCTACGTAGACATACTCCCAAGACCAAACTTGAATTAAAACTAAAATAAAAAAAAAATTACAGCATGAATAATCAACTGAAGACTTGCTGTGGAGTACCCTGATAACTGAGGATGGAAAGTGCAGACCACATAGAGACATAGGAAGGGCAGAGGTGCGAAAGGGCCTGTCAGGCTCCCATAGACAGTAGCTGACATCCTGAAGATATATCTCATCTGTGGAGGGTTTTCACTGAGAACTCTGAGGTCTAATCCCCATACAGCGTGGCTCTCTGCCACCAGCAGAGAGCACCAGAACTAAGAAAGGTCATCACATAACAACTGGCTGTGAAAAGCAGTGGGGTTGCTGTTTCCCAGGGAGAGATGGCTGAAAATGCAGACACCCCCTTAAAGGGCCAAAATACAAATTTTGTGTGCAATTACTTATCTTTTGTTCCCACAGAGGAAGGGCAGAGTGTGATCACATGCCAGGGTTAGGGGTCCTGGGGCTAGAGCTCAGAAGGCAGACACCCCAGTTTTCTATGCTGAGTAATCCCTCATGTTGTGGAGGTCATCTTTCTCTTGCAGACAGTTACTACCTAGGTGGTTTTTTCCTTTAGAGGAGGGGGGGGTGAGACAATTGACCCACCCTATTGGAAAACACTTTGCCCCAAGGTATAGAGTTTCTGAGGCCCATTAAGAGGCTGAAAATAGCAATTAGCCTCCAGGCAAATGCAATTGCCCCACCCAGTTGGGAAACCTTTCACCACACATGTGGACGATTGCTGAGGGATACTGAAGCCAGTCTGCAGAAAGAGGTGGGTCTCTGGAGGCTTTGAGTGATTGCCTGATTTAATTACTCACAAAATAGTGTTTTATACTGTACTGCACCAGAGATTGGGAGATGTAGTAGTTCTACCTAATACCTAGTCACAGACCCAAATACACAGACAAAAGGAGAAGACAAAGAAACAACACCCAAATGAAAAACAAACAAACATACAAACAAAAAACTAAAAGAATTCTCCAGAAAAAGATAAATAAAATGGAGGTAAGAAATTTACCTGATATAGAATTCAAAATAACTGTAAGATTCTCAACAGCATGAGAAAAGACATAGTAACTATGCAAAAAGGATAGTCAGAAATTAAGAATGACATAGCACTAATAAAGAACACCCTGGAAGGCATACACAGCAGATGAAGGGTAGCTGAGGATCAGATCTGTGAATTAGAAGACAGGGTAGAAAAAAATCACCCAATCAGAGAACCAAAGAGAAAAAATAATTAAAAAAGAGGAGGGCAGCTTAAGGGAGCTGTGGGCAACCTGAAACATAACAATATTTGCATAATAAGTATTCCAGAAGGGGAACAAAGGGAACAAGGGGTAGAGAACATGCTTGACAAAATAATGGCAAAAACTTTTCTAACCTGGTGAAGGAAAAAGTCATTCAAGTTCAGGAGGCACAGAGAGTCCCAAGCAAGAAGAACCTAACTAGGCCCACATCCAGACACATCATAATTAAAATTCCAAAAATTAGAGATTAAGAGAGAGAAAAAATAAAATAAAACTAAAGACAAAGAGAGAATCTTAAAGGCAGGAAGAGAAAAAGATAAGGAGCCCCAAATGGCTATCAGCTGATTCCTATTCAGAAAATCTACCACCAGAAAGGAATGGCATGAACTACTCAAGGTAATGGAAAGCAAGGATCTGAGACCAAGATTACTGTATCCAACAATACTATCATTCAAAATAGACTGTCAAGTAAAGATTTTTCCAGACAAAGAAAAAAAAAAAAAGAAAAAGGATTTCTACATGACCAAGCCAGCATTACAAATAGTGCTCAAGAGACTACTCTAGTGAGAAGAAAACACAGCGAGAAAAACCTAGGCATACAGAATTAAAAGGGCAATAAATAGTACCTATCAATAATAACCTTAAAGGACTAAATGCCCCAATAAAGATACAGGGTAGCTGCATGAATACAAAAACATGACCTAACTATGTGTGTTTTACAAGAGACCAAACTCAAAACAAAAGACTCACACAGGATGAGAGTGAAGGGATGGAAAAATATATTCCATGCAAAAGCAAATGTAAAAAACCTGGAATTACAATACCAATATCTGACAAAATAGGCTTTAAAATGAAGGCCATTACAAGAGACAACAAAAGGAAACTATGTAATACTGAAAGCATTGATCCAACAAGAGGAAATAACCCTGGTTAACGTACCTGCCCCCAATATATAAAAAATTGGGTAGCACTGAAATACATTAAAATAAAAAACAACAACAACAAGCCAAACCAATGGACATGGACAACAGGGGGATGAAAACATGAGTGTGTGTGGGGGGGGGGAGGTTGAGGGTTAATGGCGGGATGAGGACACATTTGTAATACCTTAACCAATAAATAAATTTAAAACAACAAAACAAACAAACAAAAACTTCTATAGCACTTTGATAGATAGACAGCAATATAGTTATAGCAGGGGATTGTAACACCCACAGATTTCACTGGATAAATCTTCCAGACAAAAAAATCTAACAAGAAAAAGGTGATTCTAAAAGACATACTGGATAGAATGGATTTCATTGATATTTATAGACGTTTCATCACAAAGCTGCAGAATATACTATCTATTCAAGTGCACATGGGTCACTCACAAAAATAGACCACATATTAGAACACAAAACAAGTCTCTACAAGTCAAAAAGATTGAAATTATATCAAGCATCTTCTGATATCACAGCAGAATAAAATTACAAATCAACTACAGTAAAAACAACCCAAAAAACTGAAACATGTGGAGGCTATATATCATGTTATTAAACAATGAATGGGTTACCAGTGATATCAAGAAAGAAATAATAATAATAAAAAGAAAACTTCCTGGAAACAAATGAAAATAAACACAATACAATCTCCAAAACCAATCCTGAGAGGGAAGTTCATAACACTACAGGCATATCTCAGGAAGAAAGAAAAATTCATTTAAAAATATTTCACACTACAACTTAAAGAATTATAAATAGAACCATAAGATAAGCCCAGAGAAAGTAGAAGAAAATAAATAATAAAGATTAGAGCAGAAATAAATGATATAAAGAATTTTTAGAAATCAATGAAACCAAGAGCTAGTTCTTTCAAAAGATAAACAAGATTATGAACTGTTAGCCAGATTCATCAAGAAACTAAGACATATGGCTCAAATAAACAAAATCAGAAATGAAAGAGGTGAAGTAACTACTGACACCACAAAAATGCAAAGATTAGACAATACTATAAACTATTTTTATTTCAACAAGCTAGACAATATGGATGAAATGGACAAATTCCTAGAAAAATGCAATCTCCCAAAACTATATCAGGAAGAATCAGAAAACCTGTATTGATCAATAACAACTGATGAAATCGAAGCAGGAAAACAAACCAAACACAAACCAGCAAAGAAAAATATCCCACCAATCAAAAAAGTAGTGATCCTGATAGTTTTACAGGAGAGTTTCACCAAAAATTCAAAGAATAACTAACTCTTATACTCTGCAAACTATTGCAAATATCAAAGAGGAAGATGCCCAAGCTCTTTCTCTGAGGCCTAGCTTATCCTAATCCCAAAAACAGATAAAGACACTACAAAGATAGAGAATTACAGGCCAATATCCCCGATATACACAGATGCTAAAATTCTCAATAAAATATTAGCAAATTGGATCCAGCAATATATTGGATCATATTCCAAGATCAAATGGGATTTATTCCAGGGATGCAAGGTTGGTATAATAATTTTAAATCAATAAACATGGTACATCACATTCAAAAAATGTAAGACAAATATCAATTGATAATAAAAATACAATCAAAGAAAGCTTTCAACAATATCCAACACCTATTTTTTGTAAAATTTCTCAGCAAAGTGAGAATAGAAGGAACATATCTCAAGGTGATAAAGGCATATATGAGAAACCTACAGGGAACATCATACTCAATAGGCAAATCTAAAATCATTTCCTCTAAGAACAGGAACAAGACAGGGATGTCCTCTTTCACCACTCTTATTCAACATCGTACTGGCAGTCCTAGCCACAGTGATAATTGTTATCTCTTCAAAAGGAAGAGATAAAAGGCATCCAAGTTGGAAAGGAGGAAACAAAACTGTCATTCACAGATGACATGATGCTGTACATAAAAAACCCTAAGGACTCCAACAAATAACTACTAGACTTAATAAACGAATTCAGCAATGTAGCAGGATACAAAATTAACACCAAGAAATCTAAGGCATTGTTACTAGTATATACCACTAATGAACCCTCAGAAAGAGAAACTAAACAAATAATCCCATTTACCATTGCAACAAAAAAAATGAGATACTTAGAAATAATCTTAACCAAGGCAGTAAGAAAACCTTTACTCAAAAAACTATGAACTAGTTTTGCAGAAAACTAAAAAAAGAGATAGAGGGAAATATAAACAAGTGATAGTATCTACACTAATAAAAGAGAAACATGCAAATTTATGTCACTCCACTAAACCTACCAGCCCATATCAGGGTGAGTATCCAAATTAACCCAACGAAGATGGTAGCTTCCAGATGAAGGGACAGAATGGAACTTGAAAGAACTAAGCAGAAATACACCCTCCTCCCTCTTCAAGGACGAAGCAGAGACATACTCTTCTCCCTCTCCTGTATCTTGTCTTGCAAGGCTGGGCCCTCAGCCCAAGCCGCCCCAACCCTCGAGAGTGACCACAAGAATGCTGGTATTGTCCTAACTCTCCCAACCACCCACCTGAGTGGACCAATGAAGCTCCAGAAATGTAGCTAAGGTCCTAATAAGGCTATCGTGGAGGACGGCTCCAACCTTCAGAATGTGATGGTCACTTCCTGACCCTTATGCTGTAAAACCCTGACCAATCTCTGTAACTCATGTCACCCCTAAAGCCCACCCCAAATAGCTAGCCCTATATAACCTTTGTTCTCCTGGGACACGCTCTCTCGCCTCACCCCTGCGCTGGATAGAGGCTGGGAGCCAGTTCTAGAATTGATCAATAAAGACTCATTGCTTTTGCATCGGAGGAGGCTCCCTGGTGGTGGATTATTGGGGACCCCAAACTCTGGGCATAACATTTTGGGGGCGCGTCCAGGATCCCCAAGAAAACCCGCGAGGGACCCCACTCTGAGAGTCTTCTGTCCACTGTAAGTGTCTATGTGTTGTCTGTTCTGTCCTATGCAAGCTCGCTTCTGCAATCTGGCCTGATAAGATCAAAGTGGACGCATGGCAGATCTCGGGCAGGAGGAGTCAAGGGACGCCTTGAACCTCCATCTGGCGGGGTGTAAAAGCCCCATCTGGCTTTTTTTCAGTTTTACTTCTGCGGGGTCGGAAGGCTGTTCTTAGGTGTCTTTGTTTGTTTGGTGTCTGTGTTCTTTTGTTTGATTTTGTGGACTCACTGGACGGACGCTATGGGACAGACTCAAACTACTCCTTTAAGCATTATGGTCGTTTTAAAGGCAAGGGCTGGGCCAAACCTGCTTGCCAGCCTCAGGTGTGGTTTTCCAGAACTGCTGAGAACTTGGGACCTTGAAGCTTACTGAATTCAAATGATAAAAATCTTATGTCTTGCATTTTTGAAGGTTATTCTTAAAAATGTTACTGATTGAGAAAAAATTTGTGTTGTGGTAGCTAAATGCCTTTGCTGAATGAATGTCTGGTGAAAGTGTGCGATTGTGGAGGGAGGGAGGAGAGGAGAGCCTCTCCTCTCCTTTGTGTGGCTCCACAACTTTGGGCAGGTGGGTACCTGAGTGAAAATCTGTGAAAACAGGTCACCCCTCCCTTGTCTGTCTCCTGTCACCGATCATCATGAGGTCGGGACAAAGTAAACCTGCTGTTCTTAATTACACGTTAAAAAGAATTTTTTTTAAAGGAATACAATAGAGATTGTAAAATTAAAATGAATGCTAAAACACTGAGGAAGCATGAGTGAACAGCTGTTTGTTTGTGTGGAACTAGCCAATTTGCTACCAAGAGGGGGGACTGGACACAGTCTTAACTCCTCCGGTAGGTTCTCACCAAAACGTTGGTCAAGAATTCTGTTCTGTGACATGGGTGCCAGGTGTGCCCCCACGCCTGTCTGGGGAGTTGTGCATTGTTTTGTTTATCTGATCAGCTCCAGTCTGGGCTAGTCTACTGAGAGTGTGAATACGAGTGTTTATCTATTTTGGTTGCTCATTACTAGTCTGTGTAAAGTGAAAGTTACTTTGATTTATTTTGCATTTCTGTTAATTCATCTGGCTGAACGTTTGGACTGGACCCGCGGTGGGCTGCAAGAATCTCTAGCAGTTCTCAGAGTCTTTTGCTCGCCACTACAGAAGGAATCAGCCCACTTAGTTAATATAAATTTCTGTCTATCAGTTGCTCTTACCTGGGTTGTAAATCGCTGTAATTCCAAGATTGCTTAGTTCTGAGATTGCTTATAAAAGAGTAAAAGAAAAAAATCTGTGAGGAAAAGTAGCCTGGGCTGAGAGAAGTGGGGTGGGATGTGGGGGGGGGGGGGGGTTGGCAGTTATGCTGCTGGCTGCAAACCTAACAGGTCTTATCAATGAACTTCAAGGTTACAAAAAATAACTGTAAGCACAGTCTTTCTCTGGCCTGGTTTATTCTTTTAACCCCTCCAATGCTGAATCAGACCGATACCTGTTCTTAGTTTTATCACAAAAGGTCTAGATATATCTCAGTAAAAGTACATTAAAATATGTTCATAAATATTAATCTAAAATTGCTGAATGTTCACCTTTGGTAATCATTAAAGGATTAAGGTTTCTAAGAATAAAATAAAACAACAACTGAACTCCCGCTAGAAAAGCAGAGGAGGAACAAAGCTAGAATCCACAGCCCCCCCACCCCACCCCCAACCCCCGTGATTTAGAACTGTTTGCCAGGTAGACTTAGCCCCTGAGAGCCACGTCAAAGAAGCCGGGGGGCGGGGAGGGGGGGGGAGCTGAAGGCCTGAGCTGCCCTCAAGGCCCAGAAGCCCAGGGTGGAGAAGAGGCCTGCACTCAGTCAAGGAGAGCCTACAGGAGCTGCAGCAGCTGCTGGCGGGCACCTAGGTGGAGAAAAAGCTGGAGAACTCCCAGTTGCTGGAGCTGATGGTGCTGTGCGTGCTGAGGGGCAGAGCTTGTGGGCGCAAGCAGCTGCAGGCAGAGCCAGTGAGCACTTCGCTGCTGGCTACATCCAGTGAACCCCTGCTTGAGTCCATACCACAGCAAAAGGGCAGCGGCTTAGTGGATTTGCTGGGGGATGCTCTGGCTGGGCCCCTGGGAGACCCTAGGCTGGAAGAGGAGGGGTTAATATCTCCTTCCAGTGCACTCCCTTGAAAGAGGCCTGGTTGCTGCTCTGCCACAAAGGGAACAGGTAAAAAGGCAAAAAGCAGGGCCCTAAGGGTTAACAAAAAAGCACTCTCCCTGGACCTGGGAGCTATCAGGACTTTGAAATTCTCCAAGAGAGGAGGAATCAGACTCAGACTGGCGGAAACCTCCTTGGGTTAGAAAAACTGGAGGCTGCATATTGAACTTATAGACTGCAGTTTGCTGGGCAGAGGTCCAAGCCCAGTTATATAGGGGTTAAGCTACCTTGTACAGCAAAACAACTTTCTCCTGTGCCAGAATACATTTTTAAGAAAAATTGAATGCATGATAAAAAAGTAAGCTGGAACAAGTAAAATAGGGAAACTGAGCAGAAATCCTATCTTCCTTAAACCAATGACACTTGGGAGTAAATGCTTTGCATTTGCCTCCCTAAAACAAAGGTAAAATCCTTTATGACAATCTGATTAGTATCATTTGTTGTCCACACCCAGGGACAAATGAAGTTAGAAAATAAGCCTTATTTTGATTAGTTCCTTTATTCAGGAGGAGCCAACCCGGTCCCTCCCTGCAACATAAATGATAAAATGTATGTTAAGGAATTTTAAAATTGCTCAAACCTCGCTGCCTTGGGTCCAGTTCTGCATGTGTAAGAAGGGACAGAGTAAAGGCCAGAAGAAGCTGGCAAGGCCATCCAAACCACCCAGCCGCTATTGGCCAGAGCCGCCTGAGGCGGACCTCCTCTGACTGGCAACAGCTGACTCTGACTAGGACAGACTGGGCTTTTTCCAACTGAGCCCCCATGAGCCGATGGTCAAAATGAAGATCGGGGGCCAGACTGGGAACTTTATGATTGATGCAGTGGCAGAGCACTTGGTAGTTACTCAGAAGGTAGCTCCCCTCTCAGGACAGGAAGTCACCAATATTGGAGCTACCGGTACAGTACCACAGCTGCAGACTGTTCTGCCACCCCTGCCAATGTCAGTTAGGCGGCCATCAGGTGGTTCATGAATTCCTATATTTACCAGTTGACCTGGTCCCTCTAATGGGCAGAGACCTTTTAGCCAAAATGGAAGCAGAAACCACTTTTACCCCAGATGGCTCAGCACAGCCTTGCCTAGGTGAAGAGACCTCGCCAATGATCCTGTCCTTAGCAGTGCCAAGAGAGAAAGAAAGAAGACTTTATACCCCCCAGCCAAAGGACCCCACATCTGTTCTTGTCAGGCCCCCATCAGGGGACTTGGGCAGTGTTCCTGTTATCTGCCAAAATTCCCAAGACTGTAAAAGTACTTGTTCACTGAAAAGGTATAAATGTAAATGTTTATTTGATATTTATATATCTACTTAGGTATAAATATTTGTAAGATAAATAAAACCCCCGGTTAGTTTCCTGGTGTATTCTGGAGCAGCCCATTCTGTCTTGACAGAGCCAATGGGACCAGTAACATCTAAAAAGACACCAGTTCTGAAAGCCACCAGACAAACTGCTTTTTTCCTTGGACATCAAAGAGGACTGTGGACCTCAGAAAGAACACGGTAACTCATTCGTTTCTAGTCATGCCAGAATGCCTGTACCCCTTACTTGGACGTGATCTCTTACAGAAATTACAAGCCACTCATAAGCTTGTTCGAGATGCCCTGCCAGTGCCACCTCGGACTCTGTACATCCTTTCCAGCCTAGGGACTCGATGTGGGTAAAAAAGTTCATGACCCCAGGACTCACCCCAACTTGAAAAGGACTATGCCTGCAGAAAATTGTATAATAGACTCAGATGATGCCTGCATCTTCATAAACATGGCTTCAGAAAGACAAGGACAATTTTACCTTATATAGAAAAGTCAAAGAGTGGACTTTAGTCACCTCCCTAAAATGTTTGTATAGCCGTTCCATATCTCATGTTTAGTAGCCATGAAGAGGCCATGATGCCAATATTATGTTTCATTGTATTAATGTGTTGTATTAACCTTCAATTCTCTTACAGGTTTAAATGTAGCTGTAACTGGCAAATGTCCAGTCTTCCACACTGAGGAACATTGCTATAGCTATGTGTTAGCTGTCCTGGAAGGGGACTATGTGGGGTGACCTCCAAAAGTAAAGGGTGTCTAGCTGCCAAGAGGGCAGGTGCCCAACTGGGCAAAGGAGAATACCCATCAGGTTTTAGTCTCTATCGAGAGACAGTTGACAGTTGGCAGCCTGTATACTATCTTGTAGGCCTGTGTGACCATGCCCATATTAGAGGTGGCACAAAAACCTTAACTGTAGAAAACTTGGAAAAGCCTGTTTGGAATAGAATGTCTGAGGCATGGTTATGCATTTCTAAAGAACATAGAAAGAAGGTTTAAAGGCTGGTTTGAAAGTATAAAATTTATAAAGGTTGTGTACATGATAAAAAAAAGAAATGTTAAAAGAAAATAAATCAAATGGTACAGTCCAGTAAGTCAGAAATAGTAAATAACTTACATTCTGCCTCACTAAACAGAGGGTAAATAGTTATGCCAAAGTACTTAGAAAGAACTGATAAAAGAAATCCAGCAGTTACTGTTTTGTTATAACTCTGAAGAGTCCATGAGAAAGAACTAACAAGAAAAAACAGAAGATCTTAGAGCAGATCAGTATGTTTTTCTCCTTATATAATTCCTCTGAAATTTTGCAATGCTAAATAATTCATGGCAATACATTTCTTTGCATGAAATCAATAAGACCGGTTTTCAGTAGTGATTTTTTTAACCGGAAACTTTGACTGGAGTATCATATTTTAAAGAAACCTGTCTGAGCTCTGAAGACTTGAAGCCAAAAAAAGTGCCACAGGAAAAGCCTGGTATCCTGCTTGGGAGCCCTGAAGATGGCTGGCGCTGGAGCGTCAGGTCCATGCCCTACCATCACTGGCGGTTGGTCAGAGTAGAAGGGGAGCAATAAGGATGCCTCTGCATCCCTGCGGAACCCCCACACACTCTGGGCTGCAACGAGTAGGAGGGCTACTGAGATGGGCCTTAAAGCCGAGAGCGTGGGCTCAGGTGGAGTTGCTACAGGTGAGGAATTCACCTAACCCAGCAGATACTGCAGGCAGGCCTGATGGCAGCTGGATGGCTTGGCTTCCTGGCCCTACGGGGCACATTAAGATTCAATCATGAAATTCCAGCAAAGGTAGTCAGTTACCATTCTTCTTGTGTTTATGCAAACATCAGGCCAAATTGAATACCGTAGATAAATTGGTCTTGATTTGGCTTTTTGATAGCCATAGAGGAATTTTAAGAAGAAAAATCCTATTTCAATAGAAGTTGTTAAAGCTTCTTTCCCTTCCACCAAACCATTTGTTATAGTTTGTCTCTTCCAGGTCACAAGCCCAGCTTCTTCTGTGCCCAGGACAGCAGGGAGCCTGATTGGAAGGTGACCTCTGACTAGACACACCCGCTGCAGATCACCCAAGAAGACAGTGAACCTCGGTGGGCCCCTTGTAACCCTCCTGATGCTGTTGACTTTCGGCCCTTGCATTATCAACAGACTAGTCCAATTTGTTAAGGAATGTAAAGAAGTAATTCAGTTAATAGTTCAGTCCTTCTCATGATTGAGCTGGAAGTTCCAAGACAAGGGGTGGATGAAGGGACAGAACGGAACTTGAAAGAACTAAGCAGAAATACACCCTCCTCCCTCTTCAAGGACGAAGCAGAGACATACTCTTCTCCCTCTCCTCTATCTTGTCTTGCAAGGCTGGGCCCTCAGCCCAAGCCCTCCCCCCCCACCCCCTTGAGAGTGACCACAAGAATGCTGGTATTGTCCTAACTCTCCCAACCACCCACCTGAGTGGACCAATGAAGCTCCAGAAATGTATAGCTAAGGTCCTAATAAGGCTATCGTGGAGGACGGCTCCAACCTTCAGAATGTGATGGTCACTTCCTGACCCTTATGCTGTAAAACCCTGACCAATCTCTGTAACTCACGTCACCCCTAAAGCCCACCCCAAATAGCTAGCCCTATATAACCTTTGTTCTCCTGGGACACGCTCTCTCGCCTCACCCCTGCGCTGGATAGAGGCTGGGAGCCAGTTCTAGAACTGATCAATAAAGACTCGTTGCTTTTGCATCAGAGGAGGCTCCCTGGTGGTGGATTATTGGGGACCCCGAACTCTGGGCATAACACACAGAGCTTAAGAATTGGGTTTTTTTTCTACACTATCTTCTAATTCACAGATCTTCCCAGGTGATGGAGGAAGTCAAGCTTCCCGCCTGCCCGTGCTGCCCCTGAAGGGAGTGAACAACACCCAGGCGCAGCCAGGAGCCTGAGAGGTCAAAACAGAGGGGCGCCTGCCCCAAGCCTCTGCAGTGTGACTGGGTTCAGGCCCCCAGTGGACATACACACACACACTGGATGCCTGCTTCGAGTCTCTGATGTGGATGGGGGCAGGCCCCCAGTGGGGAAACACACACACACACACACACACACACACACACACACACACACACAAAGACACACACAGCACCTGCTCTGAGCCTCTGCTGTGGCTTAGCTGTCAGTAGGATATCCACTGAGGGCTCACAGACTGTGATAGGGGGCAGGTTAAACTGAGGGACCACACACCCCAATGTATAAATTTCATGCACAGGGCCTCTAGTATACTATATTCATGGATTTTTAGAATTAACATCATTAAAATATCTATATACCCAAATCTATCTCCAGATTCTATGCAATCCCTATTAAAATACAACCGGCATATTTCACAAACTAAGAATACTCCTAAAACATATATGAAATTTTTAAAGACTACGAATAGATTCAGCAATCTTAAGAACGAAAAAGAAAGTTGGAGCAATCACAATACCAGATATCAAGCTATATTACATAGCCACTGTCCTCAAAACAGCCTAGTACTGGCACAAGTACAGGCATATAGATCGATGGAACAGAACAGAGACCCCAGAAATTACCCCAAGTAATTACACTCAATTAATATTTTACAAAGGAGACAAGAACATACCATGGAGTCAAAACAGTCTCAATAGATGCTTTTGGTAAAATTGGACAGGCACTTTCAGAAAAATGAAACTAAAACACTGACTTACACCATATACAGAATAAACTCAAAATGAATTAAGGGCTTTAACGTAAGATTGGAAACCGTAAAAATCTTAGAGGAGTACATAGGCAGTATAAACTCAGACATCTCTTATAGCAATATGTTCAGAGGTTGATGCACTGAAATGATGAGGTCTGTTATATGAAAAGCAAAATTCAGGCCACCCGACTGATTACATAATGCAACCCTATTCTTGGAAAATTAAATGTGAATGTAACATTCATTTATTCCATTGCTTCACCCATTGCCTCACAATGTTCACCATGTTCCGAGGTGAGAGTAAGCCTGCATAAGGAAGAGGAACAGAAAGTTCCCGGGCCCCACTCTCCTGGGAAATCAGCAATTCATATTTATGAACCTCGTAAAGCAGTCAACAAGTCCACTAAAAATGATAATGCTAGTTATTGTAAAATATCTTCCTGTATTCTTTACAGGGTTCTCTATCACAATTGCTTCTCCTGGACGAGTGGTGGAGTTATTTCATTTTAGAAACACTAAGTGTCAGTCAACCAGCACTGCATTATAATGATCACCATTATGACCTTAAAACCCTTCAGTGATCGAACAGAGGGAAGCTGGGTGATTTTGAAGGTGCTGCTGTGTGTGTGTGTGTGTGTGTGTGTGTGTGTGTGTGTGTGTGTGTGTGTGTCTCAGCTGTTGGAGTGAAACATGGTAAACAAGAGGGCTTCAGCAGATGTCTATTAGCTAGATTCCCCTCCTCCCTTGTGACACCATCAATCAGGAGTGTGGGAGCAGTTCCCAGACATTGTTGCTCCCAGGAGCCAGGGTTATAAATTCCAGTGGCTGCAGTTCAGCTCACCCAGCACACCTCCTGAGCCACAGCTGGACAGGGCAGAGGCTGGGTCCAGGCTGGCTGGACCCAGGACCTGGAGAATAGGGGGAAAACAGAGGGGGATGACTCAGGTGAACCTGGAGGGGCAGGAGAGGCATCAATGCAGGTACCCACATGAACTGTCCTTGGGAACTCCTCCACAGCTGAGAGAGGCTGAATCTAGCCTGTCCTGTGAGGGGATGAAATAGAGATGAGGTGAAAGGGGTACATACTTTTGTCTACAATCACCTAAAGTAAGCCTAAGGACAAATAAAGCTGCATTCTCAAACTAAGCATGCTTGACATGGATAAAATATACAGTCCTTACTGATTAAGGAAAACTTAGCCTTTTGATGTTGTAGCCAGACTCATGCCATGACATTTTGAACTTTAATGCTGTCAGTTGTTGTTTTCAGGTGAAGACACTAAGACGAGGAAGAATAAACAGGGGTCCAAAGCAGGGAGGGCAAATCAGGAAGGAATTTGGGGCTGACTTTTGCTTCCATGACACCCACTGTTCAACAGGCTCCTGATTTCCTTACAGGCACCTGCAATGGCCTCTGGACGCCCAGTTCACTGCAGGATTAGCCTATGTGAAAGATCTTGGAGAGAATTCAGGGTGGCCAGAGTACATTCGCCACAGTGTGTGTCCCGATTTCTGTGAAACACACCTTTTGGTAATTCTTTTGGCGTAGCTATCCAGGAGCCCAGAGGGAAAGGCAGGAACCTTCATCCCTGGGCGGCATCCCTTCTCCCAGATTCGGGCCTCCCAGACACTGGACTTGAAGGGGGTAGAGCACTCCCCATGTGAGTAACTGTTGGGGGAGAGGTTGGTTGTTTGGAGAGGAACACTCAGCTGAAGGCCAGCTGCTCACTGACAGGCGGTGCTCTCACACCTCCAGGGCCTTGGCCCAGCCTCAAAACAAATTCTGGGGAAGGGGATGTAGGCTGCCCCTCCAGTCCTGGTCCAGTTCTGCCTGGACAGGGTGTCCACTGGTTGCTCCCCTGGTTGCTAAGTCTCAAACTTGGAACAAAAGACAGAATCCTCAGAGCTCAGGAACAATTTACATGGAGATCCTTCCTCACCTGAGAACCTGGATGGAGAAGGGATGAGAGAGTCAGTGGTGAGTGTCCTTTCAGGTTTCAGAGTGTCAGGGGGCAGAGCCCTGAGGGGTCTCCCACATGGCTGGGCTCTACTCCCCTCTCTCTCCTCAAGACACAGGTGACCTTTCCCAAGGACAGTTCATGTGGGTACCTGCATTGATGCCTCTCCTGCCCTTCCACGTTCACCTGAGTCATCCCCCTCTGTTTTCCCCCTATTCTCCAGGTCCTGGGCCCAGCCAGCCTGGACCCAGCCTCTGCCCTGTCCAGCTGTGGCTCAGGAGGTGTGCTGGGTGAGCTGAACTGCAGCCACTGGAATTTATAACCCTGGCTCCTGGGAGCAACAATGTCTGGGAACTGCTCCCACACTCCTGATTGATGATGTCACAAGGGAGGAGGGGAATCTAGCTAATAGACATCTGCTGAAGCCCTCTTGTTTACCATGTTTCACTCCAATCAGGAAAGGCAACAATCTTCTGAAGAAGGTCTCTCTCTCTGAATCTTTTGGGCAGGAGCGGGTAGGGGTTGCCCAAAGTTTCTCTCTGACTCTTTGGCTTCTAAATAAACAGCTGAAAATCAATTTCCCAAAAGGCAGCTTTAGGGTGGAAGAATCTTGGTTTCCTTCATTTCTTTTTTTTTAAATATATTTTATTGATTTTTTACAGAGAGGAAGGGAGAGAGATAGAGAGTTAGAAACATCGATGAGAGAGAAACATCGATCAGCTGCCTCCAGCATATCTCCCACTGGGGATGTGCCCACAACCCAGGTATATGCCCTTGACCAGAATCGAACCTGGGACCTTTGAGTCCGCAGGCCGACGCTCTATCCACTGAGCCAAACCGGTTTCGGCCTTCATTTCTTAACTATTGGCTAAGAGGGTTCAGACTGGTATCTGTCAGGTATATATATAATCAAACAAACCAACAAACAAAAAACAAACAAAGAAACTTGTAGAGGACTTTAATGGAGAGCCTGAAAACAGGATAGTCATAGTAGCAGACTTTTATCACTCCTCTGACTACACTGGATAGGTTTTCCATGTGACAAAATAATGATACAGAGACTCTAAAGGACACACTGCATCAGATGGATTTAATTGACATTTTAGAACGTTTCACCCCAACAGAGCAGAATATAGTTTCTTCTCAAGTGCACATGGATCATTCCCGAAGATAGACCACATGGTAGGACACATAACAAATCCCTACAAGTTCAAAAAGATTTAAATCATATCAAGCATCTCCTTGGATCACAGTGGAATGAAATGAGAAATCAACTAGAGTAAAAACACCCAAGAACATTTAAACACTTAGAGGCTAAATAGTATGCTATTAAACAATGAATTTGTTACAATGAGATCAAGAAAATATCAAAAACTTTTTGTAAAAAAAGGAAAATGAACAAATAACAAAAGAGTATCTCTTGGAAACAGCAAAAGTAGTCCTTAGAGGGAAGTTCATAGCACTATAGACATATCTCAGAAAATAACAAAAATCAGCAATAAACTATTTATCCCTACAACTTAAGAATTACAAAGAGACCAGCAAGAAGAGCCCACAGAAAGTAGAAGGAAGGGAAAAATAAAGATCACAGCAGAAAAAATAACGGAGACAAAAAATTCAATGAAACCAAAGGCTGGTTCCATGAAAGGATAAACAAAATTGATAAACAATTAGCCAGACACATTAAGAAACTAACAGACATGATTCCAGTAAGTGAAATCAGAAAGAAGAGTGGAGGAGTAAGCACTGGCACCACAGAAATTCCAAGGATTGTCAGAAAATACTATGAACAACTATATTCCAAAATGCTGGACAATGTGGATGAATTAGATGAAGTCAGTAAAAAATGCAAACTACCAAAATTGATTCAGAAAGAATTTAGAAACCTGAATAGGCTCATAACAACTGATGAAATAGAAGCAGTAATCAAAACACTTCCAACCAACAAAAGCTCAGGTCTGGACAGCTTCACAGGGGAGTTCTACCTAACATTCAGAAAACTACAATCTATACTCCTCAAACTATTTCAGAAAATCAGAGGAAAGAATACTTCCAAACTCTTTGTATGAGGCCAGCATTATTCTAATTTCAAAACAAGGTAAAGACACTACAAAGAAAGAGAATTACAGGCCGATATAGCTGATGATGACAGATACTAAAATCCTGAACCAAGTATTAGCAAATCGCATCCAGCATTATATTAAAAGGACCAAATGCCATGATCAAGTGGGATATATTCCAGGGATGCAAGGCTGGTATGATATTCACAAATCAATAAATGTGATACAACTCATAAACAAACTGAGAGACAAAAATCACGTGATCATATCGATAAACGCAAAAAAAGAATTGAAAAAAACCCAACCCCCAATTGTGATGAAAACTCTCATCAACGTGGTGATAGAGGGAGCGTAACTCAACATGATAAAGGCCATATATGAGAAACCCACGGCCAACATCATACTCAATGGGCAAAAACTAAAACCATTTCCTCTAAAAGAACAGGAACAAGACAGTGATGTCAATTTTCACCATTCCTGTTCGACGTAGTACAGGAAGTGCTACCATAGTGCTCAGACATGAAGAAATAAAAGTCATTCCAACTGGAAAAGCACATAATAAATGATTTCGGTCATGTACCAGGATACAAAATTAACACCCAAAAATATATGTCTTTTGATACACCGAGAATGAACTCACAAAAAGAGAAACTAGGAAAAGAATCCCATTACCATTGCGGTAAAAGAATTAAGAAAAAACCTCAATGAAGGAAGTAAAAGAACTGCACTGGGAAAAGTACAGAACATTGAAACAAAGATAAAGATATCAACCAATGGACTAATATACCGTGTTGATGGGTTGGTAGAATTAACATCATTAACATGTCCAAATTCCCCAAAGCAATTTATAGATTCAATGTAACCTCCATTCATTTACCAACAGAATATTTCACAGACAAAGAACAAACTCTCCAAGAATTCCTATGGAGTAAAAATAGCCTCAGCAATCCAGGGAAGAAGAAAAAAATATGGAAGTCTCACAATACCAGATATTAAGCTATATTATAAAGCCACCATTCTCAAAACTGCCTGATACTGGCACTCAAAAAGACATATACACCACTGAAACAGAAAAGAGAACCCAGAAGTGGACCAAAGTCATTACGCTCTATTATTAATTTACAAAGGAGGCAAGAGCATACAATGGAATCAAGACAGTCTCTTCAATAAATGATGAAAATCAGACAGAAATATGCAAGAAAATGAAACTAGACCACCAACTTACACCATACACAAAAATAAACTCAAAGTGGATAAAAGACTTGAACGTTAGTTGGGAATCTATATAAAAAATCTTAGCAGATTTCATAGAAAGCAAAATATCAGACATATGTCTTAGCATATCTTTACTGACACAGCTCCAAAGGCAACAAACACAAAGGGGAAAATAATCACATGGACTATATCAAAATAAAAATCTTCTGCACGGCAAATTAAATCCTGAACAAAACAACAAGAAAGCCCACTGCATAGGAGAACATATTTGCTAATGGTATCTTGGATAAGTGTTGAATTCCAATGTTTACAGGGAACTCACACAAATTAACAATAGGAAGATAAACAATGCAATCAAAACATAGTCAAAGGACTTAAATGGACACTTTTTGAAAGGGGACCTACATAAGGCCAAGAGACATAGGAAAAAATGCTCAAAGGCACTAACAGTCCAAGAGATGCAAATCAAAACGAGAGAAGTACCAATCCACACCTGTCATAATAGCTGTCAGAAAAAAAATAAAAAATAAAAAACCACAAGTGCTGGAGAGGGTGCAGACAAAAAGCACCTCTTGTGCACTGCTGGTAGAAATGCAGACTGCTGCAACCATTGTGGAAAACAGTATAGAGTTTTCTCAAAAAATTAAAAATGGAGCTCCCATTTGATTAAGTACCCTCTCTTCTATGTATATATATCCCAAGAAATGAGTAACATTAATCAGGACAGATATATGCAACTGTATGTTCATACCAGCCCAATTTACAATAGCTAAGATTTGGAAACAGTCTAAGTGCCCATTAGCAGATGCACAGATTAAAAACCTGTGGAACACATATAGAATGGAAAACTCAACTGCAGTAACAAAGAATGAACTCTTATAATTTGCAACAGCACGGATGGACTTGGAGAACATTATGCTAAGCAAAATAAGCCAGTCACAGAAAGATAAATATCACATTGTCTCACTCATTTGTGGAATATAATGAACAACATTAACTGATGAGCAACAAGACATGCAAACACAAAGAAGCATCAATCACACTGTCAAACCTCAGAGTAAGGTGCTGGAGGCAAAGACCAATAGTAGTTAATATATATACAGATACAGATACAGATACAGATACAGATACAGATACAGATACAGATACAGATATATATATATATATATATATATATATATATATATATATATATATCCTTTCCAATAACAGACAAACATGGTAATTAACCGTACCTCTTACATGCTTCCCATTGGCTCATCAGGGCGATATTCAAATTAACTGCCAACCAAGATGGTGGCCGGCAGCCAGGCAGCTGAAGCTAACAGGAGGCTATCTTGCTCCAGTGAAGGAGGAAGCCAAGGTTACCCGCCTGCCACTGCTGGGCTGTGAGCTTGCACACTAAGCAACTATGTTGCAATTATAGACACTAAACAAACCCTATGCTTTCAGCCAGCTGGCAGAGCTGGAGTTGCAACAGAGTTTCGATAATAGAACCCAAACAAACCCAGATACCTCCTTTCGGCAGCCGAGGCCTCAGCGCTGGAGCCAAGCCTCAGAGCTAAAGTTGGCTCTCAGTTCCAGTGACAGTCATAGAAGGTAAACAAATCCCAGAATAAAAAAAGAAAACAAGGAGAGGTTGGGAGCTTCAGTCACCCGCCACCCTGAAAACGACCCTCAGCCCCTCACCCAGATTGGCCAGGCACCCCAGTGGGGACCTTGACCCTGAAGGGGGTGTGACCACCTGCAAACAGCCATCATCCCCTCATCCATGCTGTCCAGGCACCCAAGTGGGAACCCCACCCTTATACAGGACACCCTTCAGGGCAATCCAGCCGACTCCCACCCATGCACCAGGCCTCTATCCTATATAGTAAGAGGGTAATATGCCTCCCAGTACTGGGATGAGCAGAGCCGTGAGGCCTCCTGAACCTGGGATCAGTGGAGCCGTGAGGCCTCCTGGCACTGGGATCAGCAGAGCCTGCCAGCACTGGGATCAGCAGAGCAGCGAGGCCAAACTGCCCCTGTGTCAAGCAGAGCTGCAAGGCCTCCCAGCACTGGGATCAGCGGAGCCGCGAGGCCTCCTGGCCCCTGGAGCAGCGCACAGACCCCCTGATTGCCCTGCGGCTCTGTGTGTGACAGGGTGAGGCGCCCCAACCCCCATGGGCCCTGCTCTGTGTGTGACAGGGTGGAGCCACAACCTCCTCCTTGGCCCTGCCCTGATTGTGACTGGGGGTGGCACTCCAACCCCCTGTTCCGCCCTGTGCTGTGTGTGACAGGGGGCGGTGCCCCAACTCCCCTATAGGCCCTACTCTGTGTGTGACAGGGTACAGAGCTCCAAACCCCTTGATGGGCCCCGCTCTGTCCATGTCAGCGGGTGGTGCAGCAACCTCCCCATCAAACCTGCCTTGAGTACAACAGGGGGTGGCACCCCAACCCCCCAATTGGCCCTACCCTGAGCATGACTCGGGGGGCCTCACAACCTCCCGATCCGCCCTGCTCTGTGCATGACAGAGGGCAGCGCCCCAACTGACCAATCGGCCCTGCTCTAAGCCTGACCAGGGGTTGCAATTAGAGATTGGGCCTGCCCTCTGCCACATAGGAGCAGGCCTAAGCCAGCAAGTCGTTATCTCCTGAGGGGTCCCAGATTGTGAGAGTGCACAAGAGGGGCTGAGGGAAACCCCACCACCACTGAACGAATTTTTGTGCACTGGGCCTCTAATATATATATATATATATATATATATATATATATATATATATATATACAGATACAGATACATATATGTATGTGTGTGTATATATATATATATATATCTGTATATGTATATGTATATGTATATGTATATGTATATGTATATGTATATGTATATGTATATGTATATGTATATGTATATATAACTCCCATATAGGGCTAATGAACTTTGATATTTGGCAGGGCTGAAAATCAGCATTATATTACCCTGCTGTTGGCAAAATGGCTGAAGGTAATCTTCTAACCTGATAACCCTTTTAATGTATAACAAGCTTGACTGCTGATATGCCTGTTTGCTTTGCGAAAGGGCATATATGAGAAACCTAAAAGCAAGTCAATAAAAGCTGATGGGTGCTGGGTTTCAGAGAGCTTCTCCGCTAGAAAGAAAGGTCTCTGCCTGGCTCCCCTATGTCTTCTAAATTTACATTTGTTGTCTAGTGTATTCATTTGTGTGCAGCTCCTTTTCCTGATCCTGAATCCTTGCTGCAAAAGGTTGCAGCATTCTGGCGCCCAGTGTTTGGCATCTGGAGAAGAAATTTCACCAGAGTGAAAAAGGAAGACATTTCACCAGAAAGCTGGGAAGTGCACTGAAAAGATGGGGAAAATTCTCTGTGCACAAAGCCCATGCCAGCTTTGGAAATTGTGAAACATAAAGTGGGCAGAAAATCTTTTATTTCTGCGAGGCTATAATTAGGAAAATTTTGAGTATAAAGCAAAAAATAATAATAATAATTGTGAACATTTACTTGTATGCTCAAGGATAAAGAAATTAAAATATCAAAAGGTACTCTCTTAAATCAGGCTCAAGGAAAAAAGGTAACCTTGTCATCTTGAACTATGTGGGCTCTTGTTTGCACTGCATCATGCCTACCTCGTACTGGGGATCAAAAGTCTGTAATACCTAAGCCCTGGGTCCTCCACCTCTAGTGTGGAAAGGCTCAGCAGCTAGAGAAAATGGGGTTAACATTCATTTTACAAAAGGACTCTAAATGCTTTGTCTGAAAATTACCATATGACACCTTGGGACAGGCAGATTTTAGCTAAAATAACTTTAGAGGGCAGTCAATGCCATGAAGAGCAGAATATGATAAGATCCATGAAAACTACTCTGATTTATTAAGCCTTGTCTCTATGCTATGGGTGCCTGTCTGTTGATTATTATCAACCTGTCTTGGTTGCTTATTGTTAGTCTATTAAGCATGCCTTCAATTTAATTTAATAAGAAAAGAAAGAGTAGATGGACAGACCATTATTAATATCTAAAACACCTCCCAACCCATTAATTACTAGTCTTTTGGTGATCCTGTAAAATGTATGCCCACTCCCGAGAGTGTTATTAAAAGTCTCATTTTATTTCCCAGACCATCATTTTAAATTTGGACAGATGAGACATTCCTCACAATTTAAGGGATATCTCTGGGATTTCTGTACCCGTGAAGAGAAAAACACTAGCTTAAGAGAAGTCGCACCCCACCCGATTTTGGGTGGCCTCTTGGACTGACCCCCATCTCTTCACAGATATTATAGTACAAACCCAAGACTGTTTTTCTTTATAAGATGGAGAATATGACACAAGGAAAATATACAGGCTGTGTTTAGGCAATAAGATTAGTGTTTCCATAATAAGGGCAGTTCTTAAATAATAATGGACCATATTCCAAGGTTAACATTAAAGCCAATGAAAGCCAGTAAGTTTTCTCTGCTGCAAAATTTGCCAAAGTAAAACGCCTTAGATGGTGATAACTGGCTTTGGAATCTCAAAATTGTTAAAAGTTAAATAGATAGATATAACTAAAATGAAGGCTTTGTGGCAAAGCTTTTCAGTAATAATTATAAATAAATATATTGATGGTGAGGGTGCAGTCACTGAGGAGAGGCTGACTGCACTCTCTGTTGGAGGAAAGGGCCAGTGGATATTCCCCCTGTAAAAGCAGAGAACCTGGCAGAGCAACCTTATATCTTATCTCTGAAGGAAAAATGTGGGGGTTTTAAAATTCAAATGCCTACAGGCCTTCTTCCCTTCTCCCCCTACTTCTTTATCAACCTCATATGTCAACACATATACTTCTAAAGTTTTGGTAACTTAAAAGTTTGGAGTTGGTTACATTAAGGAATAAAACTTATTAAATCCCTAAATGTTTTGAAATAACAAAATACTGAAATATTAAATTGAGTTTGCCTAGAATGAAAAAATAAAGGACAGTTTTGAATCTATTAATTAAATAAGTCTTTGTTAATTTTATTGGAAATATATCCTTAAAAATGTGAAGGTACTACTAATCTAAGAAATGCTATGTATTTAACTTGCCACCAAAAATTTAAGGATTCCAAGAGTTAAAATTCAAATTAAATTGGGAGAAATTATATGGTTGTAATGATAAAATGCATAAAGTTTAGAAATTCATTATCAAAAAAATTAATTCTTGTGATTTATCTGGAAAAATTTAGTAGTACAAAATATATTGTAGTACTTATGTGTACTATGTGTGGTAAAATTTCATCCTAGGATATAATATTTAATTGGATTGATTAAAAAAGAAGAATAATTTTTTGGTCTGAACCAAATTTTTAATATAAAAACCAGTTTAAATTTAATTGATCTATTTTAGAATAATTACAACAAATGTATAAGTTAATGTTTGGGTTACACATATTTGTGATAGTCTTTCCATGTTAAATTTCAAGACTTTAACCAAGAGATAGCTTTAAAACTTTTCAAGTGCCCGGGAATAATTCAAGGGTTTACTCTTCTTAAAAGAAATATTTTAGGAAAAGAAATATTTTTAAACCAATTTACGCCAATCTTACATTCTTGAAATCACTCGAAGCTTCATCAAATAAAAATTAATAACTGTGTTCTCTTTACATGCACGTATTTTAAATGTTATAAAAGTATCAACCTCTAAGGGAGGGCAGGACAAAGTTGCTGAATACTTCTTAAGCAACATGGGACTATTCAGCAGCAGAATTTTAAGATGGGAGCCCTGACAGCCTGATCTTTAGATAGGCCAGGGGGTAGTGCAACATCTGGACTTCATAGGTCAAACGTATAAGTTTACTTACATTGCTTTCTCAATAAAGACTCATACTTTAGTCACTTAACAAATTAGCTTTTTACAATATAATCAAGGTCTCATATAAACTCAGTTATATGAGAAGCAGATATTTTGTTAGCAATTGGTTCTAACACAGTCCAGAGTAAAATTTCTGTACCTATGCAAATGAGCACTAGCCAAAAGAATGCAGTTTAAAAGTAAATTTTAAGCTTAATAAAAAGGAGAAATTTTAAAATCTCTTCTGCTGCTATTAACAAGGTAAACAAAAATTTATTATTCAAACATTATATCTCACTATTAATAAGAAACCACAAAAAAAGAGTTACATTTACTTAATCTGTATGCATTGCACTATTGGCCAGCATACCTCTCTCTTATAGGTATTTCTGAAAAGGAACCAAGTTTGTAGCTCTATTTAAAAGGAAGAAAAAGGCTTTTAAAAGAAACTCCCTAATTGTGGCCTAAAAATTACTCTGGAAGAAAAACCAGAAGGAGATTCCCTTTAAATATCTAGAAAACTCTAATTAAAAATAAATGTATTAGGACTCAAAAAGAAAAGTAAAAAATTTGCATTTTGCCTCCTTAAAAAAAGTTTATGTCAATATACTCTAAGACTGATAGCAGAAACCCTATTAGTGTCATTTACTGTCCCCACCCAATGACACAGGAAGTTAGGAAATAAGCCTTATTTTAGACTGATTTAAATTAGCAAATGAAAATAAAAGAATATGCAGGGGAACTTAGTTGTAATAGGGCAAAATCTATTCCTGGAGCCGTCACTGTTTTTACTGATAGTTCATCTCATGGTAAAGCTGCTTATAATGCAATGAATTCAGATAAAGTCATTCAGACCAGTCATACTTCTGTGCAAAGAATCGAATTAGAAACGATCAAGGCTGACTTGCAGGATTTCCAAAAGCCTCTTCATATTACTCTGATCTGCCTATACTGCCAGCCTGGTAAACAGAACTGCAACTACTCAATTTAAATGGCTGTGACCTACGCCTATCTATACTATTTGAACAAGTCCTGGACCTTTAACAAAAGGAAATGCATACGCCTATCAATTAGTTATTTTAAAGAAACAGGTCAGGGGAATCTCATCAACTTTTACATTAGTCTGCCAAAATATTGTACAGCACACAAAACAGATTATCAAGAAATGTCCCCCTTGCATGTTATATCTGCTACAAGGGCCTCTAAATCCCAACTTGAAAAACGAAGTGGGGGAATAGTGAAATCTCCTGTAAGTAGACTACACCAAGCCTTAATTACTTTAATTTTTTCCCTTGTAATGCTGATGGCAAGACATCCATGGAAAGACAATAGTGAAAGAGTAAGCTAACGGAAAATGTTCTGGTTAAATGGAAAGATACCGAGTCTGGTTTATAGAAGGGTCCCTTTATTAACCTTTGGTTGAGGATATACTTGTGTATTTCCAGAAAACTCCTCCAATTCCTGCAACATGGATCTGAGAGAGAAACTGACCAGACTACTGCAACCACAGATAGCAGCGGCCCCAAGTAAAACGCTGAGGAGTCAGAGGAGAAACATCCAGAGTTGGGGGATGGTGAAGACGACTTGCCATGCTAGCACTCATCAGCTGCGCATTGGTGCAGGTTGCCTATGACAAAGCCAAAAAAGATCAGACCTGCATTGTCATTTCTCACCATTTGTCCACCATCCAGAACTTGAACATCATTGCTGTCATGTCACAAGCTAACAGTGACTGGGAAAGGGATCCATTAAAAACTAATGGCCCCAAAAGAACCCTGCTATGAATGAATTCCTTAAATACCTGACAATAATATTTAGAAGGACATGAAAGAACTCAATCCTTGTCCTCGAATCTCCCTATGTTTCCTTTTTAGAGTAACCGCTATTTTCTTTCTTTCTTGTTCTTCTATGTTTGCTTCCCGTCTGAAGATGCAGAATGAAGTCCTAAAAGGATCTGAGCCCAGCCAATGGCATACACCTTTCTAAATTAATTAAGAAAGCGAAGGGGGGAAATGTTGGAGCAAAGACCAACAGTAGTGAACATATCAATGCGAGAAGTCCCACAGAAGGCGAATGGACTTTGATATTCAGCATGGCTGAAAATCAGCATTTTGTTACTCTGCTGTTTGCAAAATGGCTGTAAGCAACCTCCTACCATGATAATACATTTATTGTTTACCAAACTGTACCATTGATATGACTGTTTGTTTTGCTCAAGGGCAAATGTGTATTCAAGTAAATAAAAGCTGTTTTGTCCTGGGTTTCAGAGAGCCTCTTTACTAGGGAGAAATATTTTCACCTAGCTCCCCATGCCTTCTAAATTTGTAATTGTTTTCTAGTGTATTCATTTGAGTTCATCCACTTTTCCAGATCCTGAATCTTTGTTGCAAAAGGTTGCTGCAGGGAAGGTAGGGGAAGGTGGGGTTAGGGGAAGAGATCAACCAAAGGACTTATAGGCATGCATATAAGCCTGACTAATGGACACAGACACCAGTGGGTGTGATGACATGAGTAGGAGGTAGGGGGGACAAATGGGGGACAATGACACATATGTAATACCTTAATCAATAAAGAAAAAAATAGCCCTAGCTGGTTAGGCACTGTAGATAGATTATTGGTCTCCAGACTGAAGGGTCCCAGGTTTGATTCCAGCCAAAGACACATGCCTGGGTTGTGGGCTTGGTCCCCACTTTGAGGAGTGCAGGTGGCAGAGGATCAATGGTTCTCACGCATCATTGATGTTGCTATCTCTCTCTCCCTCTCCCTTTCTCACTGAAATCAATAACAAATTTTTCAAAAAATAAAAAAAGAAACAGATGAATGAAATAGAGCCAGAGTAAAAAAAATATGTTTAAAATACAATAGAAGGAATCCTATTATTTTCAGATATTTAATAATTCCTACAACTTTTGTGATAAAATAGGTTTGCACTGTTTTGGTAATATAATATTTAAAAAAATTTTTTCTTAACATATTAATTTTTATTGCATGTAACACTATATTATAAAAGGCTAATATGCAAATTGTCCCTTTAATCAGGAATTTGACCAGGAGATCAACCTTGGGGTGGGACTGTGTAGCTGTTGTCCCCAGCTGCACCCTCCAGCCAGCCCCATACTGTTCTGTCCGCCGCCCCACCCCCTGCAATGATCTAGGACCGCCAGCCAGTAAGCTTCCCACAGCCCCTTCCACTGGCCTTCATCTTCCCCCATTTGATCCACCACTCAATCTGAGTGGGGCCAGCCAGCCAAACACCTGCATCCCCTCCCCCTGGCCAACCTGGCGATTGGGGTGTGCATCCCGGACACCACCCATGCACGAATTTGTACACTGGGTCTCCAGTATTATTATATTTAAATTGTTTTTCTTGGAATATTAATGCTTATTGCATGTAAAATTATTACATTTAAAATAGTTTTTCTGGAAATATTAACATTTATTGAATGTACCATTATGATACTAAAATCATTTTTCTTAAAATATTAAAAAAGTAAATATAAAAAAGAGGGACACTGCATCAACATGGATTAAAAGGAATGCTTTCCTCACTCTGCTGTTTTCTACTTCTAACCTCACTAATTAAAAGCTGAAGAATTATTTCCTAACAATGAAACAATAAAATAGTGTTCAGTACAGATGCCCATCCACTACTCACTTTCCACTTGGCTTTCTGAAATTAAAGTGCAGCATTCCTTTTAAAACAGCTCATTACTCTAATCCATGAGAGGCTGTACCATTTACCTTGACTACCCATCCCAGTAGTGCTTTGCCTTGGAACAGAATGGGCAGGTCTTTGAGGTGGAAGATCCCAACTTCTTGAAGATGGAGCCCTTTTCAGTGGAAGGAAACACACCCATGGAGCCACTGCTGTGAAGATTAATTGTATGTCTGCCATCCTCTGTGTTATAAATAACATCATTCTATTTGAGTAGGATCAACATTTGTTAAATGGTCAAGTTTGGTTATTGTGTATAAATCTTTACTAAACAGGATCATGGTCATAAGCATGCTGGTTAGCCCAAAATGATAAAATTCTATCTTTACATGTCTTCAGTACAGTGCTCAGAGTTATTGAAAATCAGTTTGGATAACTGAGAAAGAACTAAAGCAGCATTATGTATACGTGCCAAAAACAAAACAAAACACACACACACACACACACACACACACACACACATTCACACACGCACACACACACACACATACACATCCGAATTTGAATGCAGAGAATCCAGATAACCTAAGTGAAAGAAGTTATTTTAAAGATACAAGAAAACAGTCTCAACTAGTCTTCAAATTATTTTCATCTCAATAAAAGCTTTTGAAACGTGTAACGTCAAAGTTAAAAATTAAAATATACAAAGTCAGAACATGATGCATCAGAAAGAAGTGTTATTTCACGAATGTTATCATATAATGCCTACAGTTCATTTATAAAATAATTCTTTGGTCAGAATACTATACTCTATTTTAATAGTATTTAAAGAAAACATGTTGAATAATACATAACTAAAATTCACTGTTTTCCTGCTGTAGTTTGACAGTCTGTTAGAGGCATCTCTGCCTCTATATTTTTGTTCATAAGTTTATAAAGTTCTTTATTATCCAGAAATGAGTGAGATCATGTGATATTTTTACTTCATTGAAGGAGGGTGGGAGGGCAGGAGGGGGATGGGTAAGAGATCAACTGAAGGACTTGTATACATGCATATAAGCATAACCAATGGACATAAGACACTGGGGGTAGGGGAGGCCAGGGAATTGTCAAGGGCGGGGGAAAAAAGGAGACATATGTAATACTCTTTGTAATACCTTAAGCAAAAAAAAAAAAAAAAAAAAAGAATTCTTGTTTAGGGAGCTCAGAATTTGTGAATAAAACCTTTAAATGATCAGAATACTGTTTATATTTACAACAGGCTGATTGGTTAATGTTTTTTGAATAAAACAGCTTAAATACTGAAAAAAAAAAACACTTTTCATTTATTTATTTATTTATTTATTTATTCATTTATTTATTCATTTATTTTATTTCTTAAAGTATTACAAAGGGTATTACATATGTGTCCTTTTTTCCCCCCGCCCTTGACAATCCCTTGGCCTCCCCTACCCACAGTGTCTTATGTCCATTGGTTATGCTTATATGCATGAATACAAGTCCTTCAGATGATCTTTTACCCCCCTCCCTCCTGCCACCCAACCCTCCCCGGTCTTCCCGCTAAAGTTTGACAATCTGTTTGAGGCATCTCTGCCTCTCTATGTATTATTGTTCAAAAGTTTATAATGGTCTCTCTTATTCATGAATGAGTGAGATCATGTGGTATTTTTCCTTCATTGACTGGCTTATTTCACTTAGCATAATGCTCTCCAGTTTCATCTATGCCATTGCAAATGGTAAGAGTTCCTTCTTTTTACAGCAGCATAGTATTCCATCATGTAGATGTACCACAGTTTTATAATCCATTCATTTACTGATGGGCACTTAGGCTGTTTCCAGATCTTAGCTATGGTGAATTGTGTTGCTATGAACATATGGGTGCATATATTCGTTCTTAATGGTGTTTCTGATTTCTTGGGATATATTCCTAGAAGAGGGATCACAGGGTCAAATGGGAGTTCCATTTTTAGTTTCTTGAGGAAACTCCATATTGTCTTCCATAGTGGCTGCACCAGTCTGCATTCCCACTAGCAGTGCACGATGTTCCTTTTTCTCCACATCCTCTCCAGCACTTGTTGTTTGTTGATTTGTTGATGATAGCCATTCTGACAGGTGGGAGATAATACCTCATTGTTGTTTTGATTTGTACCTCTCGGATGATTAGTGACTTTCAGTATGATTTCATATGTCTCTTGGCTTTCTGAATGTCCTCTTGTGAAAGTTGTCTATTTAGGTCCTTTGTCCATTTTTTGATTGGATTATTTATCTTCCTTTTCTTAAGTTGAATGAGTTATCTATACATTTTGGAGATTAGGCCCTTATCAGATATGATATTGGCAAATACGTTTTCCCATGCAGTGGGTTTTCTCATTGTTTTGGTGATGGTTTCTTTTGCTGTGCAGAAGCTTTTTATTTTGATGTAGTCCCATTTGTTCATTTTCTCTTTAGTTGCAAGGGCCCTGGGAGCTGTATCAGTGAAGAAATTGCTTCAGCATATGTCTGAGATTTTGTTGCCTTTGGATTCCTCTAGAATTTTTATGGTTTCCTGTCCTACATTGAACTCCTTTATCCATTTTGAGTTTATTTTTGTGTATGGTGTAAGTTGGTGGTCTAGTTTCATTTTCTTGCCTATATCTGTCCAATTTTCCCAACACCATTTATTGAAGAGACTACCTTGGCTCCATTGAATGTTCTTGCCTCCTTTATCACATATTAATTGAGCATATTGGTTTGGGCTGATTTCTGGGCTCTCTATTCTATTCCATTGATCTTTATGCCTGTTCTTGTGCCAGTACCAGGCAGTTTTGAGAACACTGGCTTTCTAGTACATCTTGATATCTGGTATTGAAATCCCACCTACTTTGTTCTTTCTCAGGATTGCTGCAACTATTTGGAGTCTTTTTTTATTCACATAATCCACCAAGATGTCTGGCACTGATGGGCAGCGACACAAACTAAACAGCCACTGGACACAGTTCACACTTTAAGGAATCACTTGAGATTTCTGGGTCCAAAATGTTTTCCACAGATTTATACACCACAGACTCCTTCCCGACATTTGAGATTCAACAAACATCCCTTGATCCCCTTAATTCTATGAATAGAAACACTATCTCCTACCAATACAACTTCTTAAAATAATTACCTCCTATATTTTTCCTCTTATCTTTTTTGTGCATGATTGTACTTATTTACATTTCCTTGCAGGTTTGTTATTTTTACCATATAAAATAAGTGCCCAATAAGTAGGGATTTTGTCTTACTCAGAATCATTGTGTAGGCTACAAAACATCACTTGAAAGAAGACACTTAGGAATAATATCTACACAAACTACATTTCTTCTGCTTAGAAACTAGGGAAACAACACCAATCATTTTTCATAAATCAAATAAATGGACTTCTGAACTCAATAAAAATCATGAGACAAATCC
Organism: Myotis nattereri; assembly: GCF_964212035.1. NCBI lineage: Eukaryota > Metazoa > Chordata > Mammalia > Chiroptera > Vespertilionidae > Myotis > Myotis nattereri. Next base: position 27,620,417 of record NC_138094.1, on the reverse strand, counting down.
CACTCTTGGCTGTTGACAAACCCTAAAAGATAAAGGTAAAGTAAAAGGGTCAATATGTACTGACCCCCTTCAATGTATCATAAAACAGGCTCTCCAAATAAAGGACAGGGACATAAGTGAGTTATGTACTAAAAGTCATTGAAGATCAACAACTTAATATATGGTGTAATGAGCATACACACAAATTAACTTAAATATAAGATCAAAAGTGTAGCCAAAGCACCAAATTGGTTATTGACGTAGAAATCTGCATATGTTACCTTGTCCCAGGGAAGAGTGATTCTTAATAAATCCAAAAGAACATGGTTTAATATAATGGTATGATATGTTGGAAATATCTGAAAATATAACAGAACCAAAGAAAATATGTACCCCGAACGATGCCCAAATGGTGTGCCTTTCAGGGTAATATTAAGGAATACTTGTGCAATGAGCACCTACAACTTTGAAGGATATGGGACACACATTGGCTATATTTAAGATTAAAGAGAAATAAGACTATTTCCTTCACTAGTACATTAAAGACTCAATGAAAGGAACTCTTATCCACTACTTTAAAATAAATAAGGATATATACATATTACAAAAATCAGTCTTGTTGCACGATTCAAAAATAACCAGAGAAAAGTTAGTTAGGGAAGGAAAGGTCATTCAGTTATGGCACACCCAATGTCCTAACTCACATCAGTTCCTGTCTTGAAGAACTAAATACCTAGCCCACTTGCTGTGTCTCTGTGATGGTTGACCATCCAATTGTGAGCCTGGAGGGTACTGTTCTATTCCTGGTCAAAGAACAAGCCCAAGTCCCTTGCTCAATTCCCAGTAGGGGACAAGGAGATGGCAGCCGATCAGTGATTCTCTCTCATCATTCATGTTTCTCTCTCCCTCTCCCTTGCTCTATGAAATCAATACAAATACTTTTTTTAAAAAAGTATTCCAACTTGAGGGTAAAGGGACTACACATACCATATTTTCAAGACCTTTTTTTTTTTATGCTATGGATATGTTTGCATCAATTGTATTAGCTTCTTACCAACAGTGATCTGATTTCTGCTGACATTATATGTCTGGGGTGGGCAGGCTGTTCTAAATTAGAAAGTGCATTGAAGGCTTAAAGCCCAATTCCATTTGTATTCATATACTAAAGTAGCTAAGCTTAATGTACTATTTTGCTACACAAAACTGAGATTTCAACATCCTTCCAACCCCACAGTCCAGGACTTTTGTGGAAAAAAAAAAAAAAAAGAATAGTGATGTCTAAATAAGCATGGCTCATATGGCATTATCAAACTTTAAAAACAAGAAGAAGGAAACCTGGAAATATTATTACTTGAACCACAGTGCTAGAATTTTATTAAAAGACTTACTTTTTCTTTTTTAAAAAAATGTATTTTATTGATTTATTTTACAGAGAGGATGAGAGAGGGATAGCAAGTTGGAAACATGGATCAGCTGCCTCCTACACACCCACCAACTGGGGATGTCCCTGCAACCAAGGTACAAGTCCTTGACCAGAATTGAACCAGGGACCTTTAATTCTGCAGGCTGATGCTCTACCCACTGAGCCAAACGAGTTAGGGCAAAAGACTTACTTTTTCATTCATTTCTTTGGCAGCACCTGTTGCATCTTCAGACTTCTCAAAGGTAATAAAAGCAAAGCCTCTGGACTTGTTTCTTGCTACCTCCTTTATCAAACCTACTGGAATTTAGAAATTTAAATGCCACATGCCACTTAAAATTTAACCTCTTAGAGATATTTCAATTTCTCTAAGTTTTTGAGAAATTCTCACAGAGACTCTTAATCCTATATAATAAAAGGCTAATATGCAAATTGACAGAACAGTGGAACGACCAGTCACTATGATACACAATGACCATAAGAGGGCAGACACTCAATGCAGGAGATTCCCCCTGGTAGTCACTGCACTCCCATAGTGGGAGCACCACTCAGTGAAAAACCAAGCTTACACCTGGCGAGCACAGCAGTGGTGGCTGCAGCCTCTCCCGCCTCCATGGGAGTGATAATGATATCGGACTGATGCCTTAGGCCCACTTCCACTGTCAGACATCCCCCAGAGGCTCCTGAACTGCCAGAGGGCTCAGGCCAGGCTGAGGGACCGCCCACTGAGTTGCATGCACTAGGTTTTTAGATTAATATAATGAAAACAGTATAGTATGAATCTTCTGAAACTTGGTAAAAAAATAAATAAATAAAAAAAAGACAAAGCATTTTGCATCCTCATTACCTTCCCAAAAATCTGTAGGGAATAAACACCAGAGTTAATCTGTCTTATGGCACTCCATGAACCAACCCCATAATAAACTCACAATGTCTTACTTTTCCTCCTTATTACCTGGGACTGTAACATGATTGCAAGGAGGTAGATTAATTCCTGGGCAAGTGGAATAGAGAAACTGAGACAAGAAAATCAAGCCTGGTCAGTTTGTACAGCCTGTAGAAATTCGTTAACCCTCCCCCGCCAAGGACACTTGAGAACAAGTGGTTAATTCAGGGGTGGGCAAACTTTTTGACTTGAGGGCCACATGGGTTCTTAAACTGGACCGGAGGGCCAGAACAAAAGCATGGATGGAGTGTTTGTGTGAACTAATACATGTTAACACTGCTGCTGGTGAAGGAGCAGAGGGGAGAGCAAGAGAACCCTCCGCTCTTTTGGCTCCGCGAGCTGGATAGAACAGCCGAGTGGGCCACATCCGGCCCGCGGGCAGTAGTTTGCCCATGGCTGGGCTAATATCTCTCTTTCCACATGAGAGACTATTCAGCAAAATCACCCTGGAACTTCCAAGGCGTGAGTGAGAGAGGAGGATGGACAGAGGGGCAGTTTTGTCTTGCCCACAAAACAAACCAGCTTGCTGTCTTGGGGAAGGGATGAAAGGGGACTTTATCTCACTCACTAAGCAAAGAATCAACTGCCTTGGGACTTGCCGAGATAAAAGTTGTCAGACATTCTCATCAACTCTGAGGCAGCTATGGCCAATCAAAGGAGACCTTGAAGTACAGTCTGACCCCTCCCTGCCAGTCCCTCATGCAAGGGCAAAGCCTGGGACTTTCACCCACTCTCCTTCCCCGCCTCCAGAAGACACACCTAGGAAGAAACTAAAGGGCGATTTCTGGAAACAAGCCTCCACACACTCCCCCAGGAGTCCTCTACAGGGCCATCCATGTTTACAGGGGAACTTTCTGGGCCTTTGGACAGGAAGCAGCCTGACAGGGAATGAGTGTCCATTACCCATCTCGCCAGCCGCAGGCCACAGCACAGCTCTGCATTCTCCTCCTCAGGCTTGACTTCCTATATTGTCCCCAACATTCTGAGGCCCTCACCTTTTTGTCCTCATGCAGTGGGAAGCCATGGCTCAGAGCTACTCAGAGAGGCGCGGCCCTCTAGTGGCTGGCATGTTCTGGCTCCAGAAGCAGGGAGGCTGAGAATCCTGGAGGTTATCATTATGCCAGAGAGGCTGGGGAAGGCTGTAAGGTGTGGAGACCAGAATTTGTTGTCTTTCTCTCTCAAGGCATCTGTCTGCTATGCGTGTGTTCATATCATCTCTTAGCACCCATCCATTCTCTGTCTTGCATGCATCATCTCTTTACCCATTATCTGTCCTGGGTGCCAACCACTATGCATCACCCACCTGCCATTCTCTGTCATGCCTTGTCTAACTCTCCCTCGTCAGTTGTTAAGATTAGTAATCCTGAGCCACTTTGTGGGTGCTGTGAGTTCCCTTTTCACCCAGGCATCCCAGTCCTCCATTTTATACCGTCGACTTCTCACCTCCCAGGGGCTGTTGAAAGGCTTAAAGAGAATAAAACAGGGCAGAGAAAACCTTATTTTATTAGCAGATATCGTGCAGCAAGCTTGCAGCCTTGAGCACAGCATAGCCCAGATAACCAGAAGACACCTGGCATGGGAGGAACCAAGGACAGACCAGACCCTCATGTCAGCAGAGCGGCTTGCAGCCAGCAAAATAAAGAAAAACTCTCTCTCTGTTCTCATGACTGATAACTTTCTCTGTCTCAACCCACCGGCACCCAGGTGCCTGGAATAAAATCTCTCTTGATATATCTTGTACCCCCAGATGTACCACCTCACACAGGAACAGCACTCATGGACAAGATGAGGGTGTGCCTTTTAGCAGAGGATCCCCAACCACCGCCATATCCTGGCAGAATCCCTGTCTGGAACAGAGGACATCCGCTTCCCAATACCTTCAGTGCTTAAGCACAAGCAGAGGGCCCACAGGAGGAATATCACAGCCACCTGCACGTGGTGGTGAGAGGAGGACACTGGGCCCAAGCCTCCAAGACATCCCAGGGCATGGTGTTTTCCCAGTCCCAGCGGGGCTGTTGCTCTGAAGCTCTCTCGGCAGGGTGGTGCTGCTAGTGGTCAATGTCAGTTCCTGTTGCTACATACTTTGACCCTCAGTCTGGGGCAGGGAAGGGCCTGGCATGGTGAATATGAAAGATGACCATCATGCCTGCGGGAGGGATAATCAAGGAGCAGAGGAACAGGAGACAGGTAGGGGAAAGCTGGGGGCCTCTGTGTTATTGCAGAAGCAGTGAGCAGATCTCCCTTTATTAAAGTCAACACCACCACTCTGAAAACTAAAACTGGGGCTCTGTACCATAAGGACCTCCTCAGGCAGGAAGCTGGGTCACCAGCCTCTTTCGAGCCTCCTACCAAATCTACACCTGTCTTGTGGCCCTGCAGCCTCTCAAACTCTTTTCCCCTTAGACATTGGTGCATTGGGATTTTCAGTCACTTTTATGTGCCTGGAGAATTTTTTCAATGTTGGTTTTATTATATTTAAGTGGCATGATGTATCTATTTGTTTTGTTTTTGCTAATCCACATTAGAGGATCTTTTCCATTGTTGACCTTTTTCAAGAGAAATCATGGAAGGGAAGGTGGGTGGGAGAGGCAGAGGAAGAGACAGAGGGAGAGGTAGAAGGAGAGGGAGAGGGAGAGGGAGAGAGAGAGGAAGAGAGAGAGCAGGAGGGAGAGGGAGAGGGAGAGGGAGAGGGAGAGGGAGAGGGAGAGGGAGAGGGAGAGGGAGAGGGAGAGGGAGAGGGAGAGGGAGAGGGAGAGGGAGAGAAGGAAACATCCAATGTTTAACTAAAAGCCAGGAACATGCCCTTGACCTGGAATGAAATCCCAGATCCTGCAGTGCCAAGGCTGGTGCTCGACCGACTTATGCACAGCGGCCAAGGGGGTAATTTAACATTTTTAATCAGAAGGAGCATTGGACAGCATGAACCATAGAAATAATATGAAGGTCAGAATTTCAGCCCATTTCCAGAGAATGTGCCTTCATATTCATTCATAATCAATTATTTAAGTTAAAACATTATTCTTCAGCTGTATTTTAAATGAACGTAAGCTCCATTGTCTACCTCAGCCTCATTGACACATTTTTAGCTTAGGCAGATAAAAGTATAGGTTTCAATATAGTTAAGACTTTACTAGTGTCGATATGTCATGGACTGCGCCATCTTGGGTGGTTGTTGCAGGCATCCAGAGACCAGCTACTAACCTGGAAACAAGGGATCTCAAGCAGCGTAACTGCGTGAACTCAGAGGAGCACTGCTTCTTCTCACGGAAAGTTTGGACATCCCCTAAAGTTGTGGTTTGCAGTTCGGGTTGGAGGGAGGACCGAGCTCGCTCGCGCGGGGCGGAATCTGTGCCCCACAGAGTCTGCAGCCGTTGGTACCAGCGTGACCCGCGAGTGGGGAAGGGGCCCCACAGGGTGCTGGCAGAAGGGAACGCGAAAAATGAGCCCATAGCTGGACTGGATGTAAAGGAGCAGCCTTGGACTTTGCCAATCTGCTGGCTGCTTGTTGCCAGGGGCCAGTGGGCGCGAGGAGACTGCGCGCAGACCTGGAAGGTGGAGGCTTGCGAATTCGCACAACTATCAGGCTCTTGTTACAGTTCCCCTTAGATCCGTGCATTTGATTATTAAACCCAGCGCATGGGATTCACCAGTTGGGGTCATTCGCAGAGCCTGTAGGGGAAAGTTCTTTTTGGGGAGCCTGGGAAACAGCGGACAGTGGCAAGGAACCAGCTCTGGGCAGCGGTCTTTCCCGAATCAGTTCCAAATACCATAGAGGACAAAACCCTACTGATAGAGAGGACTTAGAGCCTCGGAGATAAATCCAGAGACACTGCCACCCAGAGGCGGAGCCACGAACTGTCTCTTTTGAGATCACAAATAAAGGCAGTCTAGTAAAAAAATACAACCTGCCTTAAAATCAGGTCTGTGGTTTACTGCACAAAGGGACAGTGTATCGCAGGGAAGTTCAACATGCCCCTGAATGCCTGGCAGGATTGAGGTGTGCCAAAAAGAAGACTGGAAGATCTGAAGCACCTTCACTTCTGAATATTTTATATATATTTTTTAATTCTGTTTTCACCATTTCGTTAAGAACCTATTTTTTTTTTATTTTTTATCTTTTTCATCACCTGATTTTACCTTTTTAATTACTACATTTTTTTAACCAGTATTATTGCTATCCTTTTACCATTTTTTCAAGTGTCATTTTATTTTTTATTATTTTTTTTATTTTTCATTATTTTATTTTGGGATTAGTGTTCTACACTCTATTCTCATCGTTCCTTTCGCATCATTTCTCTCTATCTAACATTTACCCTTAAGCCAAAACTCTCTTCCTCACCTTTCCCCTTTTGTTGTCCTGTTTCTCTTACCCTATTCCTGCTTTGGATTTTACCTATTCCTTCTTTCTACCCACTGTCTAAATTTCACCCTACTTATATATCTAATTTCCAATCCCTCGCTCTCCCCATACAAATAGCCTCTTCCCCACCTCTATTTCATTCTCTTAATTTTTTTTTGTTGTTGTTGCTGTTGTTGGATTTATTTTTTTTTTTGGTCTTTTTGAGTTTTTTTTTTTTTTCCTCTCCCTTTTCCCAATCTCATTTCTGCACTACGTTTTGTTTTTTATTTTTCTCTTTAATCTTTTTCTCTTTTTTCTTCTTTATCCCCTAATTCTCTTCGCTCGGTGGGCCACCTTTATTTGGGGTTATTAATATTGTGAATGCATTTAGTTCGGTGCCTTGTACGTTGTGCCTTGTTGTGTTTTATTTTGTGCTTTGAATCAGCGCAGCAGAGAGAGAACTACATAACCAAACACCTTGAGAAGAGAAATCATGGTGAAAGAAAGAAACAACCCAAATATGAAAGAAAAACAGGCATCATCAGAAAAGGAAGTAAACGAAATGGAGGCAATGGAGGCAAGCAACATGTCAGAGAAAGAATTCAGAGTACTGGCCATAAGGTGGATGAAAAGAATGGAAGACCAATTCAACAATATGTGTAGGAACCAAGAGGAAATGAAGAAGAACCAAGAGGAAATGAAGAGAAACCAAGAAGAAATGAAAAACGACATCACTGCCATAAAGAACTCAATAGAAAGCATCAACAGTAGACTAGAAGAAGCAGAGGACCGTATCAGCGAGCTAGAAGACAAGGTAGAAAAAAATACCCAAACAGAACAGCTTCTAGAAAAAAAAATTAAAAAGCAGGAAGAGAGCCTAAGAGAACTCTGGGACAATGCTAAACAAAACAACATCAGAATAATAGGGGTGCCAGAAGGAGAGGAAACTGAGCAAGGAATAGAAAACCTGTTTGAAAAAATAGTAACAAAAAATTTCCCTGATATAGGGAGGAAAAAACTCACACAAATCCAAGAAGCTCACAGAGTCCCAAACAAAATGAACCTGAAAAGACCGACACCAAGGCACATAATAATTAAATTGGCAAACACCAACGACAAAGCCAGAATCTTAAAAGCAGCCAGAGAGAGACAGCAAGTTACCTACAAAGGATCCCCCATCAGACTAGCGACCGATTTCTCAACAGAAACACATCAGGCAAGAAGGGAATGGAATGAAATATACAAAGTCATGCAAAGGAAGGGTCTGAATCCAAGAATACTATACCCAGTGAGGCTATCAATCAAAATTGAGGGTCAAATCAGGAGCTTCACAGACAAAAATGGTCTACGGGAGTTTATTACAACCAAACCAGCAATGCAAGAAATGCTAAAGGGTCTGCTGTAAATAGAAAAAAAAAAAACAGGAAACAAAGAAGGAACGCAGCGGTAAAGAACAAAAATTGCGACTAACAAGTTTCTATCAATAATAACTTTAAATGTAAATGGATTAAATTCCCCAGTCAAAAGGCATAGGGTAAATGAGTGGATAAGAAAACATGACCCATATATCTGCTGTCTACAGGAAACCCACCTCAGAATAAAGACGCACACAGACTGATTGCAAAGGGATGGAAAAAGGTTTTTCAGGCCAATGGAAGTGAAAAAAAAGCCGGGGTAGCAATACTTATATATGACAAATTAGATCTCAAAGTGAAGGACATAAAAAGAGATCAAGAAGGCCACTTCATAATACTAAAGGGAGCAGTCCAACAAGAAGAAATAACTCTGGTAAATATATATGCACCCAATATAGGAGCACCCAAATACGTAAGAAATCTTCTGGAGAAGGTCAAGGGAGAGATTGACAGCAATACAATCATAGTAGGGGACTTTAACACCTCATTATCGCCACTGGACAAATCCTCTAAACAGAAACTCAGCAAAGAAACATCAATCCTAAATGACTCACTAGATCAGTTGGAATTAATTGACATCTTCAGAACATTTCACCCCAAAGCCACAGAATATACATTCTCCTCAGGTGCACATTTGTCATCTTCAAGGATAGACCATATATTGGGTCACAGACAAAGTCTCTTCAAATTCAAGAAAATTGAAATCATATCAAGTATCTTCTCAGACCACAAAGGCATAAAACTGGAAATCAACTACAACAAAAACAATCCAAAAAAATCAAACACATGGAGACTAAATAGCATGCTATTAAACAACGACTGGGTCACCAGTGAGATCAAAGATTAAATAAAAAACATCATGGCACCGAATGACAATGAAAACACAACAATCCAAAACCTATGGGACTCAGCAAAAGCAGTCTTGAGAAGGAAGTTCATAGCTCTACAAGCCTACTGCAAGAAACAAGAAACAATGAGAATAAATGACCTAACTCTACAACTCGATGAATTAGAAAGAGAACAACAAAAAAAGCACACTGTAAGCAGAAGGAAGGAAATAACAAATATCACAGCGGAGATAAACGACATAGAGACCAAAAAAACAATACAAAAGATCAACAAAACCAAGAGCTGGTTCTTTGAAAGGATAAACAAGATTGATACATCTCTAGCCAGGCTCATCAAGAAACAAAGAGAGAGGACGCATATAAACAAAATCAGAAATGAAAGAGGAGAAATAACAACAGACCCCATAGAAATACAAAGGATTGTTAGAAAATACTATGCACAACTCTACTCCAACACACTAGACAACCTGGAGGAAATGGACATATTCCTAGATAAATACAACCTTCCAAAACTTAACCAGGAAGAATCTAAAAATCTCAATAGGCCAATAACTATGGAGGAAATCGAAGCAGTAATCAAAAAGCTTCCAGCAAACAAAAGCCCGGGGCCAGATGGCTTCACAGGGGAGTTTTACCAAACATTCAAGGAAGACATAAAACCTATCCTCCTCAGACTATGTTGAAAGATCCAAGAGGAAGGAACACTTCCCAGCTCATTCTATGAAGCCAACATCACCCTAATCCCAAAACCAGATAAAGACAATACAATGAAAGAGAATTATAGGCCAATATCCCTCATGAACATAGATGCCAAAATCCTCAACAAAATCCTAGCAAATCGGATCCAGCAGTACATCAAAAAGATCATACACCATGACCAAGTAGGATTTATCCCAGGGATGCAAGGATGGTACAATATCCTCAAATCAATAAACGTGATACATCACATAAACAAATTGAGAGAAAAAAACCACATAGTCATATCAATTGATGCGGAAAAAGCATTTGACAAAATCCAACACCCTTTCTTGATAAAAACTCTCAGCAAGATAGGAATTGAGGGATCATACCTCAACATAATAAAAGCCATATATGACAAACCCACAGCCAACATCATAATCAATGGGCAAAAACTAAAACCATTCCCCCTAAAAACAGGAACAAGACAGGGATGCCCCCTCTCACCACTCCTGTTCAACATAGTACTGGAAGTACTAGCCATTGCGATCAGACACGAAGAAGAAATAAAAGGCATCCAGACTGGAAAAGAAGAAGTAAAACTGTCCTTATTTGCAGATGACATGATACTGTACATACAGAACCCTAAAGACTCCATCAAAAAATTATTAGACTTAATAAATGAATTCGGCAATGTAGCAGGATACAAAATTAATGCTAAGAAATCCCTGGCATTTCTTTACACCAATTGTGAACTCACAGAAAGTGAAACTACAGAAGCAATCCCATTTACCATTGCACCAAAAAAATTAAAATACCTAGGAATAAACTTAACTAAGGAGGTAAAAGACATATATGCTGAAAACTACAGGACACTGAAAAAAGAGATAGAGGAAGACATAAACAGATGGAAGAATATACCGTGTTCATGGACTGGTAGAATCAACATCATCAAAATGTCCATACTACCCAAAGCAATTTGTAGATTCAATGCAATCCCCATTAAATTACCAACGGCATATTTCACAAATCTAGAACGAACGTTCCAAAAATTCATCTGGAATAAAAAAAGACCCCGAATAGCTGCAGCAATCCTGAGAAAGAACAAAGTAGGTGGCATCTCAATACCAGATATCAAACTGTATTACAAAGCCACTGTTCTTAAAAGAGCTTGGTACTGGCACAAGAACAGACATATAGATCAATGGAATAGAATAGAGACCCCAGAAATCGACCCAAACCACTATGCCCAATTAATATTCGACAAAGGAGGCAAGAGCATACAATGGAGTCAAGACAGTCTTTTCAATAAATGGTGTTGGGAAAATTGGACAGATACATGCAAAAGGATGAAACTAGATCACCAACTCACACCATACACAAAAATAAACTCAAAATGGATAAAAGAGTTAAACGTAAGATGGGAAACCATAAAAATACTAGAGGAATCCACAGGCAGCGAAATCGCAAACATATGCCGAAGAAATTTCTTCTCTGATAATGCTCCTAGGGCAATGGGAACTAAAGAGAAAATAAACAAATGGGACTACATCAAAATAAAAAGCTTTTGCACAGCAAAGGAAACCATCAAAAAAACAACAAGAAGACCCACTACATGGGAGAACATACTTACCAATGATACCACCGATAAGGGTTTAATTTCCAACATTTACAGGGATCTCATGAAACTTAACAAAAGGAAGATAAACAATCCAATAAAAAAAATGGGCAATGGACCTAGATAGACTCTTTTCGAAAGAGGACATACAGAAGGCAGAAAGACATATGAAAACCTGCTCAAAGTCACTAATTATACGAGAGATGCAAATCAAAACGACAATGCGTTATCATCTCACACCTGTCAGAATGGCTATCATCAACAAATCAACAAACAACAAGTGTTGGAAAGGATGTGGAGAAAAAGGAAACCTGCACTGCTGGTGGGAATGCAGACTGGTGCAGCCACTGTGGAGAACAGTATGGAGCTACCTCAGAAGACTAAAAATGGAACTCCCATTTGACCCTGTGATCGCACTCCTAGGAATATATCCCAAGAAACCAGAAACACCAATTAGGAAGGATATATGCACCCCTGTGTTCATAGCAGCACAATTCACCATAGCTAAGATTTGGAAACAGCCTAAGTGCCCATCAGCAGATGAGTGGATTAGAAAACTGTGGTACATATGCACAATGGAATACTATGCTGCGGTAAAAAAAAAAAAGGAACTCTTGCCTTTTGAAACAGCATGGATGGAACTGGAGAGCATTATGCTAAGTGAAATAAGCCAGTCAGAGAAAGATAAATACCACATGATCTCACTCATTTGTGGATTATAGAGAACAACATAGACTGATGAAAAGGGACAGACCCAAAGACTGAGAAACAGTAATCAGGCTATCAATCCCCAGAAGGAAAGTAGGGGAGGGCGGGGGTGAGGGGAAGAGATCAACAGAAGGACTTGTATACATGTATATAAGCCAAACCAATGGACATGGACAACAGGGGGATGGGAGCATGAGTTTGTGTGTGGGGGGGAGATTGGGGGTTAAAGGGGGGGATGAGGACACATTTGTAATACCTTAAATAATAATAAATAATAATAATAATAATAATAATAATAATAATAATATATGTCATATAATGTGTCATATGCTTATTCTAAAAACATTACTAATTTTGCCCTAAAAATAGAAAATTAAAATAAATTATTCAAAAAAAAAGACTTTACTAGTGTCATGTCATACTGACATAAAATTATTCGTAAAGAGGTTCAAGTATTGTTATTTGGTCACTGACTTTACAGGAGGCTCAGTTGGAGCACCACCAGCACGAAGGCCCCCTCTGACTTATGGTGGTCCAGTCCCTGTGATGATTATTTCAGCCACACAGGATATGGGTAGATGGGAGCACGGCAATTACTGAAACAGCCGATGGGACACCCCGTAAGAGGTCCTGAGTATGGTGCCGGCGGCGATCGCAGGATACACCATGTACACAAGAGAGAGTGAATCATGCAGTACAGTAGCTCACCTGATTGGGGACTCGGGGAGTCAGGGGGGAAGCCCCTGTGACAGAAGAATTAGACACTGAAATTAAAAATGATAAGGTACAGACAACATTTTATTGTAAAGAATTTGGCTTCTGTTATTTAAGAATGACTAAAAGCAAATGGTAGGTTTGGGGGAAGCATCAAGAATTGTAGGTACCATTATGAAGTTTCAGGATTGGAGGCAAGGTTTGAATTATTCAAGGTTGTTTCATAAGTGCTGATTTAAATTACAATATACTTAAATGTTTAAATTTTACATATTATATTGTTAAAATATTCAGAATATAACCACAACCAACAGACCAACAGAGGCAAGACACTGCGAGTGGGTGACAAGAACAAGTAACTAGGGATAGGGGAGTCCGGGGGGATGTCAGTAGAAAAAAAAGAAAGAGACATATATATTACTTTTTGTAAAACCTTAAACACTAACATTACAAAAAATTTTCTGAAGAAAGTGTTCTGCAACATGGGATTTCTTTTCTGATTTTACTACAAACACATATAAGCAATCTGTTTGGATGGTGAGTTATATTCATGGCCCTAAATGTCCCAGAGTGTCTATGACCATAAGTGCATAAAGTTAAAGTCTTTGAAGTGAACTGCATACAAAATGAAGCAGTGTGTTATTTTGTCATGGCATGCTGCCCTGTTATCCATTTATGGATGGTAAACAAATGAAGTATTCTCCTTGGAACACATAAATGGATAAAAGGATTGAAGAACCTCTGACAAGTCTGCAAAACAAGGATTCCTCCAGCTCTGTGGCCCACAATTTGCACCCTAAGATACTGATAAGGAGCAGGCCGATCCCACTGGCCCCAGGAGGAAGAGGAGACCTTGGGGAAATAGGAGATGGTGGTGAGCAGCAACAGAGCAATGTGGCGTGGCAGCACAGCAGCCTATGCCTTGGCATGAGGAAGATTCACAGACACCTGTGGAAAGGAGTATAGGAAGAATATGGAATGCCAGCCCCTGTTGAGGGGCAGGTGGAAAGGCCTGGAGGTGCTGTGGGTGGCCTAGAGAGAGAATTCAGAGGAGTGGCTGAGGTAATCTGCTTTGACTCTGAGTGACAGTGGACATGCACACTCCCTCCTACTGCCTAAGTCCCCCTGTCTGAGCTGGAATTGCACTGCCCTTGTTGTGCATGTAGTTCCTGTCTCAGGCCCATATCCAGAGGACCTGGTGTCACAGGCTGTATCCCTCCCAGCATCCATGTGTCCCCGTGAGAGAAAAATAATGGCCCAGGAACCTGGCAGCATACCAGGGGAGAGCCCAGGCAGCCCCTTCTCACCTGTCCTGTCTGCTCACTGGGGGCCATCATCCTCTCATAGTTCTTCAGGGGATTGAGCCACAGGTCCTTGTTGATGATCTGGTAGGGCAAACAGACCTGGGTCAGGGGAGTACAGGGACCCAAATAGAAACCCAAGCAGCAGGCAGACACAGGAAGCTGTATGCTGGCATGGCCAGTGACATCCCACCTCAGCAATCCTGCCTGATCCTGCCACACTGTGGTCAGAGAACCAGTAGAAGAAGCTGGGGCTGCTGACCTGGTGCCTGTGGCTGGAGGCTTCTCATTCACAATGCTGGGACCACTGAATGGGAATGGCACATAATACCCTATATCCTCCAGGACAGGGGTATGTGAAGCTGGGCACATTGCCTTACAACCCTGCCCATCACCAGCTGCCGCCTATGCAGGGAGCCTCCTCTTACCTGTGAGGGTTATGAGATACTCCTTCACAATCACATGGTTGCGGAAATAGGGGTTGCTGCAGAAGCACAGGCTAATGGTGCAGCAACCCCAGGGATGCCTGACTTCCCGCAACTGCAGAAGGAAAGTGGATCCATGGATTGAAGTCGCAGCCCAGGGCTCCTGCCTGTAGCTGTTTTCAGGGACAGTCCATTTCCCCACCTGCCTTCCACTGCTCCTTGGAATAGGAGGCCTGACCTTCAAATCAATCATGTGCCTGTGCATGTTGTCATCGTGGACGCTGGACATGGCCAACAACTCTGGGTGGTTGACAAACTGCTTTGGGTCAAAGAGCCTGCACCCTGGGAGCTTGGCATGGACCAGCTAGAAAGAGCAGCCTGGCCTGGCCTCTCCTTCCCTAAGGCCACTCCTTCTCCATCAACGGCAGAAAGGGGCACAGCACCACTCTGTTTCCTGACAGACCCTGATGCCCACCAGATTGTTTTGTGCTGAGGGCTTGAAAGGTTACACATCACACATTCCTGCTTCTGACTAAGGAATTGGACATACAGATGGCCTGTAGGGCAGTGTTAGTTAGTCCCAGAAGAGCCCGTGCAACACAGCCCTGTCTGTGGGCATCAGCCCCTGGTGTATGCGTGCCTCTGCCTTGGAGCTCTGCCCCTGGACCCCCTGGTAATGCTTCTATGGTGCCTGTACAAGACAGAGGGTGTCTCCGGGATCCTGGGCCAGACCGGGGCACACTGCCCCTAGCTTGTCCTCAATGTTCTTTTCTAGGGGAACCATCCCCGCTTACACCGTTCTCCTGCACTGTCCCATGCTCCTTGTGATCCTGCTCCTCTACCCTCAAGGATAGAGCTGTGAGCCAGAACCCAGGGATGCACCGGATATTGAGGCTTCTCCGTTTGAAATAGGGCTTGAGCCTCTGCCAAGTCCTGCACCTGAGCCGAGAGAAGGCCCTGCTGGCTTGCTCATTCACGGGCTCCATCTCCAATTGAAGGGCCTGGAGCACCTCCAGAGGGGACCAGGTTAACATGGCACCAGGCTCTGACTGGGCCTGCTCCTGCTGCACTGGCTCCTCTTCTTCTGGCTTTGCTTTGGCCTAGGACTGTGGCTCCACCTGTTCCACTGCCTTCATATTGCCCTCCCCTCCCCCTGCAGGACAAACTGTTGCCCTGCAATTAATTGCTCCTCCATCCACCCCTCCTCCTGGTGGTCACTCCCTTGCGAGTCACCAGGAGGCTGTGCCTCGAACCTCAGCTCTTCACTAACCACCTCCTCCTGCCTCCCTACCTGCAGATCTAGGAAATCCTCCTCCCCTGCCCATGTGGCCTGCCATGACACCACCTGCAGAAAGCCCTCTGTCCACAGGACACTCTGAGCCTGTGCCTGCAACTCCTCCCCCAGGCCCTCCTTGTCTTCCCCTTGCTCTTCACTCTGGATTCCCTGCTGCACCTCACTCTCCTCTCCCTGCACACACTGCTCTGCAACGACCCAGTCCTCCCCTTCCTGCACTCAAGATAAAGCCAAGCCTGCTGGCCTACGTCCATCCTCAGCTCCAGGGTGTCAGCCTCTCCAACCTGCATGAAGTCCTACCGCTCCAGTCTCAAAGCTGTCCTCTGAACCTCCTGTGCGCTTATGTCCTGGGTATCACCACTTTCCTGCAACGAGTTGAAGCTAAAAGCCTCCTGGGCTATCCTGCTTGCCCTGTCTTCCTGGTGCAAAAGTCCTGGGGTTCACTTTGAATCCTCAGGGGCCCTGCAGTTGAAGACTCCCTAGTGGAGCTGAGAGGATGCGTGCTGCCCCCAGGAGCTGCTCTGTCTCCCAAATTGGTGCTTTAGAAGACAGGGCAGAGACAAACAGGGAACAATACAACAACAATAGCAATTGGAGAAAAGTTAGAAACCAGGAGGAGAGCCTAAGGGAGCTTTGCTACATCATGAATGAAACTAATTTCTGTATAATAGGTGTGTCAGAAGAACAAGAAGCGGAACAAGGATTAGGATTCCTATTAGAAAAATCAATGACAGAAAACTGCCCTGAAATGGGGAAGAAAAAACTCACATAAGCACAGAGAGTCTCAAACAAGATGAGTACACATTTTCATTACAATGGTAACAGCACAAACAGAATTTTAAGGCTGCAAGACACAGTCAGAGAGTTACCTACAAAGGATCTCCCATTAGATTATCAAATGATTTCGCAACAGAAACACATCAGGCTAGGAGTGAATGGGAGGAAGTATAAAAATTGGTGCAAAGGAAGGAACTGAATCCAAGATTACTCTATCCAGCCAGGCTATCATTTAAATTTGAAGGGGATTTCAGGAGCTTCACAGACAAAGCAAACCAACAAACAAAAAGGCTAAGGGAGTTTATTACTAAGAAGAAATGCTAAAGGGTCTGTCATAAAAAGAATAAATAGAAGGATAAGAAAGACCATAAGGAGAAAGAACAAAAATGGCTAAAACAAGTACCTATCAATAATTATCTTAAACATAAATGGACCAAATGCTCCATTCAAAAGACATAGAATGGCTGAAATGAGAAGGAAACATGACCCATATATATGCTGTCTACAAGAGACCCATCTCAGTACACGGGACTCATGCAGACTGTAAGTGGACAGATGGAAAAATAGTTTTTAGGAACAGGGAAATGAAAAGAAAGCTGGGGAAACAAAACTTAGACCTGACGAAATTAACCACAAAGTGGAGGCCATCAAAAGAGAAAAGGAAGGCCACATCATATAAATAAAGGGGTCAAGATTACAAGACAATGTAACTCTGTTAAACATATATTCGTCCATTGCAGAAGCACCAAATACATAAAGAAAACCAAAAAACTGGAATATATCAAGGGAGAGATCAACAGCAATAAAATCATAGTAGGGGGCTTTAATACCTCATTGACACCACTGGATAAATCCTCTAGTCAAAAAAACAAATCAGGAAAGAAACAACAATCCTAATCAACTCACTAGATCAGACAGACTTCATCGACATCTTCAGAATATTTCACCCCATAGCTACAGAATATACATTCTACTTAAGTGTACATAGGACCTTTTCAAAGATAGACCAGTTGAGACACAAGCAAGTTCTCTTCAAATTCAACGAGATGGAAGTCATATCAAGTACCTTCTCAGATCACAATGCCATGCTCCTGTATAATAAAGAGGTAATATGCAAATTAATTGTCACATCATCACAAGATGGCTGCCTATGACCAGACTGGCAGGGTGTTAGTGAGTGACAACCAAATGACTGAACACGCAGGCTGAATGGGGAGACCAGACTGTCACGGGGGTTAGTGAGCAACGACCAAACAACTGGACAGCAGACTATGTGAGAAGAGCAGGCGAGCTGGGGCTTAGTGAGGGATAACCAAACAACTGAACAGCAAGTTGTGTGGGAGAATAGGGTGGCGGGAGGGGGAGTTTGGGGCATCCAGGCAGACAAGGGGAACAGTATGGTCCAACCAGCCCAGCAAGGGAGCAGTTGGGGGTGGCCAGGTCAGTGGGGGATGTGGCAGTAAGAGGCGACTAGTCCAGCAGCGGGACAGTTAGAAGTGACCAGTGTGGAAAGCCGGGATGCAGTAGGGGCAACCAGGCTGGCAGGGGGTATATGGGGGTGATTAGGCCAGCAGGTGCAGTGAAGGGAGATTAGGTTAGTGTAGGGGCAGTGGGTGGTGACCAGGACAGCAGGAGGGGCAGTTAGGAGTGATTAGTCCGGCACGCAGAGGCAGTGAGTGCCCAACAGGCTGACAGGGTATGGGGGCAGTTAGGGGTGACCAGAGAGGCAGGCAGGTGGGCAATTATGAGCCAGTGGTCCCGGATTGGAGAGGATGTAGGCTGGTCTGAGGGAACCCCTGCCTGCCCCCGCCCCCCACACAGACACACATATGTAAACATTCACATTCTCAGGACAGGCCCCATGGCTTCTGTTGAGCAGTGCCTCCATCTTGAAAAGACCAGCTATCTTCTGTTTGACCACGGCATGTCTATGTGAGTGAATGCCCAAGCCAAGGGAGTTGAGCGCCTAAGGGTCAAGAGCTCATGTCAGGCCCCTGCACTCCTGTAGTGTACAAGTCCCCTATTTTCTGGCCAAATTACAAGACTTCTCATCAGAAGTTTGTTATTCTTCCCTCCTCCTCCCAAAACACACCCTGAAAGAATGGAACAACATCCAAAGGCCTTCTAAGGCCTGGTGTCTCCTCTTCTGTAGCCCTGCCTCTTTCCAGGCAGGCTGAAATTCAGGAGATGCTGCTTCCACAGCCTCTTGTGAGCTCTTTGCCCAATACTATTACAGTCCCCTGCTACCAACAACACAAAGATAGCAACATCGTTCCAGCTTCTTTATGGTTCTTTAATGTCCTTGGTGTTCTCACTAAGATTTTTGTTTCAATATGTCCTTGAAGTTCTCATTAGCATCTTTGAGAAAACTTATAACCATTGTCTTGCACTCTGTTTGCAGTAGTTGGCTTGCTCACATTTCATTCCTTTGTCTCTGCATCTTGGGTGCTTCCCTGGTTTGTTTCTATGTACTAGGTAGATTTTCTGTTTCTCCTGACTAGGTAGAGTGTCCTTGTGTCATTGCTGTTCTATAGGGCCTTGTGGCTCAGCCTGCCCAGTTACCTGATCTGGCACCTCCAGGTGGACCTGTGCTGGCTGTGTGTTCAGTCTTGTTGTAGGTGAGCCTTGATTGCTATTGGCATCCCTGGGTGGAACTGACCTGCAAGCCAATTTGCTGTGAGGACCAGCTGAACCACAGTGGGAGAGGTGCTGTGCATGAGACCCTCCTATAGAGCAGGGCTTGCTTCAGTGGGGCTTTCATGCTCACTGAGTCTTCCCCTGGAGTGGGTCGCTTGTGGGTGTATAGAGCTGTAACCTGGTAGGTTTGGAAGCTGTGCAGCAGGTGCTCTGTCCCTGGGGCCTCCCAGGAGGGGCAAAGTCAGCCACTGCCTAGGGACACCCTGCAGGAGCTAGGGGGCTGTCTGGAGATGCCTGCTATTTGCATTGGGCTTGGAAATTCCCAGGAGAAACCCAGCATGAAGCATTGCAGATTGCTGCTAGTGCTGGAACTTGGGTTTTTTTTAACATTTTTTTTTTTCTGATGCCAGCTGCTGCTTGTTTGATAGGTGTTAGAGAAGTGTGAAGCCTGAGCCAGGCCAGGCCATGCATATGGAAAAGCTGCTACAGACAGCTTGTTTGGAGCTGCCAATTAGATGGGGTGTGGTCTCAGGAAACCACTAAGGTGGAGGAAAAAGTGTGGGCCATATATGTTCATTATTAAAAGTTATTCAATTGCCCTCTAGAAATAAGCAAAGTTTTACATGTCTCCCATATGATGAGAGATTGCATGCATTGCTTTTTCTTACTTGATTTTTGTGTTATCAGCTTTTATTTATCTTAAAGTGTGCAAAGGTGGTCTACAAGTGTGCACTAGTTTGGAAATAAAGTATTAAATCATTCGTTCAGAGTGATTGGTTATTTTACTTATAGTCTGTATTATTTTTATTATTGCTCTGGTTAAAATGCTAGAAGTAAAAATTCTCTGTTTGAATTGCATGTCTTTGCTTACAGTTTTAATTGATTTCATCTTTTCTATTTTGAAATAGAATCCTTACATAATCTATAATATTTTTACATCACTCAGCTATTTTTACTTAAATGGGTCCATTAATATAACATTTTAAAATATAGTATTTTCATTATCGTAAGTGCTTAAATTCCCTGATGTACCAAAGTCAATTTGGCTGTGAAAACATAACTGAAGGGATAGTAACTGATCCACATAAACAACTTTAGTAAGAAAATTTGGTATTACTTTTGTAAACAAATCCCAAAAAGATTTCTGCAACACAGGGGCTCTGATACAAAGTGACAACCATAGGAGCCATTCGCATATTCTGGGTCTAAAATATTTCCTCGAGATTTTTGCACCTCTGCCAAATTCCCAACATTCAAGATATAGCTAATACCCCTTGGTTCCCTTAATATTTTATGAATAAAAGCGTTTTCTAGTGCCCCCACTGAATCCACCAAAATTACTACCCATATTTTCCTTCTCAACACTCTTGTGCATAATAGTACTTACTTTATTTTCCTTGAATATCTGTTATCTTTACCACAAAACTCATTGCTCAATAAAATAGGGGGTTTGTCTTATTCAGAACCATTAGCACTCAGAAGGCACACTGTGAATATCTGTTGAAAGAAGAAATTGAGGAATAACGTCTACACAAACTACATTTTGTTGTGCTTAGAAAGTAGCAAAAGGGGAATGACCATCAATTATTTTTCATAAGTCAAATAAATGAGTCATTGAAGTAAAAAAAAATTATGAGTCAAATATAATTATTAGCTACCACAAAGCCCTATATATGAAGGCAGAGTATAAAGGTCAATATGTAAAGAGCACCTTCAACATACCAGAAACCAAAAGGACATTGAGCAAATTAAAAGGACAATGAGGAATCACCTCACTCCTGTCAGAATGGGTACCATTGACAAATGACAAGTACTGGCAAGGTTGTGAAAGAAAGGGAACCCTAGCACACTGATGATGGGAAAGCAGACTGGTGCAGCCATAATGAAAAACAAAATGGGATGTCCATAAAAAAATTGAAAACGGAACTCCCATATGACCCAGCCATCTCACTTCTAGGAATATATTTTAGGAAACCCAAAACACACATCAGAAAGAATATATGTTCCCCTATATTCATAGCAGCACAATTTACAATTGCTAAGATTTGGAAAGCACCCAAGTGCCTAGCAGCAGATGAATGGATAAGACAAACAGACCGCTGTACATTTACACAATGGAATACTACTCAGCAGAAAAAAAGGAAGAACTCTTTCATTTCCTAAGCATGGGTGGACCTATAGAGCATTATGCTAAGGGAATAAGCCAGCCAGAGCTAGACAAGTATCACCTGATCTCACTCTTATTTGGAATCTCATGAACAAAATAAATTGATTTTAAAAAATAGAGGCAGAGACATGGAAGCATGGGCAGACTGTGGAAACTCACAGGGAAGGCAGGGGAGTGTGAGTGGGTGATGGCTGAGAGATAACCAACCAAGGACCTTCTGTGAATGTATGCACAACCCACAGAAGCAGACAATGGGGGCGGTCAGGGCATGGGGAAGGGAGCTGAAGTGGCCTGGAAGGGTCGCTGGGGGGAAGGAAACAGACATATGTAATACTTTCAACAATAAAGATTTTTTTTTTTAAATAACTGCCATGAAAAAAACATGGAAAGAAATAGGACATGTTATACGTTTTCAGGGGACAGGAGGTGTGTATACTTCAGGAGGACAGGGGCCTGATGTTAGCTCCCAGTACATAAGTTCTCAATACCTTTGACTTGGATAGTCACTGACATTGCAATTTTCTCAGACACCTACCCTTGTCAGCACAGAAGACAGGTGATGTTTTCAAGTTGCCATCACTGCTAAACCAGAAGCCATGGAAGTGCACCCAGAAGTTAGCAACCCTGATCGTCATGGTTCACTGGCTTGTGGATAGCTGACATGAACTAACCTCTAGGCCAAGCTCCATGGGATTCTCGTTACCCAGAGACCTATAGGGAGTCGAGGGTTCCATGCTCTGTCAGAGGTCTTCTCTGGGCATCGAAGCTGGCTTCCATCCCCTCTAAGTCCCAAGGCGTTCCTAACAAGGTGGGGAAACCATTAAGGAGAGCGTGCTGTCAACACCTTTCAAAAATGGACTGGGGTCTGTCCGAAGGTGTATCCTTTCTTTCAAAGAAGAAAGGCTTTACCAAGGGCCACACATCTTTGCCCAACATAAGCCTTTCTGGAGGAAGTTAAAGGATCATGAATTGGATCAGAGGGGCCTGGGCCCTGGTAATGAGCTGGGGAGGGAGAACAGGAGTAGGAGCAGAGCATGGTGCTGGGTATTCACTATCTAAGGCCACAAGGGGTCAGCAAGGGCCTGTATTTGGGAAAGGTACTTTCGTTGTTATTCTTTGCTGTTTAGAGTCTCATTAGCTGCATGCTGAGCCATTCCTAAGTGGGACACAAAGAATGTATACTGTTTATGGCAGTGTTCATTGTGTCAGGATAATTCCTTTTCTGTAAGTGCCAGTAAGCATCTCCCAATAGAAGGGGATCAAGAAGAGGTTGAGGGAGAATTACCAATCTCCAGTTCTGCCCGTGTTCTCTGAGAAGGGCAGTAATTGGATCGCCCTAACCCCAGCCATCCTGTGATGTTCTTGTTACCTTTGACGCACACAGCAATGGGGAGATGCCCTAGGATTCCTCCGCCTTCAGCACTGTAAATCCTACAATAGGAAAGTAAGGACTCCCCAAGGCGGGCTTGATTCCCTCGGCTCTGTCATTGGGCTCAGTCTGTCCTGAGTCAGAAACACAGGGATGGGGCACAGGAAGGTTTACAGCTGAGAGTATGGGAAACACAGAATTTTTGCCTGTATTATTATTTATTAATCATGGTATTCTTTTCCATATGAACAACTGTAAAGCTACGTTTGCCCCACCCTAGATGCCGGGAGCTGGTCCATGCTTGCTGTTTCAAGGGACCTGGCATATATGGCATACTGTTCTTAATATGTTTGCTCACCTTCTTGGCACTATGTGTTTTAACCAAGGTCTCCTCTCTGAGAAAGGTTGTTTCCCCAGGTAGGGATTTTCCCCTGAAGTGAGGGAGAGAATAAAACCTCTTAACTAAGTGCCAGGCAGGTAATTAATCATTTTAACTATGAACAATCATGCTTAAGCTACAAAATCTTTACTCCATGGAATGGAAATAAGAAACGTCCTAACCTTTGGATTAGAGGTTGATAGGATTGGAATCAAATGGTATAAATACAGATGTAAAAAGACAGAACTTAGAAAGACAGAACCTACACAGAACCTAGAGACAGAAGAACTTCGCTGGAGAGAACATGGCAAAAGATCCTGGACAGAAACTGGCAACAGAACCTAGAGACAGAACCTAGCGAGAGAACCTGGCTGAAGAACCTAGAGACAGAACCTGGCTACAGAACCTGGATAGAACATGGCAAGAGAACCTGACTAGAACCTGGTGACTGAACCTGGCTGGAGAACCTGGACAGAACCTGGCTGGAGAACCTAGTGAGGGAACATGGCTACAGAACCTGGCTGGAGAACCTAGCAAGAGAACATGGATACAGAACCTGGCTGGAGAGTCTAGCCAGAACTTCACTGGAGATCCAGACCAGAACTTGGCTGGAGATCCTGGCTGGAGATCATGGCTAGGCTGCTTATCAACTGAACGCTGTCTCCATGTCATTCCTTCTTCACCAACTCCATCTACACCTTTGGGAACCCCTGCACCTGCTGGGGCTGGACCCCAGCACCTAGATATATGCCCAGCCGTTGTGATGAATTGACTCTCACATGGTTATTGATTACAGAGTTAGGAAAGTCCCATGAGCTGCCCTATAAGCTAGAGAGACAGTAAAGCTGGTGTTGCCATTCAATTTCAGTACAAAGGCCTGAGAACAAGGGGTAAGGATGATGTGAATTCAAGTCTGAGGGCAGGAGAAGGTGAGATGAGATGCCCCCCTTCAATCCTTGAGACAAAGTGGATGTGAGTTCCTCTTCCCTGGCCTTTTGTTCTGCTCACACCCTCAAGTGGGTTGTTTGAGCTCAATCTCACCAGAAGGGCAATGTGTCTTCTATTCTGAGTCAGCCAATGAAATGCCGGTCACATCCAGGAACACCCTCACAGACATGTCCGGAAATAATGTGTAATCTGGGAACTCGGTAGCCCACTCAAGATATCCATAATATTAATCTTCAGAGAATGAGGACCTTGCTACAATATGGCACTTTTAGGGCTAAAACCAGGGAAATTCTGGAAAAATGGGAAGAGTTGGTCACAGTGCAGTTTTTCTGGTGCTTACGCCTACTGATTGAGATGTCCAAACAGTTATTGTCATTGTATATGCACAGCAGAAATACATATGTGCCAGGTAGAAACTGGATTGCCTCATCGACATATCACAAACACCTTGAGGGTCCTTGAAAAAAGGAGGACACACCCACTGGGTATCTCTTTCCTTGAGCGGAAAAGGGAGCCATTTTGGAAAGGCCAGGATCAGGGGTCCTCAAACTTCTTAAAAGGTGGGCAGTTCACTGTCCCTCAGACCGTTGGAGGGCCGGACTATAGTTTAAAAAAAAAAAACTATGAACAAATTCCTATGCACACAGCAGCAGCAAAAACAACCAGAGGGCCACATAAATGTTTTCGGCGGGCTGCATGTGGCTCGCAGGCCATAGTTTGAGGACCTCTGGACCAGGTGATGGGGAGACAGGCATTGTGAGAACTGCCTCCAGATTTGGAGTCCAATGCTCTAAGGGAGAGGACATGCTCCGTAAAACAGAGTTGAAACTCCAGACCTTTACTGGCCAGCTTCCTTGGATATGGTGTCACAATGAGGAATCCCAAAAGACTGACAGCAACTAACTCTCCTCAGTCCCTCAGCAACACAGTCCCCATTTCTCAGTTGTTCTTCTTCCAGCAATGGGCCCAGAGAGGGACCACCCACTGAGGGGGGCCATACTGCCAAGAGAACCTGGGCACACAGAACTGAAGTGGGCGACAGTAGTAGAAAATCCATCTCTGGCACTCTGCTATGCGGTAGAGATGAAAGCACTTAAAGTGGAGATTCTCCTGAGAATGGTAAAATGGCCCCACGCATGCACGCACTCTTCTCCCCATGACTGCAGTTGAAGAGTTGGAAAGGGTTGCATATTCTGGGACTCTGACACACAGGTAAAGGGGAAACTGTCACTGTCCCAAAAGAATAAGCTAGAAAGACGGTTTGCGGGCCATGGTGAGAGAGGCACCTGCAATGTTTCTCCAGCCCATTGTGAATGAAAGCTGTGGAAGCATCTTTACAGCAGGAAGGGAGCCTGTGAGCACAGGGCCAGTTTAGTTCCCACTGTCCCATGAGCTGGCACCACGGTGTAAAGAGTATCACTCCTTATATGTGAGCAACAGTAGTGGTCAGCCTCATCCTCTGACTGCAGCCCAGGCATGGTCAGCATGGCCGTGTTGCCATACTTGGGACCAGAGAAGTGCTCAGGGATTCCTGAGGGGCCAACGCTGACCCAATAAATCAGGAGGTTAGGGTCCATGTCAAATACATAAATGGTACCAGAGACATAAATGTAGCACCCGGTGCCATCACTGCTTCCAGCAAGCAGATGGTGACCTACTTTCTAGGTGTGCCAGACACTGAGGGCAGACAGGACACAGGACCCTGAAAAGACCAAGAACACAATCTGGCGAGCCAACCTGAGAGAATGGGAATAGTTTGACATGTTTCTTCTCACTCAGGACACACTGAGACCTGGCCCCTGGAGCCAACATTGGATGCCCCTGTCCTCCCTCCTGTGGGAATCAATGTGGTTCTTGTCTGAGGAATTGAGGACTTCCCTCATGTGATATTAGGAGGAAGGTGAGGTCAGTGACTGAGGTTGTCTAGGAAAACATCCAATCGCTGAGTTACCCAAGAACCAAGGGCAAATCTGGACCCTTTCATTCTTTCTCAGCCTTTTCCTTGACACTCTCAGTTACAATGAGTCCTCATGTCCACCTTGTCCCAATCTGCATAGTGTCTGAGGCTCAGGACCCTTCATTGCCACTTCCAGAAGTAGAAATATTGGGAAGTTGAGATGTTGGGATGCATCAGACATAGAGCATACCCCTTTGTGGCAGACACAGACTCAAGGGAATCTTCTGGTAAGCACCAATGAGGACTTCCTACAGGTCAGGGGTACACCACAGCAAGTTTCCTATCCAAATTAGGACAGCAGCACACTCTGAAGGCCTCAGGTGATTCTACCAGAGAACCAGAAAAGGCAGCTGAGAGTGAGGTGGCCGACTCTGCTCTGTCTGCTTCTCTTACTCTTTCAAGTCCAATCCAGCTCAGTACCTGTCCCTCCATAATTCCTACATGCATCTGAGCTCAGTTACCTTTGTATCCCACTTCCTTTCGCATGGGCTGTCACCTGCCACATGAGGTGGACCAAACCCTCCCCTTAGGGCCATTTTTCTTGTTTGTAAGTAGTTTTGGCAGAGGGTTAGTGCTCCTGAGGTAGTTCTTTGCCTTGCTTGAGGAGACATTAGACGTTGAGTAAAATGAATTGCAGGAGGAGAAATGGATGAAAAAAAATGGGATCAAAGGAAGACAGAGTGACTTCCCACAATTTTTAAGGTCACAATACCAATGATGAAGAGAAAGCTCAGTGGGATTGATTGCCAGTGAGAGGAAAACAGGAAGTGGGTTCCTGAGTTTGAGATTCTTGGAGTTGACTTGGCAAGGAGCCCTATCCCAGGTCTTCTCCTATGAGTGTGGCAGGATGTCAGTTGGGACACACAATGTTTTTCGCCGTGCCCCCTACATGATCCACTGAGAATCCAATCAATCCCACTGAGCTTTCTCTTCATCATTGGTATTGTGACCTTAAAAATTGTGGGAAGTCACTCTGTCTTCCTTTGATCCCATTTTTTTTCATCCATTTCTCCTCCTGCAATTCATTTTACTCAACGTCTAATGTGAGAATCCTTACCTCTGAGCCATGTGAATTCTGGAGGCAAAATCTAACTCATGCACAAAGAGATGGTTGGAGTGGTGTATTCTTCTGGAAAGAGTTGGATTTGGAGAACAGACAAGTCAGAACCGAGTGGTCCTTGCCAGATTGACATGGCATTGTCTTCAGGTAATGACTGGAAGTTCTATGGATCAAGATGCTCCCACAAAGGTAGGGCACAAAGTTTGTATTGTTGTTCATACCACAGCACAGATATTCTGTAGAGCATAGGGTGGTGACACCTTGGCTAAGGGAGGTCACACATCTGTGATTGGGTAGAGTGGTGTAAATTGGATATGTTAGGCAGTGACAACATTCTATGTGATACCATGGCTTCAGTGTCAGTGCCTAAACATGCATGTGCTCCATTAAGTCAGTTTCCACAGTAATGTCTTTGGTGTGAGGTAACAGTGAAATGGTACTAATCCCTGACCTGTTCAGAAATCCATCAGCTGGACCTGTGGACCAAGTAGACTGAATCCTCATCTCCTGGGAAAAGCGTGGGAAGCCCTGGACACATTCCAGTTATCCTCATCCTTCCTGCAGGAAGCAGACCTCTAACCTTCATGGAGTTCCACGTTGTCCTCGTTTATTGCGCCTTGTTCTGTCAGGACCACAGTGCCAAGAGCCAGTGATGCAGGAGTAACTACTCTCATTTAACACCATCCTCTACCCATGTGCCCACATGATAACATGTGACATAGACATGTTAAGCATGACGGCTGCCAGAGGAGGCAAAAGGACTACTTGCAACAGTAGTTAATAACCAATAGAGCTAAACAAATACATTAAAACACACTAATATTTATTCCCAAACCCATACTTTAAGGTCAAAGAAATACAATAATTTCCTTGCAGAATGCCAATTAGGAAGAAAGATTAAACATCCGGAAATAGTACATGATAAAGAGAGAGGCACCTGACACGGAGGTTCTGTGACACATGAAAGGTCATGCCCTGTGGTGCTGAGTCTCTGACTGAATCTTATGGGAGAACAGTGCTGGGTACATTGTCCATAGTGACACCTAAAACACTTCTAATCCCTTCCATCAAAAATGACCCTTCTTCCACATCCAATAAAAATTAAAAAGGTGTCCAATGGTGTTATTTGAGAAATTCAGGGACCATGTCTACCATCTGAGACTCCAAATACCCAGGGAACAGTGTGCTTCTTACTCCAGCAAGGTTTCATTAGAGAGACCCTGGTCACCCAACAGCTTGTCCTGGTTCTCCTGGTAATAGTCCCTCTTATGAAATAGTGACTACCTTCTCAAAAGGAAAAGGTGGTCCACCTTTGAGGAGAAACACTAGAAGGGCCGATGGGGGCTCCCACAGTCCTAAGCACATCTAAATAACATGCAACCTATGGGCCTTGCTGTTACAGTCAGGGGCCACAAACAATTTCAGATGCCAAGGTGGAGGGACAACAGAGCCATTACTCTCTGGTTCCTACTGGTGTCCAGCAAAGGGACATTCCCCCCACACACACACACATACACACAAACACAAACACACACACACTACATGCAGGCTCACCCCTCTGACCAGCTTTAAACAGAGTGGGGCTGGGACTCAGGATCTTCTCCGTGTCTTCATTAGCAAAGACCCTTTCCCACTGAGCTGTGACACGACTCGAGGGGGTCCACGTGAGTCACTGTTGCAGTTTGGACGATTAAAGCATGATGGTAAACAAAGCAGTACTTGGAAAAATGTCACCAAGTTACTTAAATGGAGAAAATTATAGCAAAAACAACTTCCAAGTAGGGTGATCATCCATGTCATTTCTAAGAGCTGACATCTGCAGGGCTGAAAGTCAGAGAGGACTTGCAGCCTTTGGATCATGAGGTCACACACCAGGGCTTGTGGCAAATCGGCCCAGCTTCCTTTAACACTCCTGAACTTCTTGGCCTGATAGTTACGTGTACTTGTACTGTTTGATGCACTTTCATTTGGATTATCACTGAAAAATTGTGGCAGCATCACGGAAATCTTTGTGGACCACTGAGGAATGGGGCCACCTCCCACAGATTCTGCAAGAACCAAGCAGCCATGGGCTGCTTCTAGAAGCATCCTGTAGATACCTGAGCACAGAGGTGATTCTGAGAGGTCACAGAACCTTTCACGCAAACCCCAGCCTCAAAACTTCCTTGGTTCTGGGAAGTATTGGGAGCATAAAAAGACAGAAAATCAAATAGGAAGGAGTGGAGAAAGGAAGAGAAGGAAATAAAATTTTTCCTTTTTTCTCATTCCCACTTCATTTGTGGAGAACTGAATCCAGGTGGTCTGCACAGGTATGAGAGGCTAAGGGATTTAAAGTGAGGATTCCCCAGAGGATTGTGGGAAATCTACCCAATAAGCACATGAGGGGCCTCCTTGTGGCTGTTACAATGAAAGGTTTGAATGAGTGGTCGTCTGGATGCACAAAACACAAGTAAAGACAAGCCAGTAACAGAGAGTTTCCTTTGGGACTGTGTGTGAGAGAGGACATTATCTGAAGAAAACAAGCTGCACTCTCAATGCTTTGGGAGGGGAGGGAGGACAGAGAGAGGATGAATTTTCCTCAGGGCCATGTTGCATGAGTCCATGCTCAGAGTGGGAAGCATCTTCAGAGCAAGGAGGGAGCTTGTGATACCAGGGCAGGTGTTGGTCTCACTTTCCCACAAACTTGCACCACTGTGGATAGTGCCACGGCTCATGTGATGAACAACAGTACTAATCATCCCCATCCTCAAATGGCAGCCCAGTCCTGGGCAGCATAGCTGTTTTTCCACATTTTTAGCAAAAGAATAAATAAGGGATCACTGATGGCCATTTTTGGATTTTATAAACCAGCAGTATAGGGCCATGCCTGGTCATTCTTTGTACCAGGAGACATGATCATAACCACTAAAATCATTGCTGCATCTGGCACAGGTGGAGGAGACTGACTGTCCCAGAGCCCTGGACACTGAGTGAGGCTGAGTCAGGGCAGACTGGGCCCAGGACCCTGAAAACAGCTAAAGAACTCACTGGTGGGTGCAGTGCTGGGAACCTGGTGAGCCTGAAAACGAGGCAATGAATCAGGCCAAGGTGAACCCACGGTCCCTTCCACGGAGGCCTCACCTGGGCCCTGAGTGAGGAGGGTGAGCAGGAGCAGAGGCCAGGTCATGGTGGAGCTACACCAACAATGCTGCCTTCTGACACCCAAGCCTGAGCCTGGCTCCCCACACTTCTCTTATCCTCTCCGCTGCCTCAGAGGAGGCAGGGGCCCCCATGCAAATCTGCTTCCTTCACCTGCCTCACCACATTCCAATCCAACCTGACCTGGAGTCTACATACACCTACAGCCCTGGAAAGAAGAGCTTTACCAAGAATGAAGCTCTTGCCCTGGCTGGGTGGCTTAGTGGGTCACAGTATCATCCTGGTATGGCAAGGTTGCCTGTTTATTCCCGTCCAGTACACATACAGGAATTCACCAATGAGTGCTTATGTAATCAGAACAAAAACTCCATGTTTCTCTCTCTCCTCTCCTCTCTCCCTAAATTCAATTAGCAAATGCTTTAAAAACAGTCAAACTCTTTAATATACTCTAAGTAAGGTCAGACTGAGGCCAGGAAAGCACGCAGAAATGGAGCCATCCAGGGGATACCTACCTTTTCTCCTGGGGGACTCCTGGTGTCTCCTGGATGAGCTATCCCAGGACTTCCCCTTTGTGTGGTGTGGGCAAAGGTAAAGACAGCTTGACTGAGGAAGGTTCAGGCACTCCATTTACTGGGTGTCAATGGCAGAGCTGGGGACTGCATATTTCCCTCCACCCCTTATTCCCCTTAGTGAGGGTGGCTCCTCTGCATGGTTCCATCCTCTGTCTTTGCAGTGGTTTTATTCGGAAGCTGAGCCCTTCCTTGTATGTATTAGCTCTTTTAAGAGATGATGTATCAGACACAACAGTTTGGGGACCTCATGTGCTCGCAGGGAAGCAGCACTTCAAACTTCATCCCAGTACAGCATAAAGCCCAGCAAGTACCTTTGCCACATCCAGGCTCTTGTGCCCCTAGGGTCCTAATACTATACATCCCCCTGGAGGCCCAAGACTGTGAATTCCTCAGGGAAGTCAGCTGAGGGGAAAGGGTGATTCCCAGATTACTTCCTTCCCATCTTCTGTCCCTTCCAGCTCAGTACCAGGTCCCCTGGCCCCTTCTATTTCCCGGTGAGCCCATTGCCCTTTGCCCCTCAACTTCCCTGGACTGGAAGGTGTCGCCTCCCACACCAGGTGGCCCAGATGCTATTCTCAGGCCTGATTAGCATGTTCTACCTTGGACTGGGTACAAGGGTTCTGCTTGTGAGGCAGCTCTTGGCTCAAGGCTGAGGACACATTACCTAAAACCACTGAATAGGAAGTTTGGATGAGAATCATGGTGCCAGGTGAAGACAGACTGATTTGCCAAATTGTGAGGAGAAAAGATATTGCACAAAGAAGCAAATGCTCTGTGGGATTGAGAAGTCCCAGGAGCTTAGAATAGCAGAAGTCAAGGTGAGAGATGGGCTGGTTCCTTGTGGAGATTCCAGGGAGAGTCTGTTTCACGGCTCCTCCAGTTGCTAGGTTGCCAGCATTCCTTGGCTGTAGCTACATGACTCCAATCTCTGCTCTGTGGTCCCATCTCCTGCTCATCTTCTGTCCCCAACTCTGCCTGCACACTTTGGTAATCCACTGTATTAGTCAGGGTTCTTCAGAGCAGCAGGAGGTTATGAGGACTTGGCTGGTGTGATTACAAAGACTGAGAAACCCCAAGATCTGCAAGCTGGGGGGGCCAGGAAAGCTGTTGGTATAATTTGGCCTGAGACTGAGGACCTGAGAATCAGAGGAGCTGATGGTTTAAGGTCCATTGTGAGGACAGAGGCCTGTGAGATGTGATGTGATGCCCTAGCCCTACAGTGATCCATGAGTATAGGGGCGAGTTCCTCCTTTTTTTCTAGTCAGGTTCTCAGTGCAATGATGCTGTGCACATAGGGAGGGTGACATCCTTTTAGGGTCCACCACTTCAAATGCTAATCTTCTCTGTAAACTAACTCAGAGACACACCCAGAAATCATGTTTATTTCGGCTCTGTGCTGTCCTGTGGGCTGGGAAACCAAGGCATACAATTAACAATCCCAGTCCCCATCTCAAAGCCTTCATCACATCTGCAAACTCCCTTTTGCCTTATTAGGTAACATTCCCAGCTCCCAGGGATTAACACCATGATATCTCTGTGGCCTCATTTCTCAGGCTCTGGAACCAGCCTTTCAGTCCTGCACAGTGACACACACACACACACACACACACACACACAGCTCTGAAAGGCTATTTTCAGGAAGTTTTGCACAGTAGCACATGGAAGTGTTCCAGACACAGGAGCTACCCCAAACCAACTTTTAAACAGCCTTTAAGTTGACCTGGCTGTCCTTTTCTTGAAATACTTTTAATATTAATGGAAACCTGAGAGTCTGTTCCCACTGCTTAGGACTGCACATGAAGCAAGGGAAAGATCTAGAAATATCCATCAGTATAGCCTTGCTCACAGTCTAGCTTCTGCAGCCCTCACTAGTGCATCCCATTGAAATATGCCTTACCATAAACCAAAGCGGACATTTTTCTTCTACAATCAAAGACATTTTAGGATGTCACTTATGAATTCCCACACTGGTTCCCACGTGGTTCTTTGTTTAAGGAATTCCTTCCCTCCCATCAGGGGTAGGAAGAGGCTTTCCATCTGGAGCCTGGGTGACAGCTGTTGGCACCTCTCAACTTTCTTCCCTTTCCTTCCTTGAAGTCTAAGGAGGCACCGGGCCCAGCCCCTACCTGGCATTACAGAATTGAAGGACAGGTGATCTGGGTTTGACTCCACCTGAGAGATGAGAGGCTCCCCCTAGTCCCTGTGAGGCTCTGCTCCAGGAGGGTCAAGGAGATTCCTCAAGTGTGGACTGATGGCTACACTCTGAGTTTGGGAAAATACGGAAGAGAGAAGAGCTGGGTACACAAGAATCCGGAAGCACAGCCCAGGTTTGTTCAGAAGTTCTGCACTAGACTCAACATTCATGACACCTGTGGATGAATGAATTTCTTCATGCTTTCATCTAGGCATGTTAGGTGAATTCAGTTAGGAGGAAGTTGCTCACCAGACAAAACCCCACACTATCTTTTGATGGGTGGGGCAAAGGAGCCAATTCGGAAATATTTCATCAAGATGGAATGGATACTGTGCCAAGCTCAGTATGAGGGCAGTGGATAGTGCCTTGGGGAAGTAAATTCTGTATAGGGCACAGGATTTGTGGCTCCAACTCTCCCCCAGCTCAGTCCTCATGAAATATTGACTGATTGTTGTGTCAAAGGAGACAGAGAGCCTAAAGGAAGTTCTCATCTGTGGTGTCTCTTGTAGTACGCTTCTTTTTCAAGGGGCCACCAAACTGGAGTAGGTTCCTCGTGTCCATGATGAGAGGTGAGAGGAGTTCAGAGAGAACTCCAGCCATGGAGACATAAATGTCCCTGCACAGAGGGAAGCAGGAATTAAGTGAGCAGCGATCCTGGGAGCTCAGGTAGGTTTGCTCTCATTTTCCCCAGTTGCTTGAGGCACTGTGGTAAGTGCCACAGATGGGATATGAAACAATGACATCCGCTCCCTTCCAGGCTGGAGCCTAGAGATGGTCACAGAGGCTGGAGTGCCGAACCAGTAGCTAGAGGAATGGTCGGAGATCCCTGAAGGGTACAAACTGACAGGATCCATCAGGAGTTGAGAGGCAGTGCCCTTGCCTTATTGGTGCTAGGCCACCTTATTATAACCCTCACTCCTCCCCACCAAGTGACACTGGCTCTTCTAGAGCTTCTGCTTCAGTGACCTGAATGCTGAGGGAGGTTGAGTCATGAAGAGAGAGTTCATGAACTTGAAAATGAAGACAAAGGCACAGACAGATTGCAAGTCCAGGACCATGGCTCCAGTTGAGCCTCAATAAAACAACTGGTCAGCCAAGAAACAAACTATGCCTGTGCAATGATCAAGGGTGGTGAGGAGCACAGGAGCCCAGCCATGCTAGAGGCTCTCAGAGTGCCTCCTGAGCCCAGAGCTGGACAGGGCAGCCTACCCCTGGGGTTATTGGTCTCAGCAGGCTGTCCTGTGTTGGGGGTGGAGGTGGGAAGGTGTTCATGCCTATTCATTCAGAGGCCTTCTCTGAGCCTGGACTGTCTTCACTGTCGCCCCTCACTTTCAGACCCCTAAATGTGGGACCTCAAAGAGTGTCCTGCCTCCTTGGGTCCTGGCCAAGAGGGTGTGCCTGGTATATATCTTTAAGTATAAATCCGGGAGGGCTCCCCATGGAGACAGGGCCCCTGAGCAGAGTTACTCAAGGGAGAAGAGATGAGACCACAGGACCCCATAAGTGTGAACCAAGGTTTGTTCCAAAGTTCCACAACTGTCTAAACCAGCCGTGGGCAAGCTACGGCCCACGGGCCAGATCCGGCCAGTTTGAAATGAATAAAACTAAAAAAAAAAAAAAAAAAAAAAAAGACCGTACCCTTTTATGTAATGATGTTTACTTTGAATTTATATTAGTTCATGCTTTTGTTCAGGCCCTCCGGTCCAGTTTAAGAACCCATTGTGGCCCTCGAGTCAAAAGTTTGCCCACCCCTGGTCTAAACAAACATTCACAATACCTATCCTTTGCATAAGTCACTCTCTCATCTATAGGTGCGATTGGAATCTCAATTAGGAGCAGTTAAGGATGCCCTGAGTCTCACCCCACACCCTACACCCCACACCCCACATCCACACCCCACTTGGAGGTTTGGCAGAGCCCAGAGACCTCTGCTCAGCACAAACCATAGTGAGTCCTGGACTGAGGTTGGGGACACTGGGGCCCAAACAAAGTTTCCCTGCTATGTCACTAATTGTGGATGCAGCTGCCAAACAGGCAAACAGAGCTGCAGCATCTACCCTTGCAGTGTCCCCCCTTGACCAGTGCTTGCAGCATCTCTCCTGGGACCAGTTTCACCAACAGCAGGCCCTCCCCACCCCTGGAAACAAGGTACCCAGCCTTATAGTACCTGCTGTGCTGCACATAGCAGATGGTCAGGGCCTCCCTGTCCAGTACGGTAGCCACCAACCCCATATGATGATTAAGCCCTTGAAATATATGCAGTGCCCTTGAGGAGCTGAGTTTTTATTTTAATATAGCTATCAAGGTAACCTATACTTTGGTTATTGTTTGGAACACCTGGGGTGTGTGAATGAATCTATTTTATCAAATGTTAGGAAATGCAAATAGAGACCCAGCATTCCTGATTTAAAAAGATACAATTTAGCACTCAATTCTTAGTGACATGGCCTGTGAGAGACATCAAACAATGAAGACTTGTGCAGAACATGAAGGCAAAATACCTCATTAATATTTTTGTGGGTGCTTGGTTCTTCTAGGCTGGGAGAATAGCCAAATTAACAGACAGAGATTAACAGGGGAACATCAGGGGTTAGTACATGTGCAAGAAGGTTTCACATAGAATTGATGTAGCCATAAAATTACAAACACACTGAGGCAACATTGGCTATATGACATTTTAAAGTTTTTAAAGCAAGTTTTTTATTGATTTCAGAGAGGAAGGAGTGGGAAAGAGAGGTAGCAACATCAACGATGAGAGATAATCATTGATCCTCTGCCCCCCACGGGCACCACCCAGCGGATGCAGCCTGAATTCATTTTCCTACCATGTGCCCTGACAGGAAAATGAATGCTGACGCCTGGCTCATAGGTCCATGCTCAACCACTGAGCCAGGC
Source organism: Myotis nattereri (assembly GCF_964212035.1). Lineage (NCBI taxonomy): Eukaryota > Metazoa > Chordata > Mammalia > Chiroptera > Vespertilionidae > Myotis > Myotis nattereri. Next base: position 27,584,639 of record NC_138094.1, on the reverse strand, counting down.
GAACTGGACTATATACTAAGTATTTTGAACAAAGGAGAAAGGGGGGAGATTATTTTTCAGAAATGAGAATGGGCGATTTGCAGGTATTTGAGGAAGAACAGAACACATCTGTCAGTAAAGTTAAGAAACCATGAGACGCGGGTTATTTACCTGACTGACACCAGTCTGAACCCTCTTAGCCAATAGTTAAGAAATAAAGAAAACAAAGACTCTGCCACCCTAAAGCTGCCTTTGGGAATATTGATTTTCAGCTGTTTATTTAGAAGCCCAAAAGTCAGAGAGAACCTTTGGGCAACCCCTACCCGCTCCTGCCCAAAAGATTCAGAGAGAGAGAACCAAGATGGTGGCATAGGTTAACGCCGGAGTTTGCTGCCTTGAACAACTACTTCAAAAGTGAAACTAAAAAACGGAATGGACATCACCAAGAACCACAGGAACGCTGGCTGAGTGGAAGTCCTACAACTAGGAGGAAAGAGAAACGCATACGGACACTCAGAGGAGGCGCAGTGCTGAAGTCAAATTCTGAAGTGCGGAGTGCGCATAGCCGGCTGGCGGCGGAGGGCGTGGTTGGCGTTTTCAATTGGGAGGGAGTCGCAGACTCTGAGCTCCAGATACAGGCGAGTCTTTAGGGACCCTGACTCAAACGGGAGAAGCGGGACTGTCTGGCTTCAGTCAGAGCGAGTGCAGCTTTCTCTCCAAGGTTTGCAGAGGTTTCTGGGACTCAGAGAGGCAGAGCCCATGGGGACAGGACTGAGAGCTGCCATAACTGCTCTCTCCGGCCCACCCTGTTGATCCTGTGCGACCCGCCCCACCCAAGCCTTGCACAGAGGCATTTGCCGGATAGCCTCAGGCAAACGCCAGATTAGCACCTCCATAGAGGACAGAAGTTCTCTCACTGCAGACACAGCTGATTGTCATAGCCACTTGGCCTGGAGGTCAAACCCTCCCTGGTATTAGCTACAGCAATCAAGGTTTAACTATAAGACTGCGCACAGAGACCACTAGGGGGTGCACCAAGGAAGCATAACAAAATGCGGAGACAAAGAAACAGGACAAAATTGTCAATGGAAGATATAGAGTTCAGAACCACACTTTTAAGGTCTCTCAAGAACTGTTTAGAAGCCGCCGATTAACTTAATGAGATCTACAAGAAAACTAATGAGACCCTCGATGTTATATTGGGGAACCAACTAGAAATTAAGCATACACGGACTGAAATAACGAATATTATACAGACTCCCGACAGCAGACCAGAGGAGCGCAAGAATCAAGTCAATGATTTGAAATGTGAGGAAGCAAAAAACACCCAATCGGAAAAGCAAAATGAAAAAAGAATCCAAAAATGCGAGGATAGTGTAAGGAGCCTCTGGGACAGCTTCAAGCATACCAACATCTGGATTATAGGGGTGCCAGAAGATGAGAGAGAGAAAGATATTGATAACCTATTTGAAGAAATAATGACAGAAAACTTCCCCCACCTGGTGAAAGAAATGGACTTACAGGTCCAAGAAGCGCGGAGAACCCCAAACAAAAGGAATCCAAAGAGGACCACACCAAGACACATCACAATTAAAATGCCAAGAGAAAAAGATAAAGAGAGAGTCTTAAAAACAGCAAGAGAAAGAAACTCAGTTACCTACAAGGGAATACCCATAGGACTGTCAGCGGATTTCTCAACAGAAACTTTGCAGGCCAGAAGGTAGTGGCAAGAAATATTCAAAGTGATGAATACCAAGAACCTACAACCAAGATTACTTTACCCAGCAAAGCTATCATTCAGAATTGAAGGTCAGATAAAGAGCTTCACAGATAAGGAAAAGCTAAAGGAATTCATCACCACCAAACCAGGATTATATGAAATGCTGAAAGGTATCCTTTAAGAAGAGGAAGAGGAAGAAAAAGGTAAAGATACAAATTATGAACAACAAATATGCATCTATCAACAAGTGAATCTAAGAATCAAGTTAATAAATAATCTGATGAACAGAATGAACTGGTGATTATAATAGAATCAGGGACATAGAAAGGGAATGGACTGACTATTCTTGCGGGGGAAAGGGGTGTGGGAGATTAGGGAAGAGACTGGACAAAAATCGTGCACCTATGGATGAGGACAGTGGGTGGGGAGTGAGGGCGGAGGGTGGGGCAGGAACTGGGAGTAGGGGAGTTATGGGGGAAAAAAGAGGAACAAATGTAATAATCTGAACAATAAAGATTTAATTTAAAAAAAAAGGAAAAAAAAAGATTCAGAGAGAGAGAGAAACCTTCTTCGGAACGTTGTTGCCTTTGCCTGATTGGAGTGAAACATGGTAAACAAGAGGGCTTCAGCAGATGGCTATTAGCTAGATACCCATCCTCCCCTGAGACACCATCAATCAGGAGTGTGGGAGAGGTTCCCAGACATTCTTGGTCCCAGGAGGCAGGGTTATAAATTCCAGTGGCTGCTGTGTCAGGTGCTGAAATTGGTGGCGTTCAGCTCACCCAGCACACCTCCTGAGCCCACAGCTGGACAGGGTAGAGGCTGGGTCCAGGCTGGCTGGACCCAGGACCTGTAGAAGAGGAATAAATGCAGAGGGGGATGACTCAGGTGAACCTGGAGGGGAGGGAGAGGCGTCATTCCAGGTACCCTCATGAACTGTCCTTGGGAAAGATCACCTGTGTCCTGAGGAGAGAGAGGGGAGTAGAGCCCAACCATGGGGAAGACCCCTCAGGGCTCTGCCCCCTGACACTCTGACACTTGAAAGGACACTCACCACTGACTCTCATAACCCTACCCAACCAGGTTCACAGGTGAGTAGGGATCTCCTTGCAAATTGTTCCTGAGCTCTGAAGATTCTAAGTCCTTTTGTTCCAAGCTTGAGACTTAGCAACCAGGGGAGCAACCAGTGGACAACCTGTCCAAGTAGGACTGGATCAGGACTGGTGGGACAGCATACATCTCCTTCCCAAGAAGTTGCTTTGAGGTTGGGCCAAGGCCCTGGAGCTGTGAGAGCACCGCCTGTGGGTGAGCAGCTGGCCTTCACCTGAGTGTTCCTCTCCACACAGTCAACCTCTCCCCCAACAGTTACTCACATGGGGAGGGCTCTACCCCCTTCAAGTCCAGTGTCTGGGAGGCCTGAATCTGTGAGAAGGGATGCATCCCAGGGGTAAAGGTTCCTGCCTTTCCCTCTGGGCTCCTGGATAGCTATGCCAAAAGAATTTTCAAAAGGTGTGGTTCACACAAATCGGGATACACACTGTGGCGAATGCACTCTGGCCACCCTGAATTCTCTCCAAGATCTTGTACATCGGCTAATCCTGCAGTGAACTGGGAGTGCAGAGGCCATTGCAGGTGCCCGTAAGGAAATCAGGAGCCTGTTGTACAGTGGGTGTCATGGAAGCACAAGTCAGCCCCAAATTCCTTCTTGATTTGCCCTCCCTGCTTTGGACCCCTGTTTATTCTTCCTCGTCTTAGTGTCTTCACCTGAAAACAACTGACAGCATTAAAGTTCAAAATGTCCTGGAATGAGTCGGGCTACAACATCAAAAAGCTAAGTTTTCCTTAGTCAGTAAGGGCTGTATGTTTTATCCATGTCAAGCATGCTTAGTTTGAGATTGCAGCTTCTTTCCCCCTTTGGCTTACTGTACGTGATTGTAGACAAAAGTATGAACCACTTTCACCTCATCTCTATTTTATCCCCTCACAGGACAGGCTAGCAGGGGTGGGCAAACTTTTTGACTCGAGGGCCACAATGGGTTCTTAAACTGGACTGGAGGGCCGGAACGAAAGTATGGATGGAGTGTTTGTGTGAACTAATTCATGTTAACACTGCCGCTGGTGAAGGAGTGGCGGGGAGAGCAAGAGAACCCTCCACTCTTTTGGCTCCGCAGGCGAGATAGAACACCCGAACGGGCCGGGTACGGCCAGCGGGCTACAGTTGCCCACCGCTGGCTTGACTCAGCCTCTCTCAGCTGTGCAGTAGTGTGTGTGCGCACAGACACTCACACACACACACACACACACACACACACACACACACACAGCAGCTCATTCAAAAGCATCCAGCTTCCCTCTCTTCCATCACTGAAGGGTTTTTAAGTCACAAGGGTGATCATTATAATGCAGTGCTGGTTGACTGGCACATTTAATGTTTCTAAAATTAAAGTAGCTCTTCATCACTAGTCCAGGAGAGGCAATTGTGATAGAGAACCTTGTAAAAAATACAGGAAGATATTTTACAATAACTAGCATTATCATTTTTAGGGGACATGTGGACTGCTTAGAGGTTCATAAATATGAGTTGCTGATTTACCAGGAGAGTGGGGTCCAGGAACTTTAGTCCCTTTTCCTTATGCAGGCTTACTGTCGCCTAGGAACATGGCGAACATTGAGGCAATGGGTGAAGCAATGGAATAAATGAATGTTATATTCACATTTAATTTTACAAGAATAGGGTTGCATTATGTAATCAGTCGGGTGGCCTGCATTTTGCTTTTCATATAACAAACCTCGTCTTTTTAGTGCATCAACCTCTGCAATGCTGACAAGCAACCGGATCATCATGAACATAAGGGTGGACAAACTTCAAATAGATTCCCTTTGAATTTCACTTTCCAGGGATGCATCCATTGCCCTCTGTGTCACTCTATCACCCTCCCCTGTGCCCAAGTGTCTCTTGCATTCTCAAATTGGCCAAGCACTTTACTCTCTCAGAAATTGTGCTGTCTGTCCTCAAGCCCTGAACAGGATCCTTCCAAGCCCCTGATGGCCCCTCCTTGTACAACCCTCAGGCAGGAGTCTCCTGCCTCTGTAACTTTCCATACCAGCCCCTTTGTTCTCTTGACAGAATTAGTAACAAAGAGCCATTTGTAGATTACGGTCTTGTTGGGTTTTGCTGTGTGTGTGTGTGTGTGTGTGTGTGTGTGTGTGTGTGTTTGTGTTTTCTGTTTTCATTGTAAACTCTGTGAGGAGAGACTGTGTGTAGCTCTGAGCATGGCATTAGCAGCCACTCCAGGACAAATAGTTGCCAAATGCATCTAGGAGAGAGGGGGGAGGGCTATGCTGAATCTCCAGTTCCCAGGTGAGTTGTTTCTGTTTCTGCTTTTTATCTCCTCTGCTCTAGGTGACAATCCCACATCCACTGGAACTGAGAGCAGTCGCCTCATTTGTCCTCATTCCTCCATCTATGTAGCTGGAAACCTTAACCTCTGCTAGTTCATAGGCATGGGGAACGTCTGGAGGAATGGCAGGGTAGGGACACACAAGAAGCTAGCCTCACCACACTGCTGTTAAGCTCCGCCCACACGACCTCCCCACAGCCTATGGTGAAGAGATGCAGGGTCACCTGCAGGACAGGGACACAGTGTCCTCTGCCCACTCTCCCTCTCAGATAAGGTCTCACAGTTTGCAGAGTCTGAATATTCCCCATGTCTGAGTGAGGAAGAGAAAGGCAGCACAATGTGTCTGAGGCTGCCTGTCACTACTTGAGCCAAGTTAAGCAGAGAGAGGGTTGAACCACACAATGAGTGTTTATCCAAGGATGCGGTCAGTATGGGGAGAGCAGTTGCTCACCCTGGAAATTCGGCTCTCAGCCCTGGGTTAAGGTTCATCAGCTAAGGGGCAGCTCTGCCAGTGCCTGAGCACCAGGCTGTGGCTGGTGCCTCCCCACCTCTCCTCAGCTTTGTTGGCCTGCTCCTCCTCAGGAGCCTCCTGCCCACTCATTCTGCTTTCAGGAGCAGGTGTGACTTTGCCAAAGGGATTTGTTGGTGAGAGGAGAACCCCTTCCTGAGGGGGGAAGAAGGCAGGGAGGCTGCCATCACCTGAAGGCTTAGGGGAGGTGAGAAGAGCAAAGGCTGTATTCTGGGCTTGCCAAAGAGCTCTGGTGACCCAAACCCCAGGGGTAGACTGAGGAGGGCACCTGTGGAGAGAGACAATGTAATTGCATCTGGCCAGCTCTCCTCTGCCCCGGGGGTTACTAAAATGTCCCCATCCAGACAGTAGGGACAGTGGGCTAGCCCAGGGCAGGGCGCTCTTTTCTAGACAGAGGGCTGCGGTGGGGTGGGAGTGGGGCGCCAAGCCTGGCCCATGGAACCAGGTAGGTAAGTGGCAGCTACAACCACAACGGGAAAGGGGTCCCCAGAAACACAGACCAGGGGTGGCGAGTGGGAGGTAAGCTGGGGGTCGTGGCCTCCTGTTTCTCCCTCCACATCCGCGACCGCCCCCACCCTCATGCCTGGAAGCACTGAGACCCCCTGACAGCCACCCACCCTCTGCCACCCCTTGCAGCCTGGTGGGTGTGGCACAGGCGCCCCTGTCCCCACCTACTCTGGGCCTGATAAAACATGCCCTCAGCTCCTGCTCCCTGATCTTGGGATGCTCCTGATCTTGGTATGCTCCTGATCTCGTGATCTCGCGAGATTTCACCCCCAAAGGAACCTCAGCCCCAGGAAGCTTGCCAGGTGCAGCCCCCTACCTCTTCCTTCCTGCCAGCCTCCCTGCTGTGCAGGAGTCCACGTGGTGAGGAGCAAGGCCTGTGGAAAAGTTAAGCGCACACTCTGGGTTCTTGCTCTCTCCGGGGGTGAACTTGCTGTCTCCAGGGGTGAACTTGCTCTAGTCACTGGTAACCCGCAGCCCCTCCCCCGCTGGCGTTTTCCATCAGAAAATTAGTTCCCACCTGGTTGGAGTCAAGGCCTGAGGTCCAAATCTGGTTCGCTGGGGTGAGGCTTGCCGCCTGCTGTGCCAGAGTGGGAGCTCGCTGAGGGGACTTACACGCAACAATTCATGGAACTCTGGCGTCGGCCTTTATTGTGTGACCTCAGCTGGCCGAGTTTGCAGTTGACCAAGGGGGCCCCCACAGCCCCGGCGCCAACTCCCCCGGGATCTGGCTCCTCAAGTCAGTGGGCTCTCAGGCCAGCCCAGCCCTGCTCAGGGCGTGGGGGACAGAGAGGGCGCACAAAAGTGGCTGCTGGATGGTGGGAAGTGTCCGGGAGGGAGAGGTCGCCTTCCGCAGAGCACCAGGGCCGTCACTCATCATTGTCCTCTGGTTCAGCTGGTGAGAAAGCGGTGGTCAGGCTGGGAGATAAGAGGTGATTCCCACTGAGAGCGGCAGAGCCCTCTCCTGGTGTGAGTATGCGTACCCCTGAGTGTGCCAGAGTGTGAGTATGTGAATTCTCACCTGATGATATGTTCCTGCATTCCTTTTCTTTCTTTCTAATTACTGATTAAGGTATTACATATGTGTTCTTATCCCCCACTGTCCCCACACCCCCACCCCCACCCCGCAAGCATACCCTCACGCTCACATCCTGGTGTCTGCGTCCATTGGCTAGGCTTATAGGCATGCATACCAGTCCATTGGTTGATTTCTCCCCCTTAGCCCCACCCTCCCCTACCTTCCCTCTGAGGGTGATGGTCTGATCCATGCTTCTCTGTCTCTGGATCTGTTTTTGTTCATTGGTTTATGTTGTTCATTATAATCCACAGATGAGTGAGGTCATGTGATATTTCTCTTTCTCGGACTGACTGACTGACTAGCTTTGCTTAGCATAATGCTGTCCAGCTCCATCCATGCTGTTGCAAATGGTCAGTGCCCCTTCCTTTTTTGTGGCAGCATACTATGCCAGTGTGTAGATGTACCACGGCTTTTTAACCCACTCATCTGCTGACCAGCACTTAGGCTGTTTCCAAATCTTAGCTATTGTAAATTGTGCTGCAGTGAACATAGAGGAGCATGCATCCTTTCAGATTGGTAATTCTAGGTTCCTGGGATATATTCCTATTAGTGGGATCACTGGGTCAAATGGGAGTTCCGTTTTTAGTTTTTTGAGGAAACTCCATACTCTTCTCCATAGTGGCTGCACCAGTCTGCATTCACACCAGCAGTGAAGGAGGGTTCCTTTTTCTCCCCATCCTCACCAGCACTAGCCCTTTGTTGATTTGTTGATGATAGCCATTCTGACAGCTGTGAGGTAGTACCTCATTGTCCGTTTGATTTGCGTCTCTCGCAAATTGCGTCACTAATTTGAGTTAGATTAGTGACTCTGAGCATGTTTTCATGTGTCCCTTAGCCTTCCTTTTGTCCTCTCTGGAAAAGTATCTATTTAGGTCCATCGCCCGTTTTTGTGATTGGGTTGTTTATCTTCCTTTTGTTAAGTTGTATGAGTTCCCTGTAAATGTTGGAGATGAAAACCTTATCAGTGAGAACATTTGTAAATATATTCTCCCATGCAGTGGGCTTTGTTGTTGTTTTGTTGATGGTTTCTTTTTTTTTTCCTATGAAGTAGCATTTTATTTTGATGTTGTTCCATTTGTTTATTTTAACTTTATTTACCATTGCCCCAGGAGCTGGGTCAGTGAAAACATTGCTTCAGCATATATCTGAGACTCTGCTGCCTGTGGCTTCCTCTAATATTTTCAGTTTCCCGTCTTATGTTAAGTCCTTTATCCATTTTGAGTTTATTTTTTGTGTATGGTTTAAGCTGGTGGCCTAGTTTCATTTTCTACATGTATCTGACCAAATTTCCCAGCACCATTTTTTGAAGAGACTGTTTTGTCTTTATTGTATGTTTTAGCCTCCTTTGTCGATATTAATTGAGCTTAGTGGTTTGGATTGGTTTCTGGGTTCTCTATTCAATTCCATTGGCCTATATGTCTATTCTTGAGTCAGTGTCAGGCAGTTTTGAGAACAGCAGCTTTGTAAAAAAGCTTGATATCTGGTACTGAGATACCTCCTACTTTGTCTTCTTTCTCAGGATCACTGCAGCTATTTGGGGTTTGTTAGTTTTTTAAATATATTTTATTGATTTATTACAGAGAGCAAAGGAGAGGGATAGAGAGTTAGAAACATTGATGAGACAGAAACATGGATCAGCTGCCTCCTGCACACCCTCTACTGGGGATGTGCCCCCAACCAATGTACATGCCCTTGATCAGAATTGAACCTGGCACCTTTCAGTCTGGAGGCCGACACTCTATCCACTGAGCCAAACCTGTTCGGGTTCAGGGTCTTTTTTTCTTACAGATGGATTTTTGGAAAGTTCATTCTAGGTCTGTGAAATATCCTGTTGGTATTTTAATGCGGAGTGTATTGAATCTATAGTTCGCTTTGGGTAGTATAGCCATTTTCATGATGTTGATACTACCAAGCCATTAACATGGCATGTTCTTTCATCAGTTTTGTCTTTCTCTGTTTCTTTTTCAAAGTCTTGCAGTTTTCTGAGTAGAGGTCTATTAGCTTCGTAGCTAAGGTTATTCCTAGGTATCTTAATTTTTTTGGTGGGATGATAAATAGGATTTTTTTTCAAACTCTCTTTCTGTAAGTTCACTATGGGTGTATAAAATGCCATAGAATTCTTGGCATTAATTTTGTAGTCTGCTACATTGCGGAATTCACTTACTAAGTTTACTAATTTTTTGAAAGAGTCTGGGGTTTTCTATGTACAGTATCATGCCATCTGCAAATCATGACAATTTACTTCTTACTTTCCAATTTGGGAGGCATTTATTTCTTTTACTTGTGTGATCACCGTGGCTAGCAGTTCCAGTACCATTTTGAACAGAAGTGTTGAAAGCAAGCATCCTTGTCTTGTTCCTCTTCTTGAGGGAAATGGCTTTAGTTTTTGACCATTGAGTATGATGTTGCCTGTAGGTTTTTCATATAAGGCTTTTATATGGGGAGGGATGATCCTTCTATTCCCACTTTGCTGAGTGTTATCAGGAAAGGCTGTTGCACTTGGTCAAATGCCTTTTCTGCACCAATTGATATGGTTATGTGGTTTTTGTCTCTCAATTTGTTTATGTGATGTATCATGCTTATTGATTTGTGGATATTGTACCAGCCTTGCATCCTGGGATAAATCCCACTTGTTCATGGCGTGTGATCTTTCAAATGTAATGCTGGATGTAGTTTGCTAGAATTTAGTTGAGGATTGCAACATCACTGTTCAACTGGAATATTGGCTTGTCTCTTTCTTTGTGGTGTCTTTTTCTGGTTTTCAGATTATGGTAATGCTGGCTTCATAAAAAGAGGTTGGAAGCATGCCTTCCTCCTGAAATTTTTGAAAGAGTGTGAGAAGAATTGGTTTTATTTCTTATTTGAATGTTTTGTGAAACTCCCCTGTGAAGCCATCTGGTCCAGGGCTTTTGTTTTCTGGAAGCTTTTTGATTACTGTTTCAATTTTATCACTAGTTTTTGGCTTGTTCATGTTGTTTGCTTTTTCCTGATTTTGTATTGGAAGCTTGTATTTTTCTAGGAATATGTCTATTTTGTCCAGATTGATGAGGGATGTTTAATGAACCAAAGACACAGAGGTAAGATGAGCACACAGGATAATTGATGCCAGACAGAGGGCTACAGCTCGCTCAGGCATGTAGCAAACTATGCCCTCTCACCATTGTTTTTATTGGGGTTTGGTACAAGATCAGTGCATCAGCAGTTAATCAATTAAATCTTGTTTTGTTCTATATTATTATAAAAGCTTATTGAGGACAACATGCAGCTGTGCCCTCCCTTTCTGTTCTACACCCATGACTATTTAATCCTAGCCTTTCTCATGGAGGCAAATGTTCCTGGAACTCAAGATTTTGTGCAACGTTGACCCAGTGCGACTCGCTTGCAAGTCACGCTGTGCTCCTGATAGTACATTCACTTCATCTTGGCCGGATTTCAGATCCTCATTTACTAATGTCCAGCTACAAATCCCCCTTTTCTTCTTGCTTCATTTGATGGAGCTTCAGAGACAACACAGCTGTTTTTCTCTTAATTAGTTGCTTGATTTTCCCGAGTCCTTGGAAGACTAAATATAAAATGATACAGAGATGGAGTATTAATTTTAGTATTCCAGCAGAAGCTCCTAAAGTGGCTTGTAAATGGGGTATAGGATTTAATTGTTGCAATCCCTTAACCATATTTTTAACATATTTTTCCCAGTTAATTTAAGCAATTTCTTTGGAAATATTTTTTGTATATGAGATTGTAAATGTAGAATTTCTTTTGTTAAACTTTTATGATTGAAGAAATGTTTTGTAACCTTTTTTCATGGAAACAAACTTTCATTCTAAGGTACAGGAGTAATGCAAATTGATGAATAATTCTAGTTATATTTCATATGCATTTGTCTTTGCAGACTTACAATTTGATCTTCTATCATTAATAAAAATGGTAATCTAAGACAGGCTTGTACAAAGGCGGTTTTGTTAGCATTACATTGTAAGGTGTAATTCCCAGAGTTATTTTTATAGATTTGCTTATTTTATGCAAATCTATGCTTTCAAAGAGTGTAAGGCAGACCCCAATTTTTATAAGGCAGATTGAACAGGATGTCCTTCTTGATGAGTTGTTGGGGGGCTAATCTTCCATCATGCCATAGGAGGCTCTCGTTTGCTTGCATGGACATGGACATGTTCTCTCCTCTTGCCATCGTAGATCAGCTCCTTTGGCTTTGGAACTGGCAGAACCTGAAGGGCTCCAATCAATGACGCTTCCATAGGAAGTATTAGATAAAACCCAAACTGTCTCTCCTCGACAGGATTCCCAATGGACCCAATTAGACAAGTGCATAAACGTAGGAACATGACATGGTGGAAGTAATGGATGTGTACTATTGTTATTCCAACTAACATTTTTAAACCCATGGGCACTCAGAAGAATCAAACGCCTGTTTTTTGTTTCAGTAGTAGTGTTTTCAAAATGTTCAGCAGGGCTTGTACCTGTATTGTTAAACAATGGTCTCCTTGACCTAAGCATATTGGCACTCCCTGCGTTCCAGTGGTATAATTTTCTATGACTCTACCTTCCTCTTCTGGTTTTAATGGACCTCGATCATTATAAGTTCCGGGTAACCAATTTGAGTCATTAACATAAATTCGAACCTTTGAATCCAACCAAGAAACACCTCTATTCAGTGGGGGATTAGGAATGTAAGCCCAGTATGTATGATTCTCACCATTTTCCTGAGTGGTTATTAGTGCAAGCATAGCAAGAAACAAAGTCAATGGTGTCACTTCTTTTCCATGATGCCAAACCAGTTGTTCTCCCTCTTGGGTACGCTTCTTCACCTGACCCCAGGTTGGTACAGATGAATGTTGAGTTGACCATAGAGCTTTGCGAAGGAGGCCCTGTCAGCGTCGTCTCTGAGAATCCTTTGTCAGGTCACTTAAGTAGAACTTCCTTTTGGTTCCCATGTCTCTGCTCAAGACGCCTCTCAGGAACCCAGAACTTTTCTTTACCTGTGGAAATATAAGCATCCCCTCGCCCCCATCGTAAGACCCATGCAGGATCCCATGACTGAGAGGACTCATTATGATAAAACACAGGTTGATTCAATTCTTGTGAAACCTCCTTTACCAAATGTCACTGAGCAACAGTGCTGTCAGTGTCATCTTGATTTAAAAAATAAATAAATAGAGCAGTTAATAGTCTTCATTTACGGGATTTTCCCCCTTTTTGTTCTTTGTGCATTTCCTTTAAGGTGTGAATTTGTCTTTCAATAATAGCTTGTCCTGTAATGTTACAAGGGATGCCAGTGATGTGAGTGATATGATGAAATTGAAAAAATGTTTGACATTTTGTAGATAGATATGCAGAACCATTATCAGTCTCAATATTTTGAGGTATTTCCATTACTGCAAAAGCTTTTAGTGAGTAATTACTGCATATTGAGAATCAGTGACAATATTTACAGCTTGAGGAAAATGTTGTAGTAATAAAACAATGGCAAATAGTTCTGCCCCTTGTACTGAAGTGTATGGAGACTGCATTACTTTTGTTAGCTGTTGAAAATGAAAATCAGCTATTCCTAGCTTGTTAGCATTGCTATAAAAAATAGGGCCTTGAATTGGTTCATTAGCTATAATATGAAGAGACCATATTCATTGAGTTTTCTTAAGAAATTGTAACCTTTTATTTGTAGGATAATGATTATGTATTTTCTCTAAAAAATGAGCACAAGCAGTTTGCTAATTGTCACATATTCGAAACAATTTTTGAATTTTTTGACAGTAAAAGGTACTACAATTTCTTCTAGATCTAAAGCACATAATGGTCTTTATCTTAATCTTCCCTTGTAAATAATTTGGCAAATTGTTTGAATATAAGTCTGGGTTTTTTTTGCTGTGATTTATGAGGCAAGAAAATCTATTCAATAACATTACTATCTTGAACAAATAATCCTGTAGGAGAATGCTCAGTGTGGAAAAGTTATAATTTAAAATTGTCTGTGGAAAGAATTCTATTTAATTGTGTTTGTGGAATATGCTGTTCTATCCAAGTTAATTATTTTTCTGCAGCAGGGATTAAAGCACGTGGGCTATTTAATTCAGATGGCCCCTTCAGGATTTGAAATAAATTAGTGAATTGATAAGTAGGTATATCAAGGCTGGGTCTCAACTAATTAATGTCTCCTAATAACTTTTGAAAATCGTTTAGAGTCTTTAAACTGTCTCTTCTAATTTGAACCTTCTGTGGAATAATGGAGACATCTGTTAATTTTTGCCCCAGATATTTCCATGGCTCCTGCCATTGTTTCTTTTCTGGGGCTACTTCCATTCTATAGTCTTAGAATTTTTCAAGGAGGTATTGGTAAATCTCCTGTAATTGTGATTGTATTTCAGAAGCTATTAAAATATCATTTTTGTAATGATAAATTAGAGTATTAAGAAATCTTTTTTTGATTATTTTTAAAGTTTGATGCACATATGCCTTACATACAGTGGGACCATTGAACATTTCTTGTGGTAAGATGTTCTATTGATACCATTGAGTGGGGTGAGCCTGATTTAAAGCCAGGGCAGTAAATGCAAATTTCTCATAGTCTTGAGGTTGTGAAGAAATAGTGAAGAAATAATCTTCGTGACTTTTCCCGAGAGAGAGCCTTTTTAATAGCTGTTGTTAATCTTGACAAAAAGTCAGTGTAAGGCTCCCCCGCTTGTTGAGTAATTTTAGTAAAATCGGGAGATGCCTTTCCAGGTGTATCCACTCTCTGCCAAGCTCTTAAACAAAATAATTTAATCTGAGTGATATGCAAATCTGAAAAAAGGGCCTGTGCTTGCAATCGCCCATCCTGTCCAGTCCCAGTTAATTCCTGAAATGTTGGTCCTGGAGGCTGTTTCGATGTATTTTCTCTAGACATAACACCTGCTTCCCCTCTCCACCATGTTTTAAATTGAAAATATATTCCTGGATCCAGTACCGTTTTGGTCAAAGCTTCCCAATCTAGGGAATTAGCAACAATTCTGAGGCATAATTAGTAAGTAATCCCATCACAAATGGAGAATGCATGCCATAAGAGTTAATTGCCTTTTTTAAAATTTTGAGCAATTTAAACTCATGAGGACAATGAGCCACATTATCATAACCATTTGGATATTGGGGATATTGTTGCAGATCCTTTGGCATTTGCTACCACTGTATCGGAAATGCAAGGAAATCATCATCTCTTCTCAATATGGGAGGAACAATCTCATCTCCAGGTTCTAAAGAGAATAATATTTTGTATATTTCAATAGGTAATGGCAGCTGGAACTGCCTATGTGCCCCTGTGGAATAATGTGCTGAGTCTGGAGGAGGAGCCCTGGGAGTTACTCCGGGCTCCTCTGACAGTGGCTGTTGAACTGGAAAAGCATTTTTGATCAATTCCTGTAAGTTATTAGTGGGTTTAACATGAGGCGGTGGGATACCACATATTAAAGCCTTTATATGAATCAGCAAATCTTTAATAACTCTTGTTCGTCATCCCTTGTCTTGCTTCTCTTTTTTAATATCTTCTGTTCGCTAGCACTAGAATCAGTGCTACTAGTTTCACTTTCTGACAAATCCTGGATGCCCTCTTTATCAGTCTCTTCTATATCTGCATATCCCTTCAACTTTCGTTCAAAATCTTTCCTTTTTTGGTCCGTATTATTTTCATGAGGCAAAGAAGATAATGGTCTATTAGCCATGTCTTTATCAGTTCACAAGCACAGTGAGAACGAGAGCTGGTACCTTTAACTGGAGTGGCCTTATCATCTGATTTTGACTGCAAAGATTTAAGAGCCATAGTAATAAAAGTACACAAGGACCAAACTTCCTGTCCTATAGGATCTCCATTCTGATGAGCGTGACGTAGCGCATGAACAATCTGTTTCCAAACCTTTAGATTTAACTGATTTCTTCCTGTTGGCTCAAACCAATAACAATGCCTTTTTATTTCTCTAGCTAATTTCCTAAAAGTGTCTTGAGACAGACTAACCCCAGTGCTTTAAAGCACTGATCGCAGCACAGTCATATATTGAAACTCTGCCATTGGGGAGTTCCCCATTGCGCTGCCTGGCTTGCTGAACGTTTTGCATAAACCATTGCAGATGTCTTCCCTTTCAGTCCTGTGCATTTCCCATACTCACCTTATGGTCCCTGTTTGGACGCCCAGTGTTGAGGGATGGTTAATGAACAAAAGACGCAGAGGTAAGGGGAGCACAAAGGATGATTGATGCCTGACAGAGGGCTACAGCTCGCTCAGTCGTGGAGCAAACTTTGCATTCTCACCACTATTTTTATTGGGGTTTGGTACAAGGTCAGTGCATCAGCAGTTAATCAATTAAATCTTATTTTGTTCTATATTATTACAATAGCATATTGAGGACAACATGCAGCTGTGCCCTCCCTTTCTGTTCTACACCTACTACTATTTAATCTGAGCCTTTCTCAGGGAGGTAAATGTTCTTGGAACTCAAGATTGTGTGCAATGTTGACCCAGCATGGCTCGCTTGCAATTCTCGCTGTGCTCCTAATAAAATATTCACTTCTTCTTGGCAGGACTTCAGATCCTTGTTTACAAATGTCCAGCTACGCAGGTTGCCCAGTTTGTTGGAGTAGAGTTGTTTGTTGTAATTTTTTACAATCCTTTGTATATCTTGGGGTCATTTGTTACTTCAACTCTTTCATTTATAATTTTGTTTATTTGGGTCATCTCTCTTTGTTTCTTGGTGAGTCTGGGTAGCGGTTCATGATTATTGTGTATCCTTTCAAAGAACCAGCTCTTGGTTTCATTGATATTTTGTATTTTTTGGTCTCTTTGTTGTTCATTTCTGCTCTGATCTTTATTATCTTCTTCTTTCTGAGGACTTTGGGCATTTCTAGTTGCTCTCTTTCTAATTGATTAAGTTGCAAGGTTAGATAGTTCATTACCATTTTTTTTCTCTTTTTTGGAGGTAGAGCTATGAACTTCCCTCTCAGGACTGCTTTCATTGTGTCCCATAGATTTCGGATTGTGTGTTTTCATTGTCATTTGTTTCCAGGATGCTTTTCATTTCTTCTTTGATCTCTTTGGTAACCCAACCATTGTTTAATAGCATGCTATTTAGCCTCCAAGTGTTTGATTTTTTCATTGTTTTTATTGCAGTGTATTTCTAGTTTTATGCCATTTTGACCTGAGAAGATTCTTATTATGATTTCTATGCTCATGAATGTGAAGAGACGTTGCCTGTGTCCTAATGTGTAGTCTGTCTTTGAAAATGTCTCCTGTGCACTGGAGAAGAATGTATATCCAGTACCTTTGGGATGAAATATTTTGAAGATGTCAAGTCCATCTGAACTGAGAGTCATTTAGGATTGCAGTTTCTTTGGGGGTTTTTTGTTTAGAGGCTTTATCCAGTGGTGTAAATGGGGGATAAAAGTAACCGACTATGACTATATTGCTATCTATCCCTTAATACCTTCCATAAGTGTGTATTTTATGTATTTGGGTGCTCCTGTATTGGGTGCATATATATTTACCAGAGTTATATCTTCTTGTTGAATTGCCCCCTTTAGTATTATGCAGTGGCCTTCCTTATCTCTTGTTATGGCCTTCACTTTGAGTTCTACTTTGTCAGATATAAGTATAGCCATCCCAGCTTTTTTCTCATTTCCATGTACCTGAAACACTTTTATTTTCTATACCTTCACTATCAGTCTGTGTGAATCCTTTGCTCTGAGGTGGGTCTCTTACAAACTGCAAATATATGGGTCATGTTTTCTTATCCATTCACCTACCTTGTGTCTTTGATTAGAGCATTTAATCCATTTACATTTAATCCATTTACATTTAATGTTGTTATTTATATGTACTTGTTTGTCATCATTTTATTCTTATATTTTTGTTTCATCTTGCCTTTCTGTTTCTTCTTTTTACAGCAGTCCTTTTAGCATTTCTTACATTGCTGGCTTGGTGTTAATAAACTCTCTTAGCCCTTTTTTGTCTGTGAATCTCCAGATTCCATCTTCAATTTTGAATGGTAGATTGCTTGTTTCACATCACATTGTATATTTTATTCCATCCCATTCTGGCCTGGTGTGTTTCTGTTGAGAAATCAGTTGATAATCTAAAGGGAGATCCCTTGTAGGTAACTTTCTGTGTCTCTCTGACAGCCTTTATGATTCTTACTTTGGTATTGATGTTTAATTATGATGGGGGTTGGTGTTGGTCTTTTTGGGTTCATCTTGTTTGGGTCTCTGTGTGGTTCTTGCCCTGGCATAGTTTTTTCTGGCCAATATCAGGGAAGTTTTCTGTCATTATCTCTTCCAACATGTTTTCTATTCTGTGCTTCACTTCTTCTCCTTCTGGAATCCCTATGATGCGGATGTTGTTTTGTTGGGTGTGGTCCCAAAGCTCCCATAGGCTCTCCTCTGGTATTTTAAACTTTCTTTATCTGACATGTTAGCTGCTTCTATTTCATTTAACTCCTTTTCTGTTGATTACACTTTTTTCATTCCTTTGGGGATTGCCTTTTTGTCTCCCTATGTTTTGTTATAACATTTGTATTGTATCTGTGTGCTAGGTTCAACTGCTTTGCTACGCAGGTTCTTTTGGGGGTGTTTCTAATGGTGTGATCTCTCAGGTCTTCTGGGATAGGTAATCTAGAGGAGCTCCCTACTTGAGCTATTTGTGTCCTCTTGAGGTAGTTCGTGTGGATTGTTAGTGTCTTATTTGTGGATGAAGTGTTATCACGGGTTAGCAATGTGACTGACCCCCAGCATTGTTTTGCAAGGTGTTTTGGATGTGATTATTGTTCCGGCTCTTGTGGAAAAGGTGTTCTGAGGTCTCACTGGTATGTGCTCACTGTTTGTTCCCAAAGGCCAATGCCTGTGATTAAGGAGTCATGGGGCCTGCGGCTCAGGAACTGTGACTTTAGCTGGTGTGGTGTGATGGTCGCTGGATTAGCATTACTCTGAAACTCACTATGTGGGCCCAGTGTCCATGAGTGTGCCGAGGAGGGTATCTCGTAGTTTGTGGTTGAGGCAGTGGGATTCTGGACAAAGTTATTTCACTCTCTGAATCACGAAGGAGTTTAGGATCCAGCAGCAGAGTGTCCTGAGGTAGGAAACCCGGGGCGGATGTGGCGAAGTGCCGTGGATCCTACTGAGGGAGCCATGCACCCTTGGTTGGAAAGGCACATGCCCAGTGATAGCACACAGAAGGGCCCAGGAGCTGTCTGTGAGGGGTGTGTGCTTGTGGGACCCACAAACTGGATCAGAGTGATTGTGTTGTGCCTCTGGCCCATGTAGGGAAAAGTCCCATTTTCTACTTTGGGGGATGAGCAAACATAGTTGGAATTGGATTCCCAATGCCTGCTGACAAAGGTGCCCAAGTATCGTCTACTGGGGCAGTGGGCTCAGGAGGTCCCTGTGCTGGAGCGACGCTACTGTGCGGACTGGATGCCAGAATGTTGTGCCGAGCAGCAGGCTCAGGGGAATTGAGTGTTGGATTGGTGCAATGCAGTGACCAGAGGTCTGCAGATGAAAAGGAGGAAGTCCGACTATCTTCTGCTGGGTTGTTCAGCCCCTGGTTGGATACTAGTGTGCCCAACCAGCTAGGGCACATCTCCAGTTTTCAGATTCCTCCACGGTGTTCTAAAAGATTTTCCCAGGAGCCCATGGCTTCCTACGTACATGCGTTAACATGGTGTTTCCTTATTTGGGGACCATTTGGTTCTTACTCTGACCTAGGTTGACACAGGTGACTGAGACCATGGGCCACCAGGGCAACCAGGTATTGGAGTGTGTGAGGCCATTCTGAGCTGAACCGGCATGGATGGAAGACATCTTCAGGTGTGCTGGTTACCGGAGCCTCCTTGGGTTTGTATAGAAGCCCTGCACCTCTTCCATTCTCATCATTAGGTAAAGAGGTGGGATCTGCATCCTCAGGCCCCTCCTGGGGGAGCAGAAACAGGAGCAGCCATTGTATTCTCAGGCCATGTCCCCCCAAAATCATTTGTTCTCCTGCCTTTCCATGGGGTAAAAGAGAGTGAGCGCAAGACAAGAAGCTGTAGTGTGTTAGGGACCCCGTGTTCAGCAGCTCTGCTTGGAGCAGGGCTGGCATGAGAGCCCACAGACTTACTTAACTGGTTTTTGGTGTCAGGTAAGTTTTGGTCTCTTCCCCTGAGCTTGCACCACTGAAGGTAAGGGATGGATCTTGAAACAAAGTAAGAGTAGTGCACACCCTGTCCCCTGGCTACATCCCAAGGCGGTCAGGAATGCCTGGGAGTTAGAGATTGGGGATGGAGAGACCTCGCCCTCATGCATTGGGAG
Organism: Myotis nattereri; assembly: GCF_964212035.1. NCBI lineage: Eukaryota > Metazoa > Chordata > Mammalia > Chiroptera > Vespertilionidae > Myotis > Myotis nattereri. The sequence goes on along the minus strand of NC_138094.1, from coordinate 27,565,119 downwards.
TATCAGGCCTCACACAGATGCTGCAGGTACTGATGTCACCTGGTGGTGACCCCTCGTGTTACTAGTGTCTCAGCCACATTGAGAGTGGCTATTTAAGGACATACTGGTCCGAGGACCCTGAGAGGAGAGATCAAGGCCATGACTCCAGAGTAGTTTGGGCTCGGAGAATTGTCAGCCCTGGGCTGCCGGAAGGTGCCCTCCTTAGTATTATCCACCTGTGCAGAGGATGAGGTGGACGGGCATAGCCCAGCTCAGGCCAAGAGGGAGACACCCTGGACCTATGCCACCTGTGGCCCCAGCGCTGAGCTGGGTTCCCCACCCCCTTCTTTTCCTCTACCTCAGCTATGGGAGGGGCCTCCATGCATAACTGCTACCCAGATCTTGTGGGTGGCACCTCATCCGTAAATTTACATACTTGCAGATCATTCATAGTTTTCCCTGGGAATATCACACCATCACCTCCCCCATCCTCCTGAAGACCTGACTGGGTCCCTACACCATGGCTGAGCACGGACCTGACGAGCACCTGGATTGTGGCGGGTGATTGTCACCTAAATGGGTACTCCTGCTCTCTGCCGATGACCCTGATCATGTCCATGGCTGCCACACATAGAGTGACATGTTCCCATTCTCCGGTGACTTCTCTAGGTACATTCCCATCAGGCTGGCCCTGGTGATGGCCATGGGAGCCTTACATCAGGAACCAGGGCCTTGTTCTTATATGTCCGTCCCATGACTCACTCAGAGATACGAGTGCAGGCGACTGATTCAGGCCTCAGTTAACGCACATGGAGGAGGAAGTCAATTGACTTCCTTGCTTAGAGAAGTAAGGTCTCTTGCTTAGAGAAGTAATGAAACTTGGAAAGTGAAATGCTTCCATAATTTCTTAAATTCTGCCAAACATGAGGAATTACTTTTACTCATCATCGTGACTCAGAACCCAGCTTCAGGTTCACAATAGCCAGCTCCCAGATAAGTAGAGAAGTGTAAATGAGCAACATGGTTGTGACCAAAAAAATGATAGAGAGGTCCCAGGGCAAGCCATGAGGCCAAAGAGCTTCACACTAAAGGAACTCTTCCAGACACAGGTGCCCACGTAGGCAGCAGGAAGGATGGGACCTTGGAAGCTTATCCAAACCTAGAAAGCAATGTGACAGTTGACCAGGGCATGGAAAAGACTCTCACTGTGTGTGGAAAGTTGTATGAGCAGAAGACCCGCAAGCCATGTTTAAACTACTCTTGAAATAGTTTGCAAAGGCGCATGTCAGTTTTTAATTCTCAAACATTTAAAATCACAGGGTGCTAAATAGTGATTTTACTACATTACTCATTTGCATGTATGGTATATTTCTAACAGAGTTTTTAATGTTGTGATAAAAATTTGCAATGGCCATTGAGAAATAACAAATTTTCCTGTGGTTATTAGGATTGCTGGGCAGGTATTAGCTGGAGGTACCATTCTGTGTGGCGTGCTCTACAGTGCAAAGCAAGACCAGCCTGTGATTTACTCATTTTCCAGCCCAGTTGTTTTGGTTTTATGTTTGTCTACTCAGTCAAGTGAGGGTTCGTGCCTCAGAGATACTCTGAGGAAGACCGTGACATTCTCATGAAGTGTCCCTGCAGGTCACCCGGAATAGCAGTGAATGCACCTTAGGCACTCAGTGACTGTTCTTGAGTAAATCAAGGATTGAAGAGTGAGAGGAGAGGAGTATGTCTTTGGCGGGTGAGGATCAGCTGACGTGGGGATATCCCTGAGAACATGTCCACTCTGTTTCAGTGCCTCCTGCCAGCCCTCCTACAGCGTCCTTGGCATTCAATGGCTAGACTCAGGCATGTCCTGGATGTGAGGCATGTTCTCCATGGGGATCAAGAAAGAGGGGAAATCCCTTGTTTAGGTCTAGATGTCATTGGGTCTGAAGTGAAACCAGGTATTGTTGGCCACAGGCAGGGCAGGTAGTGCCAGCAGAGACTTGTGAGTTTGAAAAAGGCACAGAGGACAAAATACGTTAGGGTAGGAAGACGTCTGACTGCAGAGAGAAAGAAGCCAGGTGGAAGGCTGTCTGCTCAAAGGCTGGGTTAAGAGAGCGGACGATGGGAAAGCCCATGCACAGGGACTGGTCCCCAGGGCCTCTGAAGGCCCAAAGACTCAGAGCTTGCTGTGGAACCCAGGAAGGGCATCCTCCTGCCTCTTTGGTGCTTCTTTGGATCCAGAAAGGCAGCTGGGATGTTAATTTTCCTTCTGTACACTGGAGCTTGTCATGTTCTCCAAAACATCTCAGAAGAATTGGGGTAGAACTCCTGATTTCTGTTGTCAGTAGGTGTCCCCAGCATCAGGTTCCTGATTGGCTGACTGACATTCCAGGGATGCATAAAGAGGGTCCCAGACTTGGAGCACATTCTAAGGAACCCCTTCCTTCAAAAAACAGTCACAAGGGCAGATGACCTGGGATCGCAGTAGGAATTTTATGACTGGAGAAGGAGGTTGCACAGGACGGCCCTACTCATGGGCTCAGAGGCTACTGTGTCCTGTACATAAGTGAGGGCCATGATGAGAGCAGGTGGCAGGTGACCAGGATGTGGTTAAAACATCCCCCATATTCATGTGTGGGTGCTGGGAGTTGGCCAGGACTGTCCAATACTCGGCAGGAAGTTCTCTTGCCCCCAGTGCCATAGCACATGCCCTGGGAAAGCAGGCTCCACATGGAGGGGTGGATAGAGGAGTGTTTCTTGCTCATGAAGAAGGCATATTCACTCAGGCTTCGTTTTTAGTTCATTCTAAGAGGTCCCTCCTGCCTTCTTGTATCTCCTGGACACTGGGATCTCAGAGAGGCTGCCTGAGCTTGGACTCCTACAATTTTCCACTTTCCACCTGGTGCATGTAATGTGTGTGTTAAAGAGAAAATCTCAGCCACCAGGTGGCACCACTCAGGCTTTAAGCCCATGATACCAAATCTAGACTCAACTGCTGACCTCATTACTATTTGAACCTCTTCCAGAAACCTCATCAGCCAGTCTGGAATTTTCTGGTCAACACCACTGTGGTAATCTGTTAAGTGTTCCCTCTGCCTGGAATATGAAAGTTGTTTGGGCATCACAATGCAGGGGGTACAGAAGAGCCTACAGAAAAGTTGCTCCTCTCTGCCTCTGTCTCTCTTTCTATTTGCCTCTCTGGCTCTCTCTCTGTCTGTGTCTCTCTCAATTTCAAAAGATCCAATGTGTGACTCAGTAGAGCTTAGGGATATCCCATACTATGGCAGATCCTTACATGCCAAGTACAGCTTCAAATCTTCTGAAGGGGAAGGTGTATCTGTGCACTGTGCTTAATTCTGAGAGAGGACATCTTCCCTCACAATCTGAGTGAGAATTTTAGGCCTGGGCCCAGAAGGAGCTTTTTCAAGCCAAATTTACATGGATTGTTCCCTGGGGTTGAGCAAATATTATTTATACAGATTTTGGCAGTCATGTTTAGGGCCCTGGCCCCTGGACTAAGCTGCTGCCTGTGAAAGGTTGGGATGTGGAAGAGGATGCCTGACCTAAAGAGAATGCCCTCTGTAGCAGCTCCTTGGTAAGGATACACAGGTCTTTTGGCCCACATTAATTTTTCTTTGTGCCTCCAAGATTCCAAAGATCCCACGACTCTCAGCCCTCAATGGCTTTCAGAATTGGATAAGTCACATCTCAGGTTCAGCTGCCACACCCCCACTCTGGCCTCTCCACAACCCATGTTTTCACATTTAATTTTCTCAAGCCATTTTCCTGAGCTGATCTGGTTCTTCTATGAGGAAATGCCCTTTACCTCCACAGAGGGCGGGTGACAGAATCTCCTGCATATATTCCCTGTCAGCTTGGGTGTAAGGGATCCACCCATTTTCCTTCTTCACCGCTAGTCTTTTAAGTTCTCAAGTTGATGCAGTCATTGTCTTTGAGTTTCCCCAATGTTCACCTTGTCCTGGGTAATTCACTTGGTCCCATTCCAAACGTGCAGCCCCTCCCTTCTCCTGATCAATCCCTACATGTGATTTTGGCCTCACCTCCTCAGGGGAAGGCTTGCTCCTCAAAATCTGGAAGACCAACTGTCCCTCTGTTCCTCTTTGAATGGGCACGGGATTTGCAATTGTAGGTAACCTCAAGTCTCAGGGACTGTTTGGTAGTCAATACTGTTGCATTGAAAGTCTTTCTCTCTTGAGATGATACACTGTCTCCCTAAAGGTGTGTTAACAGGAACATTAGGGAATTTTGATGTGGCACCAACACCCCCAACAAGTCTACTTCCAGGCTGGTTTCCTTTTCTTTTTCTTTCATGAATGGACCTTGGGTTCAGTTGGAGGTGTGGAGAGTGCAAAACCCCATCAGGGTTAAATGCCTGTAGATCCAGGACTAAGGTTTTGCTCTCAGGTGGAAGTAGCCATTTCAGCTAGGGCCTCAAAAGGAAGGTGTGGTCAGATGGGGGTATAATGGCTTCTGAGGAGGCCGAGGAGGGAACAGAGGCTAGAGTGTGAGAGTCAATGTCCAGGTATGAGCACAGGGCTCCCTGCACCACGCCGCTGTGGTGAGTCAGGAGACTAAGCTGGTCCCCAAGGACCTGCAGGCCAAGAACCCAGAGATTTGTCCTTTCTTCCTTACAAATGAGCAGACTTTGTCTTTGCCTCTGGATGCAGGTATGCCTTAATCCAAAACGTTTTGATTTCTGTTTTGATGATTGCCTTTCATAGAGGTTGACAGGGCAAGTTTTCCCTGTGTCTGAAAGTCGAGTATTGCTAAGGAGCCTATTGTAGGCCAAAGTGGAAAAATCCTTTTTGTAGTTTTTAGAGGCCTGGCTGTGTGTGTGAAAACAGGTCTTAATGAAAGTCTTTCATAACAGCCAATTGATGTTTAGAAAGAGAGGAAGGGAGTGGGCGGAGAGAGAGAGAGAAACATGGATGTGCGAAACATCCATCATCTGCCTCCTGCCCCCCCTTCCCCAAGGGGTTTAGGAATGGAGCCCTCAAGTGACCTTTGGGGGCCACGGAAGGATGCTCAATGCACTGAGCAACACTGACCAGGGCTTGCAGTCTCTTATTGAGAGGAGCCTTAGTTGTGACATGTGAGCCATCTGTTGTCATGGATAAAGTGGTCATTCTAATATTCATAGAAGGGACACACAGTAAAATGTACATGTTGGAATTAATGGTTATTTTTCTCACCTCCAGCTACCCCATGCTTCAGAAAACGTTTGTGCTGCTTTTATATTCCTCATTTAAAATGTGTCAAAGGCCTCAATTGTACCCATTGTGTGGGTGTTCCTTAATCTTCCCCATCTATTTTATTTCCTGGAACTTAGCAAGAGGTAGTCCTGGGCCACAGGCTGCTCCATACTCCAGGCGTTTTCAGTCCTTCAGTGATCCTCAGAAACGTTTTCCCTGAAAAGGGTGGGATCATCTCTCTGGTTTCCCAGTACTCACTGCATAGCAGAATTCCAGCCAGCCAGTGGGTAGATGCGGGAGTTGTCCAGTGGTCATCTCACCCCTCCTTGGTGCCTGGTTCTTGTCCTGTGAGTGGCAGATGAGAGGCAGGGCTGAGTGGCTTTGTGACCCTAAGCAGAAAACGGGGTTGGGGTAAATTGGGGGTGTTCCAGTTGTTTCCAGAGCAGTGCCTTTGGCCCTCAGCTGGTCCCTCTGAAGGGAGAAGGACCAGGGTTGCTCATGCTCAGCCTGACAAGATGCCCTGCTCCCGGCTGTCTCCCAGGATCTCTTTCATAGAAGCCTCATGGGGATGAGCCTCCCAGCTCCACACAGACTCCTGGAACTGCCATGTCAGAGCCTGCTGAGGGATGAAGCTCGACCATCGCTGCTCTGGAGTGGCTTCCTATGGAGCTCTTCCCACCTCTGTTCATGGAAGCCTTCGCTGGGAAGCACAGCAGAGTCCTGAAGGCCATGGTGCAGGCTTGGCCCTTCCCCTGCCTCCCTCTGGGGGCCCTGATGAACCATCGGCAGCCTTACCAGGATATCTTGCAGGCTGTTCTCGAGGGACTCGATGCCCTGCTTGCCCAGGACACTCGACCCAGGTATGGGGGATTCAGTAGCCTGGTAGCACCCTTGGGATCTGAGCAGTTACAGCTGGGATCTGGAAGTGTTCAGGGCCAAAGGGAGAGATGAGGCAGCACTTGTCGTTTGTGGATTTGTTGATGATAGCCATTCTGACAGGTGTGAGATGATACCTCATTGTTGTTTTGATTTGCATTTCTCAGAAGATTAGTGACTTTCAGCATGTTTTCAAATGTTTCTTGTTTTTCTAAATGTCTTCTTTGGAAAGGTGTCTATTTAGATCCTTTGCCCATTTTTTTTTATTGGATTGTTTATCTTCCTTTTGTTAAGTTGTATGAGTTCCCTATAAATTTTGGAGTTTAGGCCCTTATCAGATATGACATTGGCAAATATGTTTTTCCACACAGTGGGTTTTCTTGTTGTTTTGTGGAGGGTTTCTTTTACTGTGCAGAAGCTTTTTATTTTGATGTAGTCCCATTTGTTCATTTTCTCTTTAGTTTCAAGGGCCCTAGGAGCTGTATCAGTGAAGAAATTGCTTCGGCATATGTCTGAGATTTTTTTGCCTTTGGATTCTTCTACAATTTTTATGGTTTCCTGTCAGACATTTAAGTCTATCTATTTTGAGTTTATTCTTATGTATGGTGTAAGTTGGTGGTCTAGTTTCATTTTCTTGCCTATATCTGTCCAATTTTCCCAAAACTATTTATTGAAGAGACTATTTTGACTCCATTGTATGTTCTTGCCTCCTTTGTCAAATATTAATTGAGCATATTGGTTCCCGCTGGTTTCTGGGCTCTCTATTCTATTCCATTGATCTATATGCCTGTTCTTATGCCAGTACCAGGCAGTTTTGAGAACAGTGGCTTTTTATTACAGCTTGATATCTGCTATTGATAGCCCACCTACGTTGTTCTTTCTCAGGATTACTGCAGGTATGCGAGTGTTTTTTTTTTTGTTTGTATGTTTTTTTTTGTTTTGTTTTGTTTTTTGTTTTTGTTTTTTTTATTCCAGATGAATTTTTGGAGAGTTCGTTCTAGATCTGTGAAGTATGCTGTTCATATTTAGTGGGAAATGCGTTGAATTTATAGATTGCTTTGGGTATTATGGACATTTTAATTATGTTGATTCTACCAATCCATGAACACGGTATGTTCTTCCATCTGTTTATGTCTTCCTCTATATCTTTTTTCAACGTCCTTTAATTTTCTGAGTAGAGGTCTTTTACCTCTGTAGTTAAGTTTATTCCTAGGTAGCTTAATTTTTTTGGTGCGATGGTAAATGGGATTGTTTTTATAATCTCTCTTTCTGAAAGTTCACTATTGGTATATAGAAATGCCTTAGATTTCTTGGGTTAATTTTGTATCCTGCTACATTGCCAAATTCATGTATTAAGTCTAGTAGTTTTTTGATGCAGTCTCTAGGGTTTTGTATGTACAATAGCATCTCATCTACAAATAAGGACCGTTTTACTTCCTCTTTTCCAATTTAGGTGCCTTTTATTTCTTCTTCTTGCCTAATTGCAATGGCTAACACTTCCAGTACTATGTTGAGCAGGAGTGGTGAGATTGGGCATCCCTGTCTTGTTCCTGTTCTTAGGGGAAATGGTTTTAGTTTTTGTCCATTGAGTATGATGTTGGCTGTGGGCCTGTCATAAATGGCTTTTATTATGTTGAGGTATGATCTTTCTACTGCCACCTTGCTGAGAGTTTTTATCAAAAATGTGTGTTGGATTTTCTCAAATGCTTTTTCTGCATCAATTGATATGATTATGTGGGTTTTTTTTTTCTTTTAATTTGTTTATGTGATGTATCATGTTTATTGACTTGTGGATATTGTACCATCCTTGCATCCCTTGGATAAATCCTACTTGGTCGTGGTGTATGATCTTTCTGATGTACTGTTGGATCCGATTTGCTAGGATTTTGTGGAGGATTTTGTCATCTATGTTCATGAGGGATATTGGCCTGTAATTCTCTTTCATTGTGTTGTCTTTACCTGCTTTTGGTATTAGGGTGATGCTGGCTTCATAGAATGAGCTTGGAAGCGTTCCTTCCTCTTCAATTTTTTTTTAGTAGTCTGAGGAGGATAGGTTTTAGTTTTTCCTTGAATGTTTGGTAAAACTCCCCTGTGAAGCCGTCTGGTCCTGCACTTTTGTTTGGTGGAAGCTTTTTGATGACTGCTTCAATTTCTTCCATAGTTCTTGGCCTATTGAGATTTTTAGATTCTTCCTGATTGAGATTTGGAATGATGTATTTTTCTAGGAATTTGTTCATTTCCTCCAGGTAGTCTAGTTTGTTGGAGTACAGCTGTTCATAGTATTTTTTAACAATCATTTGTATTTCTGGGGGTCTGTTGTTGTTACGCCTCTATCGTTTCTGATTTTCTTTATTTGGGTCCTCTCTCTTTGCTTCCTCGTGAGCCTGGCTAGAGGTTTATCCATCTTGTTTATCCTTTCAAAGAACCAGCTCTTTGTTTCATTGATTTTCTGTATATATATATATATTTCTTTTTGATGTCTATGTCAAGTATTTCTGGTCTAATCTTTATTATCTTCTTCCTTCTGCTCACTCTGGAGTTTTCTTGTTGCTCTCTTTCTATTTCTTTGAGTTGTAGAGTTAGATGATTTACTACAATTTTTCCTTGTTTGTTGAGATAGGCCTGTAGAGCTATAAACTTCCCTGTCAGGACTGCATTCATTGCGTCCCATAGGTTTTGGATTGTTGTGTTTTCATTGTCATTAGTTTTCAGGATGTTTTTCATTTCTTCTTTGATCTCATTGGTAACCCAATCAATATTTAATAACATGCTATTCAGCTTCCAGTGTTTGAGTATTTTGGGTTGTTTTTATTGTAGTTTATTTCTAATAGTATGCCATCGTGGTCTGAGAAGATGCTTGGTATGATTTCAATCTTCTTGGATTTGGGGAGACTTTCTTTGTGACCCAATATGTGGTCTATTTTTGAATCTGTCCCATGAGCCCTTGAGTAGAATATATATTCGATGGCTGTGGGGTGAAGTGTTCTGACGATGTCAATTAAGTCCTTCTGATCTAGTGAATCATTTAGGATTGCTGTATCTTTGCTGATTGTTTGTCTAGAGGATTTATCCAGTGATGTCAGTGGTGTATTAAAGTCCCCTACCATGATTATATTGTTGTTGATCTCTCCTTTGATATCTTCCAGGAGTTTTTTTATGTATTTGGGTGCTCCTGCATTGGGTGCATATATGTTTATCAGGGTTATATCTTCTTGTTGTATTGATCCCTTTAGTATTATGAAGTGGCCTTCCCTATCTCTTGTATGGCCTTCACTTTGAGGTCTATTTTGTCCAATATAAGTATTGGTACCCCAGCTTTGTTTTCCTTTCCATTTGCCTGAAAGATATTTTTCCATCCCTTCACTTTCAGTCAGTGTGAGTCCCTTCTAAGGAGGTGGGTTTCTTGTAGACAGCTGATGTATGGGTCATGTTTTTTTATCCGTTCAGTCACTCAATGTCTTTTAGTTGGAGCATTTAGTCCATTTACATTTAAAGTTATTATTGAAAGGTACTTGTTTGTAGCCATTTCTTTTGTGTGTGTGTGTGTGTGTGTGTGTGTGTGTGTGTGTGTGTGGCTGTTTTCTTTCTGAGCTTTTTATTTCTTCTTTTTACACCAGTCCCTTTATCATTTCTTGCATTGCTGGCTTGGTGGTGAGAAACTCCCTTAACCTTTTTTTGTCTGTGAAGCTTCTTATTTCCCCTTCAATTTTGAATGATAGCCTGGCTGTATAGAGTATTCTTGGATTCAGTCCTTTGCTTTGCATCACTTTGTAAATTTCCGTCCATTCTTTTCTGTCCTGATGTGTTTCTGTTGAGAAATCATTGGATAATCTAATGGGAGATCCCTTCTATGTAACTTTCCGTCTCTCTCTTGCAGCCTGTAAGATTCCCTCTTCGTCCTGAACATTTGCCATGGTAATTATGATGTGTCTTGTTGTGGGTCTTTTCGGGTTCACCTTGTTTGGGACTCTCTGGGCTTGTGTGACTTTTTTCTTCCCCACCTCAGGGAAGTTTTCTGATATTATTTCTTCAAATAGGTTTTCTAATCCTTGTTCCTCGTTTTGTTTTTCTGGTACCCCTATTATTCATATGTTGTTTCGTTTCATGTTGTCCCAAAGCTCCCTTAGGCTCTCCTCCTGTCTTTTAATTTTTTTTCTCCAATTGCAGTAGAGTTTGGGTGTGTTTTACTTCCTTGTCTTCTAATTCACTAATTCAGTCCTCCGCTTCTCCTAGTCTACTATTGATACTTTCAATGGTGTTTTTTATTGCAGCTATATCGCTCTTCATTTCTTCTTGGGTCTTACTTAAGTTGTTGATTTTTTCAACTCTTTCTTCTTTCTTCGTTCATAAGTAGTTGATATTTTCATCTGTTTCCTCTTGCGTCTTGTATATGTTGTTGATTTTTTCCTCCATTCGGTTTATGCACTCTTCAATCCTTATTCTGAATTCTTTTTTAGTCATGTTGCATGGCTCTGCATCACTTAACTGCTTTTCTGGCAAGTCCTCCTTTTCTTTCCTTTGGGGGTTTCTTTGTCTACCCATTTTTTATCTCACTGACATATCTAGATATTGAGTCGTTCAGTGGCTACTCCCTGGGTAACAGTGGCTCCTTGGGCTGTGGTTGTGGTAGCAGCTACTCCTCATATTGCAGCAGCTCCTGTGGTGGGTGCTGTTCACAGCTTTGGTGGCTCTTCTTGCTGGTGGGGGGATGTTTCACATACAGCTGCTGTTCTCTGAGGGTGTGGTGATCAGGAGGCTGCCGTTGCTTGGATCTGATGCGTTAATTTATGGGCACATAATACAACACAACAAGGCACAACGTACCAGGCTCTGAACACAAATATATTCACGATATTAATAACCCCAAATAAATGTGAACACCTTAATTAAGATGTTTGCAGGATAAGGAAGAAAGGATAGAAAAAAGAAAAGAAAAGAGAAGAAAAGAAAAAGAAATAAAAAGGAGTGCAAAAATGAAATTGGGAAAAAGGAGGGGGGGAAATGGAAAAAATAAAGAGCAAAAAGAGAGAATGAAGTAAAAGAGGAGAAGAGACTATTTATATGAGGAGAAAACTCCAATAGAACCATCACTAATCCCATCAAATTGCAGCAATAGATCCCTGGCATTGAATGCAAACTACAAATAACCAATAATATCAAGAGAGGCAAGGGAAAACAGAAGCACAGAAATAACCAGGGTGGAGGGGGAGGTGAACGGAGGGAAAAACCAGCAGGAAAAAAAATGAAAAGAATAAGCAAAACAACCTCACAACCAGTGCTAAAACACACACACACACTCACACACACACACACACACACACAAAGCACAGAAACACACACACAATATACTGAACAATCAAGCAAACAGCAACAAAACAATAGAAAGATAAAAGAAGAAGAAAAAATTTTTGGATAGTGAAGAAAGATAAGGGATAGGTGTATAAGGATTTAGAGCAGTGGAGTGGAAATAGGATATATAAAAGGGGTGAAATTTTGACAGGGGGAAAAATAGAAGGAATCGGGAAAATCTAAAGCAGGAATAGGGTAAGAGAAACAGGACAACAAAAGGGGAAAAGTGAGGAAGAGGGTTTTAGCATAGAGGTAAAATGGCGGAAGGGAAAGTTGATGCTAAAGGAATGATGAAAATAGAATGGAGAACACTAATCCCAAAATAAAATATAGAGAAAATAAAATGGCACATTAAAAAATGGTAAAATGGTAGCACTAATAATACTGGATAAAAATAAAAATGTAGTAATTAAAAGGTTAAAATCAGGTGATGGAAAAAGAAGAAAAAAAATTGGTTTCCTAGTTAAAAGGTGAAAAAAGAGAGAAAAATATTTGCAGTAGTGAAGGTCGTTCAGTTCTTCTACTCTTCAGTCTGGCTCGTCTTGGTCTTGCCAGGTACTCAGGAGAGTGTTGAGTTTCCATGTGATACACTGTTCCTCCTTGTTGTAAACCACAGTCCTGATTTTATTTTTTTTAATTTTTTTTAAATTAAATGTTTATTGTTCAGATTATTACATTTGTTCCTCTTTTTTCCCCCCATAACTCCCCTCCTCCCAGTCCCACCCAACCCTCCGCCCTCACTCCCCACCCACTGTCCTCATCCATATGTGCACGATATTTGTCCAGTCTCTTCCCCCATCTCCCACACCACTTTCCCCCCAAGAATAGTCAGTCCATTCCCTTTCTATGTCCCTGATTCTATTATAATCACCAGTTCATACTGTGCATCAGATTATTTATTAACTTGATTCTTAGATTCACTTGTTGATAGATGCATATTTGTTGTTCATAATTTGTATCTTCACCTTTTTCTTCTTCTTTCTCTTCTTAAAGGATACCTTTCAGCATTTCATATAATCCTGGTTTGGTGGTGATGAACTCCTTTAGCTTTTCCTTATCTGTGAAGCTCTTTATCTGACCTTAAATTCTGAATGATAGCTTTGCTGGGTAAAGTAATCTTGGTTGTAGGTTCTTGGTATTCATCACTTTGAATATTTCTTGCCACTACCTTCTGGCCTGCAAAGTTTCTGTTGAGAAATCCGCTGACAGTCCTATGGGTATTCCCTTGTAGGTAACTGAGTTTCTTTCTCTTGCTGTTTTTAAGATTCTCTCTTTATCTTTTTCTCTTGGGATTTTAATTGTGATGTGTCTTGGTGTGGTCCTGTTTGGATTCCTTTTGTTTGGGGTTCTCCGCGCTTCTTGGACCTGTAAGTCCATTTCTTTCACCAGGTGGGGGAAGTTTTCTGTCATTATTTCTTCAAATAGGTTTTCAATATCTTTCTCTCTCTCATCTTCTGGCACCCCTATAATTCTGATGTTGGTATGCTTGAAGCTGTCCTAGAGGCTCCTTACACTATCTTCGTATTTTTGGATTCTTTTTTCATTTTGCTTTTCCGGTTGGGTGTTTTTTGCATCTTCGCATTTCAAATCTTTGACTTGATTCTTGCGCTCCTCTGGTCTGCTGTTGGGTGTCTGTATAATATTCGTTATTTCAGTCAGTGTATGCTTAATTTCTAGTTGGTTCTTTATCACAACATCGAGGGTCTCATTATATTCCTTGTAGATCTCATTAAGTTTATCAGCAGTTTCTAGAAAATTATTGAAAGACTTTAAACGTTCAGTTTTGAGCTCTATATCCTCCATTTCTGTCATGTTTCTTTGTCTCCGCATTTTTTATGATTTCTTGGTGCACCCCCGTGTGGTCTTTGTTTGCAGTCTTGTTGTAGTTAAGCCTTGATTGCTGTTGGTAATACTGTGGTGATTTGAACTCCAGGCCAAATGGCTATGCGAATCAGCTGTGTCTGCAGTGGGAGAACTTCTGTGCTGGATCTCTAGGGCAGTGCTAATCTAGCCTTTGCCTAAGGATATCCCGCATATGCCTCTGTGCAGGGCTTGGGCGGGGCAGCTCCCAGGGGATCTATAGGGCAAGCTGAGCGGGCAGTTATGGCTGCTCTCAGTCCCATCCCCAGGGGCTCTGCTGCTCAGAGTCCCAGCAACTGCTGCAAACCTCGGAGAGAAAGCTGCCTTCAAGTTCAGACCGAAGTCAGACTGTCCCGTTTGGGTCTGGGTTCCTAGAGACTCGCACAGATCTGGAGCTCAGAGTCTGAAACTCCCTCCCAATTGCAAGAAGACAACTGCGCCCTCAGCCGCCTGCCTGCTCCACATGCACTCCGCACTTTAGTATTTGACTTCAGCACTACGCCTCCTCTGAGTCTCGGTATGCTATTCTCTTTCCTCCTAGTTGTAGAACTTCCACTCAGCCAGCCTTCCTGTGGTTCTGGATGATGTCCATTCCGTCTTTTATTTTTATTTTTATTTTTTTTTTTATTGCTTAAAGTATTACAAAGGGTATTACATATGTGTCCATTTTATCACCCCGCCCTAGACAGTCCCCTAGCCTCCCCTATCCCCCAGTGTCTTATGTCCATTGGTTATGCTTATATGCATGCATACAAGTCCTTTAGTTGATCTCTTACCCCCCTACCTCCTGCCCCCCAACCCTCCCCTGCCTTCCTGCTGCAGTTTGACAATCTGTTTGAGGCTGCTCTGCCTCTGTATCTATTATTGTTCAAAAGTTTATAATGGTCTCTATTATCCATGAATGAGTGAGATCATGTGGTATTTTTCCTTCATTGACTGGCTTATTTCACTTAGCATAATGCTCTCCAGTTCCATCCATGACGTTGCAAATGGTAAGAGTTCCTTCCTTTTTACAGCAGCATAGTATTCCATCATGTAGATGTACCACAGTTTTCTAATCCATTCATCTACTGATGGGCACTTAGGCTGTTTCCAGATCTTAGCTATGGTGAATTGTGCTGCTATGAACATAGGGGTGCATATATCCTTTCTGATTGGTGTTTCTGGTTTCTTGGGATATATTCCTAGAAGTGGGATCACAGGGTCAAATGGGAGTTCCATTTTCAGTTTTTTAAGGAAACTCCATACTGTCTTCCATAGTGGCTGCACCAGTCTGCATTCCCACCAGCAGTGCACAAGTGATCCTTTTTCTCCACATCCTCTCCAGCACTTGTCGTTTGTTGATTTGTTGATGATAGCCAGTCTGACAGGTGTGAGATGATACCTCATTGTTGTTTTGATTTGCATCTCTCGGATGATTAGTGACTTTGAGCATGTTTTCATATGTCTCTTGGCTTTCTGAATGTCCTCTTTTGAAAGGTGTCTATTTAGGTCCTTTGCCCACTTTTTGATTGGATTGTTTATCTTCCTTTTGTTGAGTTGTATGAGTTCCCTATAAATTTTGGAGATTAGGCCCTTATCAGATATGACATTGGCAAATATGTTTTCCCACACAGTGGGTTTTCTTGTTGTTTTGTTGATGGTTTCTTTTGCTGTGCAGAAGCTTTTTATTTTGATGAAGTCCCATTTGTTTATTTTCTCTTTAGTTTCAAGTGCCCTAGGAGCTGTGTCAGTGAAGAAATTGCTTCGGCATATGTCTGAGATTTTGTTGCCTTTGGATTCTTCTAGAATTTTTATGGTTTCCTGTCGTACATTTAAGTCCTTTATCCATTTTGAGTTTATTTTTGTGTATGGTGTAAGTTGGTGGTCTAGTTTCATTTTCTTGCATATATCTGTCCAATTTTCCCAACACCATTTATTGAAGAGACTATCTTGGCTCCATTGTATGTTCTTGCCTCCTTTGTCAAATATTAATTGAGCATATTGGTTCGGGCCGATTTCTGGGCTCTCTATTCTATTCCATTGATCTATATGCCTATTCTTGTGCCAGTACCAGGCAGTTTTGAGAACAGTGGCTTTGTAATACAACTTGATATCTGGTATTGAGATCCCACCTACTTTGTTCTTTTTCAGGATTGCTGCAGCTATTCGGGGTCTTTTTTTATTCCAGATGAATTTTTGGAGAGTTCGTTCTAGATCTCTGAAGTATGCCGTTGGTATTTTAATGGGAAGTGCGTTGAATTTATAGATTGCTTTGGGTAGTATGGACATTTTAATGATGTTGATTCTACCAATCCAGGAACACGGTATGTTCTTCCATCTGTTTATGTCTTCCTCTATATCTTTTTTCAACGTCCTGTAGTTTTCTGAGTAGAGGTCTTTTACCTCTTTAGTTAAGTTGATTCCTAGGTAGCTTAATTTTTTTGGTGCAATGGTAAACGGGATTGCTTTTATAATCTCTCTTTCTGAAAGTTCACTACTGGTGTATAGAAATGCCTCAGATTTCTTGGGGTTAATTTTGTATCCTGCTACATTGCCAAATTCATGTATTAAGTCTAGTAGCTTTTGGATGGAGTCTCTGGGGTTTTGTATGTATAATATCATGTCGTCTGCAAATAAGGACAGTTTTACTTCCTCTTTTCCAATTTGGATGCCTTTTATTTCTTCTTCTTGCCGAATTGCAATGGCTAACACTTCCAGTACTATGTTGACAGGAGTGGTGAGAGGGGGCATCCCTGTCTTGTTCCTGTTCTTAGGGGAAATGGTGTTAGTTTTTGCCCATTGAGTATGATGTTGGCTGTGGGCCTGTCATATATGGCTTTTATTATGTTGAGGTATGATCCTTCTACTCCCACCTTGCTGAGAGTTTTTATCAAAAATGGGTGTTGAATTTTGTCAAATGCTTTTTCTGCATCAATTGATATGACCATGTGGTTTTTTTCTTTCAGTTTGTTTATGTGATGTATCACGTTTATTGATTTGCGGATATTGTACCATCCTTGCATCCCTGGGATAAATCCTACTTGGTCATGGTGTATGATCTTTCTGATGTACTGCTGGATCCGATTTGCTAAGATTTTGTTGAGGATTTTGGCATCTATGTTCATGAGGGATATTGGCCTGTAGTTCTCTTTCATTGTGTTGTCTTTACCTGGTTTTGGTATTAGGGTGATGCTGGCTTCATAGAATGAGCTTGGAAGTGTTCCTTCCTCTTGAATTTTTTGTAGTAGTCTGAGGAGGATAGGTTTTAGTTCTTCCTTGAATGTTTGGTAAAACTCCCCTGTGAAGCCGTCTGGTCCTGGGCTTTTGTTTGATGGAAGCTTTTTGATGACTGCTTCAATTTCTTCCATAGTTATTGGCCTGTTGAGATTTTTAGATTCTTCCTGATTGAGTTTTGGAATGTTGTATTTTTCTAGGAATTTGTCCATTTCCTCCAGGTTGTCTAGTTTGTTGGAGTAGAGCAGTCCATAGTATTTTTTAATGATCATTTGTATTTCTGTGGGGTCTGTTGTTATTTCGCCTCTATCGTTTCTGATTTTGTTTATTTGGGTCCTCTCTCTTTGCTTCTTGGTGAGTCTGGCTAGAGGTTTGTCAATCTTGTTTATCCTTTCAAAGAACCAGCTCTTGGTTTCATTGATTTTCTGTATTGTTTTTTTGGTCTCTATGTCATTTATTTCTGCTCTAATCTTTATTATTTCCTTCCTTCTGCTCACTCTGGGGTTTTCTTGTTGCTCTCTTTCTAATTCTTTGAGTTGTAGAGTTAGATGATTTACTACCATGTTTTCTTGTTTTTTGAGATAGGCCTGTAGAGCTATAAACTTCCCTCTCAAGACTGCTTTCATTGTGTCCCATAGGTTTTGGATTGTTGTGTTTTCATTGTCATTAGTTTCCAGAATGTTTTTAATTTCTTCTTTGATCTCATTGGTAACCCAATCAATATTTAATAGCATGCTATTCAGCTTCCAGGTGTTTGAGTATTTTTGGTTGTTTTTATTGTAGTTTATTTCTAATATTATGCCATCGTGGTCTGTGAAGATGCTTTTTATGATTTCAATCTTCTTGAATTTGGGGATACTTTGCTTGTGACCCAATATATGGTCTATTTTTGAATATGTCTTATGAGCATTTGAGTAGAATGTATATTCCCTGGCTTTGGGGTGGAGTGTTCTGAAGATGTCTATTAAGTCCATCTGATCTAGTGAGTCATTTAGGATTGCTGTATCTTTGCTGATTGTTTGTCTAGAGGGCTTATCCAGTGCTGTCAGTGGTGTATTAAAGTCCCCTACTATGATTGTATTGTTGTCGATCTCTCCTTTGATATCTTCCAGGAGTTTTTTTATGAATTTGGGTGCTCCTGCATTGGGTGCATATATGTTTACCAGAGTTATATCTTCTTGTTGTATTGATCCCTTTAGTATTATGAAGTGGCCTTCCTTATCTCTCGTTATGGCCTTCACTTTGAGGTCTATTTTGTCCGATATAAGTATTGCTACCCCAGCTTTCTTTTCCTTTCCATTTGCCTGAAAGATATTTTTCCATCCTTTCACTTTCAGTCTGTGTGAGTCCCTTCTAATGAGGTGGGTTTCTTGTAGACAGCAGATGTATGGGTCATGTTTTTTTATCCATTCAGCCACTCGATGTCTTTTGTTTGGAGCATTTAGTCCGTTTACGTTTAAAGTTATTATTGAAAGGTACTTGTTTGTAGCCATTTCTGTTTTTGTGTGGCTGTTTTCTTTCTGAGCTTTTTATTTCTTATTTTTATACCAGTCCCTTTAGCATTCCTTGCATTGCTGGCTTGGTGGTGATAAACTCCCTTAGCCTTTTTTTGTCTGTGAAGCTTCTTATTTCCCCTTCAAGTTTGAATGATAGCCTTGCTGGATAGAGTATTCTTGGATTCAGTCCTTTGCTTTGCATCACTTTGTAAATTTCAGTCCATTCTTTTCTGGCCTGATGTGTTTCTGTTGAGAAATCATTTGACAATCTAATGGGAGAGCCCTTGTATGTAACTTTCCGTCTCTCTCTTGCAGCCTGTAAGATTCTCTCTTTGTCCTGAACATTTGCCATGGTAATTATGATGTGTCTTGGTGTGGGTCTTTTCGGGTTCACCTTGTTTGGGACTCTCTGGGCGTGTGTGACTTTTTTCTTCCCCACCTCAGGGAAGTTTTCTGATATTATTTCTTCTAATAGGTTTTCTAATCCTTGTTCATCCTTTTGTTGTTCTGGTACTCCTATTATTCGTATGTTGTTTCGTTTCATGTTGTCCCAAAGCTCCCTTAGGCTCTCCTCCTGTCTTTTAATTTTTTTCTCCAATTGCAGTACATTTTGGGTGTGTTTTGCTTCCTTGTCTTCTAATTCACTAATTCGGTCCTCCGCTTCTCCTAGTCTACTGTTGATACTTTCAATGGAGTTTTTCATTGCAGCTATATCACTCTTCATTTCTTCTTGGGTCTTACTTAAGTTGTTGATTTTTTCATCTGTTTCTTCTAGCTTCTTCCATATGTTATCGATTTTTTCATCTGTTTCGTCTTGCTTCTTGCAGAGGTTGTCGATTTTTTCCTCCATCCGGTTTATGCACTCTAGGACCCTTATTCTGAATTCTTTTTCTGTCATGTTGCATGCCTCTGTATTACTTAGCTGCTTTTCTGGAGAGTCCTCCTTCTCTTTCCTTTGGGGGTTTCTTTGTCTACCCATGTTTGATCTCACTGACATATCTAGACGTTGAGTCGTTCAGTGGTTGCTCCCTTGGTAGCAGTGACTCCTTGATCTGTGGTTGCTCTTCGGGCGGTTGCGGTAGCAGCTGCTCTTCAGTTGGCAGCAGCTCCTCTGGTGGGTTCTGTTCACAGCTGTGGTGGCTCTTCTGGCTGGTGGGCGAGGTTTCACGTACAGCTGCTGTTCCTCGGCAGAGGGTGTGTTGCTCAGGAGGTTGCTGTTGCTTGGACCTGCTGCGTTGATTTAAAGGCACAAAATACAACACAACAAGGCACCACGTACCAGGCACTATACACAAATATATTCACGATATTAATAACCCCAAATAAAGGTGATCACCCGAATTAAGAGAATTAGGGAACAAGGAAGAAGAAAGAGAAAAAGATAAAAGAGAAAAAGAAAAGAAAAGTAGGTACCAAAAATAAAAGGAGTGCAAAAATGAAATTTGGAAAAAGAAGGGGGGAAAATAAAAGCGAGAAAAGAAAAGAAAAGAAGAAAAGAAAAAGAGCGAAAAGAGAGAATGAAGTGGAAGAGGGGAAGAGACTTTTTATATGAGGAGAATACTCCTATAGAACAGCCATTAATCCCAACAAATTCCAGCAACAGCTCCCTGGAGATGAATGCAAACTAGAAACAACCAATAATATAACGATGAAAATAGAATGGAGAACACTAATCCCAAAATAAAATAAAGAGAAAATAAAATGGCACTTTAAAAAATGGTAAAATGGTAGCAGTAGTAATACTGGTTAAAAATAAGAAGGTAGTAATTAAAAGGGTAAAATCAGGTGATGGAAAAAGAAGAAAAAAAAAAGAAAAGAAAAAAAAAAGAAGAAAAAAAAAAAAGAAAAAAAATTGGTTTCTTAGTTAAGAGGTGGAAAAAAAAAAATTGCAGTAGTGAAGGTCCCTTGGTTCTTCTATTCTTCAGTGTGGCTCGCCTTAGACCTGCCAGGTATCCAGGAGAGTGTTGAATTTCCCTGCGATACACTGTTCCTCTGTGTTGTAAACCACAGTCCTTATTTTAAAGCAGACCGCTTTTGTTTCCCAGACTGCCTTATTTTGTGTTTAGCAAAGAGTCAGTTTGTGGGTCAGCCTCTGGGTGGCAGTGTTTTGGGGTTGGCCTCTGAGGCTGTAGGGCCTTTCTGTCCAGTGGAAGTTCACTGCCCAGAGCTGGCTGCGTAATAGTTAGTTACCAGCGCTGTGTTGTTGCTGGGATTGAAAATCCCTCTATAGGCCAGACCCTGTTAACTCCTAGGGACTGATCAGGTTATTTTAATCCTTGATCTTGTACAGGGTGGAATCTGGGTGTGGCTGTGCTCCTTGCCTGGGGGCTGGGGGGAGGAGTCTCACTCTCCGGAGAGAATGGCTGCCCCAGTCCTGTGCTCGGGGGTGTCTCAGCACTCAATTCGCTGCCACCTCTCTCCGGCTCCCCCTCTCTCCTCAGTCTCTCCCCAGATTCCACTCCTCCGCACACTCTCCCTCTCTTCAGCACAGGTGAGTGTCTGTATCCGAAATGTCCCATGAACAGGATTCAGTGAAAACAATCAAACAAACGCCGGCCGCGGAAACGGGGAAGGCTTGGTTTCTGTAAGCTTCTTCTCTTACCGGGACTGCATGGTCTGGTCAGCTCTTCAGGCTGCCCCCTTTAGGCTCAGTCCTCTGTGATCACAGCACTGAGCTCTCAATTCCCCCGGCGGCGCCAGGAATCCCGCGGTTCTCCTTTCCCCCGTCAGGGGCTGTGCCTGTCCCAAGGGACGCGGCTGCCGCGCGGTCTCCCTCCGACTCTCTGGGTTCAGAGGTCTGGCAAACTTTCCTGCCCAAATCCCTGGGTTTTTTTTTACCTTTCCTGGGGAGTTCTGCTCTTCTCGGCTGCAAACCGTCTCACCAGCTGAGCAATTTCGCCAATTCGGTGTGGGTGTTACTAGTTTCAGCTGCTGACTCCATTTGCTCCGGGACACGACCTGGGACGCGTCTGCCTATATCGCCGCCATCTTCCGTCCCTCCCATTCCGTCTTTTAGTTGTAGTTTTGAAGTGGTTGTTCAAGGCAGCAAACTCCGGCGTTAACCTATGCCGCCATCTTGGTTTTCCCCAAAATATTTTCCACAGTCCTGATTTTAAAGCAGGCCATATTTGTGTCCCAGACTGCCTTAATTTGTGTTTAGCTAAGAGTCAGTTTGTGGCTCAGCCTCTGGGTGGCAGTGTTTTTGGGTTGGCCTATGAGGCTATACGGATTCTCTAACAAGTAGCAAGGGTTTATTTTCTCTACTGCACATAAAACTGGTTTGGGGATGTCAACTGCCCAGAGCTGGTTCTTTAATCATTACCATGCCCTGTGTTATTGCTGGGACTGAAAGTCCCTCTATAGGCCAGACCCTGTTAACTCCCAGGGACTCATCAGATTATTTTAATCCTTCATCTAGTTCAGGGTGTAATCTGGGTGTGGCCGAGCTCCTTGCCTGGGGGCTAGGTGGAGGAGTCCCACCCACTGGAGAGGATGGCTGCCCCAGTCCTGGGCCCAGGGGTGTCTCAGCACTCAATTCCCTGGCACCTCTCCAAGCCCCCCCTCTCTCCTCAGCCTCTCCCCAGATTCCACTTGTCTGCACCTTCTCCCTCTCTTCAGCACAGGTGAGTGTCTGTATCCAAAATGTCCTCTGAACAGGGTTCAGTGAAAACAAACACAGGCCGCGGAAACGGGGAAGGCTGAATTTCTGTAAGCTACTCTCTTACCAGCACTGCATGGTCTAGTCAGCTCTTAAGGCAGCCCCCTCTAGGCTCAGTCCTCCGTAATCACAGAACCCAGATCTCAAATCCCCCTGTGCCAGGAATCCCGCGGATCTCTTTTCCCCAGTCAGGGGCTGTGCCTGTCCCAGTGCCATGCGGTCTCCCTCTCACCCTCTGGGCTCAGAGTCTGGCAAACTTTCCTGCCCAGATCCCTGGTTCTTTTACCTTTCCAGGGGAGCTCTGCCCTTCCCGGCTGCAAACTGTCTCACCAGCTGAGTAATTTCGCCAATTCGGGGTGGATGTTATTAGTTTCAGCTGCTTACTCCACCTGCCGGTTCTAACTCTTTCTCCCTTTCCCATCCTCTGTGAAATCAATGAAATAAACATGTGTAATAGTGTGAACATAGCTTAGGGTTTTGATACCCAGAATATCCGTTTAGGAATACAAGAAGCCTTTTGTCATAGTCAGGATTTTTATGCTGTTCCTTCTTCCCCTTTAATCTTCCTTTCTAGTCCACTTCCCCATGGGATTGTATATAAAGTGATCTATTTCATGATGCGAAGTTTTGTATTGTTTATCTTGTTGTATTTCTCTACACCATAAGACATTATCAATACAAACCTACAGTGGTAAAATTAAGCTGAGGAAATTTGGCGTCCAAATGGCTTTATTAGGTATTTCACCAATCCAACACCATTCCAGCTGGCAATGAAAAAGGGACTCAATGAGCCAAACCGGCCAGGGTTTGTCCCCCTACCATCCCCAATTCTAACAGGCTAGACTTTAAAGTCCTTAAACAGTTGAGGTTCCAGCTTCCAAAATTTTCAATTAATTTCCCATACAGTATTCCAGTAAAAATAACTTTAAGAAACCAAGCATTTTGGGGGAGATTTTTAAAATTGAAGTTGGAAGGCTTGTTGATAATTATACACTCAACAGTCCAACAGGTGAGTTTTTAAAAATTTTCCCATTTGTGATGTTTGTTGACATTCACTCATAAAAATACTGAGGCTTCAAGATAACTCGACTTTTGGGAGAGCATATATTAAATGTCAAAAAGCTGAAGAGGAAGTGCATGAGCAGTTCTATAGAAAAATACATATATCAATTGAAAAGCACTTTTGTTTATTTAATTCAGATGTATAGTCCGGAAAGCTTGTTAAGTGGAAAATCCTGTTTCAATCTTGTTATTCCCACTTCAGAAACGTGCTGATGCCATTTCAATAAGCAAAAGGATGCTTACATTTAGATTTGTTCAAACATTTATATAATTCCATATAATTTTTCTTCCTACTTATACTATTCCTTTAAAGATTGAGGACATACAAAATGCCATAGGAAGGAGGTGAACATTTGTTTTACAGCCTTGTTGGAGGTGCCTCAATCCTTTTTTCCATTTAGGTTTTCCAAGAATATGCCATTTGATTACTCCACCCCCACACACAACACAACTGGAAACAGGGCAGCATGCCATGAAGAAGTAACACAACGCTTCATTTTGTATGCAGGTCACTTCAAAGACTTTATGCACATGTGGTCAAAGACACCTTGGGAAACTAAAGTCAAGAATTCACCTCACCATCCAAACACATTGCTTTTATGTGTTTGTAGTAAAATCAGACAAGAAATCCCATTTAGTGGAAAACTTTATCCTGAATATTTTAACAATCAGATACTCAATTTAATCATTAAAGTATATTGTCTTTAAAATCACACTTATAAAATAACCTTGAAGAATTCAAATTTTGCATTCTGTGCAGAAATTTCATAAGGGGATCTAAAATTCTTGTTTCTTCCCAAAACCCACCATTTGCTTCTATTCATTCTTAAATAAAAGAAGACAATTTCTTTTCAAATAAAATGTCGTCCATAACATAGCATTATTTTTAAGTTCAGTTTCTACTTCATCTGTCACAGGGACTTCCCTCCTGGCAACCCTAGAGAATCCCAATAAGTTGAGCTACTGCACTGCATGATTCACTCTCTCTTGCATAGATGGTGAATCCTATGATCCCCACCAGTATCACACTCATGGCCTCTTACAGAGGTGTCCCATCGTCTGTTGCAGTAATTGTTATGCTCCCCCATCATACTCATCTCATTTGAGGCTGTAATAATCATCCCAGCGACTCCTTCCACCATAAGTCAGAGGGGGGCCCTCGGGTTGATGGTGCACCACCTGTGCATCCTGTAAAGTCAGTGACCAAATAACAATACTTTAACATCTTAATGAATAATTTTATGTCAGTATGACATGACCCTAGTAAAGTCTTAAATAGTTGGCAAACCTATGCTTTTATACACCTGTGCTAAACATATGTCAGTAAAGCAGAGGTAGATAAGGGAGCTTACAATTATTTAAAATACAGCTAAAGAATAATGTTTTGACTAAAATAATTGACTATGAATACATATGAAGGCACATTTTCTGAAAACGGGCTGGAATTCTGACCTTCGTATTATTCTTATGCTTCATGCTGTCAAATGCTCTTTCTGATTAAAAAAATTATACAATACCCCCCTGGCTGGTGTGCCTAAGTGGGTCACGCACCGCTCTTGGCATTGCACGATCCCGGGTTTGATTCCAGGTTAAGAGCATGAGCCTGATTTGCAGGGTCCAACCCTGGCCCTGTTTGGGGATTGTGCATGGGGAAACCAATCAAAGTATCTCTCTCACATTGATGTAGCTCTCTCTCAGCCCCACTCCCTCCGTCCACTCTCCCAAGATCAGTAGAGATATATCCTCAGGTGAGAAACAACAAAAAAGAAAATGCTGCACTTCATTTCTTTAATAAGGAAAATAAATGGGTATGATCCTTCACTCCTGAAAGATTTGGACTGTTCCAAATGAGCTACTAAGAAAAGAATACAAGAGTTCCAAGATAATACAAAACACATACTGCATATACACTGCCTGTGGCAAATACAAGTAAAATTCGAGTTAAACACAAGATGGCCTGTTAATTCCAATCCTGTCACTTACACACAGTATATCTGGAAACTTACCACAGCTCTCATGTGAACCTCTTTAAAAATAGGAAAATGCAAATAGACAGAAGGCTTCAAGAGTCATTTCTCCAAAGAAGATACACAAACAGCTAACAAGCTCATGGAAAGAGTATCAAAATAATGGGTAGTTAGGGAAACGCCAACCAAAACTGAAGTGAGATACCACTTTATTCCTAAGTAGGTCCCAGTGTTTGAAGAGGAAAATACCAGGGTTTGTTGGGACTTTAGAGCCACTGGATTCCTGTGCGCAATGAACAGAAAGGGGACAAGGCGTGGCTGCTGTGGAAAATAATGGAAACTCTTACAACAAACATTTAACACTGAATTGCAATATGACTCTGAAATTCCTCTCTAAATTTTGCACCCAGAATAACTGGAAACATCTATAAAATACTAGTCCAAAATGCTCACATCAGTCGTCTGGTGGAAACGACCCCAACAGTTGAAATGGTAAAGGAGCTGTGTGCACTAGAGCTGCAAGGGAATATTTAACCAGCCATTGAAGTGGCGGTCAACTGATTACAAACACATGGATGACCCTTGGACACATTTATGTTAACGGAAACAAGCCAGGCACAAAAGGTCCTATCCTGTATCATTCTGATACTACGATCTGTGGAAAACAGGTGCATCAATACAGAGAGAACACTGGTTAGTTTTTCATAGAAGCTGGACCGAGGAAGAGAATGGTAGCGACTGCTTTACCTTCAGAGCTTTTATATATGATAAAGAGCTTTACCTAAAGAGCTTTTATGGGTGATAAAGATGTTTTGGACCTACTCAGATATGGTGGTGGTATAAGACTGTGAATATACTGCATGCTACTTAGTTGGTCAATGGTAAATATTTAGTGTTATGATAGATGAATTTCACCTCAACAATAGACAGTATATAGTATAGTTTAGGTGTCTTATGCTTTATTGCCCATTACCTATAACTAGTAGTGCAATCATCATCTCTTGGAGATATATGGTAATTTCTCATGGAAGGGATTGTCTCTTCGCAAGGAACGCCTGCATAACTCTCTCTCCCACGTGACAGCATTCTTGTAAATGACAAATACGTGAGGATATCACATTGGGGAGCAATGTTTAAGGGAAAACAATAATTCAAAACAACATTTTATTTCCTCTTTCCACAACAATGTTTAAATTTACTCTTAGACTCTATTTAAGCTCTTGCTTGTATGCGCTGTGATATGTTATTCTGGAATGTATTATCTTCTGACATCTTATCCCCCCCTGTACATCTTCCTTAATTTCTTCAATGACCATCAGTGGCAAAAACCTGTCCACTTCTGAGCAAACTGCAAGCAATGTCCATGATGTCCACATACATATTTATCAGTGCCTACCTATAGCTTGACAAGCGTCTGTCAATTTTTCTCCTTCTCTGCTCTCTCATGCTCATAATCGTTTGTCGACGTTACTAAAAAACTTCTTAATCTTCCCGTTACACTCACTTATCTATGCATGTTCCCCTAAGAACTAATAGTTATTTCGGTATGCAAGTATTGAATTATTAGCATTTCAGTTAAAACACTTTCAATTTTACTGCCTTTAGCTGTACTATGAGTATTTAACAGCTCATGTGAAGAGCCCCAGATCTCCTTCAAAATATAAGAAATATTACATTTCCCATACATATTACTATGTTTCAGTGCTAATTCTTATTCCAAATGTCCACAAATGAGCCTTTAAATTATGTGCTCACTAGCACATCCAAAATTCAAATGGGTAGACTGTTTGTGTATATTCAACTGCCGAGGCATATTGCTCTTAACTAAACTGATTCCCTCAATGGTTTCAACTTTCCAACATAATTAATAGTGAGAGTCTCTATGTTAGACTTTAAGACATCTCTGTACTGATATGAATGAGTCACATTTGCCTTATTTTTTTGCAACTATGTGCACTCTGTGATTTGGAAACTTGCAATGCCTGATTCTTTCAAGTGTGCCTTTTCACCCTCATTTTTATTAAAAACAGACCCTATGAACCCACACATATCACTTTTCAGCCTGTTGACAAAATACTTATATTGTATTTATTAAGATGTGTTAATTTGGTTGCCATATTCCCTCAACAAGCATATGATTCTTGGAATCACAAAATATATCTTTATGGATATACGAGTGGCCCAGTGCATGAAATTCGTTCACAGGATGGTGTGTCCCTCAACCTGGTCTGCATTGTCTCTAATCTGGGACACCTTGGGGGATGTCTGACTGCCAGGTTATGAATTGAGCCTAATCCAGAAGTCACATATCCCTCTTGAAATCCAGCACCACTGCCTCCTAACAGCTCGCCTGCCTGCCTGCCTGCCTGCCTGAACTCCCCTAACCACTCTGCCTACTGGCCTGCTCACCCCCAACTGTCCTCCCACCCCCCAAACACGCTGCCCTTCTTGCTCCCAGCTATTGAACAGGGAGAGACTGATGAATACTCAGGCATCCTCCTAAAGGGCCAACACACAAATTTCCCTGTGCTCTAGCAAAGGGAGGGTGAAGTGCACTGGAGCTGTGAGAGAAGAAGCCAGGACTAGGGACTCATGGGATACAGCTCAGAAGATAGACACCCAAGAATCTTGGGAGGAGTCATTCCCTCATGCAGAGAAGGACATCTTTCCCACACACACATTTGCCTGTCTGGGGATAGGACAGTTGACACACCCGATTGTAAAAAACTTTGCTCTGAGGCCACTTAAGAGATTAAGAATGACAATTGGTCTCCAGTAGAAGCCACATCCCTGCCATGTTGAAAAAAATGTATTGCCTGAGGATGACTGCCTACAGGGGCAATTCAAGTAAGAAGCCTACAAGTGTGTAGCCAGAGGTGGTCTCCTGAGGCTTTGAGTCTTTGCCTGACCTAATTAGTCAGAAACAGCCTTTAACACTGTCCTGCATGACAGACTGAGAGGTGTAGAGCAGCGGTTCTCAACCTGTGGGTCGCGACCCCTTTGGCGGTCAGACGACTCTTTCACAGGGGTTGCCTAAGACCAATCTGCATATCAGATATTTACATTACGATTCATACCAGTAGCAACATTACAATTATGAAGTAGCAACAAAAATAATTTTATGGTTGGGTCACAACATGAGGAAGTGTATTTAAAGAGCCAGAAGTCTAAGAACCACTGACAGAGGATCTACATAACTCATCATCACAAACTCAAGCAGAAAGCCAAAATTAGCAAACAAACAAACAACCCCAAAATGAAAGAACTAGAGAATTCTCAGGAGAGAAAAGTGAAGTAGAGATAAGAAATTTATCTGAATCAGAGTTCAGAGCAATCATGGTAAAAATGCTCGATAGCATGAAAAAATATAGTAGCTATGAAAAAATAAAAGTTCTAGATTAAAAATATGACATAACACTAGTAAAGAACACAATGGAAGAAATACACAGCATATTAGGGAATCTGAGGATCAAATCAGTGAATTATTAGAGAGAAAATATCACTCAATTAGAAAAACCAGAAAGAAATCAATAAACAGGAGGACAGGTCACAGTTGTTACCGGAAATGTAACAATATTAGAGTAGTGGGTGTACCCAAAGAGGGAGAAAGGGAAAAAGGCATAGAGAAGGTGTTTGAAGAAACAATGGCAGAACACTTCCCTAACTTCTAAAAGGAAAATGTCACACAAGTGCAGGAACCACAGAGAACCACAAACAAGAAGAACTCAAACAGGCCCATTCCCAGACACATAATAATTAAAGTGCCAAAAATTAAAGAAAAAGAGATAATTGTCAAGGCAGCAAGAGAAAATAAATGTGTTTCCTACAATAAAGTTCCAATGAGGGCTGACACCTGGTTTCTCATCAGAAACTCTACAGGCCAGAAGGGAATGCCATGAAATACTTAAGGTAATGGAAAGCAAGGATCTGAGACCAAGATTACTATATCCAGTAAGGCTGTCATTCAAAATAGATGGTTAAAAAAAAAGCTTCCCAGACAAGGAATGGCTAAAGAATACAACACCACAAAGCCAGAATTACAAGAATTCCTAAACAACTGCTGTAATGAGAAGAAGAAATTAGAGGGAAACCCAGGCATACAGAATTAAAATGGCAATAAATCGGTATCTATCAATAATAACTCTTAATGTAAATGGCCTAAATGCTCCAATCAAAAGATGTAGGGTTGCAGAATGGATTCAAAAATATGACTGAACAATATGTTGTCAACAAGAGACCCACCTCAAAACAAAAGACTCACACAGAATGAGAGTGAATTTTGCATGCAAATGGAAAAGAAAAGAAAAGCTAGACTAGAAATAAACATATTGACAAAACAGACTGTAACATGAAGGCCATCACAGGGGACAACAATCCTAAACAACTCCCTAGATCAGACAGACTTAATCGACATCTCCAGAACAGTTCACCCCAAAGATACAGAATATACATTCTACTTAAGTGTTCATGGGTGATTTTCAAAGATAGACCACTTGAGACACAAGCAAAGTCTCTTCAAATTAAACAAGATGGAAGTCATATCAAGCATCTTCTCTGATTACAAAGGCATACTACTATGTAATAAAGAGGTAATATGCAAATTATTCCTCATGCCCTGACAAGATGGCTGCCTATGATCTTGGCTGGTGGTTTAGTAGTGAGGGACAACCAAATGACTGAACAAGCAGGCTGTGGGGCTCAGTGAGGGATAACCAAACAACTGAACAGCAAGTTGTGTGGGGCAACCAGTCCTGTGAGGGTGCTATGAGGGGCAACCAGGCAGACAAGTGGTATGGTAGAATGAAACCAGCCTAGTAGGGGAGAAGTTGAAGGTGCCAAGTCCAGCGGGAGATGGGGCAGTAAGAGGTGACCAAACTGGCAGGGGGAGAGTTAGGGTTGACCAGTCTGGCAGCGGCATAGTTGGTGGTGATTAGGCCAGCAGTGGGGGGGTGGGGGGGTGGGGGGGCAATGAAAGGTGACTAGGTGGGGGAGGGGCAATTGACAACGACCAGGCTAGCAGGTAGGGGGCAGTTGGAGGTGACTTGGCCTACCACAGGGAAGTTAGGGTAGACCAGGCCAGCTGGTGGGGCAGTTAGGAGTGATTAGGCCAGCAAGTAGAGGCAGTGAGGTTCTATCAGGCTATACATGGGGGTCAGGGGGCAGTTAGGTGTGGCCAGGCAGGCAGACAGGCAGGTCAGCAATTAGGAGCCAGAAGTCCCAAATTGGAGAGGATATAGGCTGGTCTGAAGGAACACCACCACCCCTCATGGAAGAATTTTGTGCACCGGTACTCTAATATTAGATATAACCTACAAAATATATTAACAAAAATTCAAATACTTGCAGGCTAAATGGTATGTTATTAAAGAATGTTTGTGTTATCAAAATCATCAAAAAAGAAATTAAAAACATCCTGGAAAGAAATGACAATGAAAACACAACAATTCAAATTCAATGGTATACGTTTAAAGCAGTTCTGAGTGGGAAGTTCATAACATTACAGCCACACACACAAAAAAAAACAAAAAACAAGGAATAACATAATAAATGATCTAACTCTACAACTTAAAGAATTAGAAAGGGAGCAACAAGAAAAGCACAGACTGATCAGAAGGAAGGAAATAGTAAAAATCAAAGAAGAATTAAATAAAATGGAGACCAAAAAAAAAAAAAAAATTCACTACAAAATATCAATAAAACCAAGAGCTGGTTCTTTGAAAGGATAAATAAGATTGATGAAATTCTTCCAGGCTCACCAGAAAGCACAGAGAGAGGACCCAAATAAACAATCAGAAATAAAAGAGGCAAAATAACAACTGACCCCAAAGAAATAAAAAGGGTTGTAAAAATACTATGAACAACTCTATTCCAACAAACTGGTAAACCTAGAACAAGTGGATGTATTCCTAAAAAAGTACAACCTTCTAAAACTCAATCAAGATGAATAAAAAAGTCTGAATAGATGGATAAACAGAAGGTAATTGAAGCAGTCATTGAAAAACTTGCAGCAATGAAAACCCTGGGCCAGACAGCTTCACAGGAGGTTTTAAAAACATTCAAACTAAAACCTTTCCTCCTCACACTATTCCAAAAATTTCAAGAGGAAGGAACAATTCCAAGCTATTTCTAGAAGCAAGCATTACCCTAATCCCAAAGCAGATGTCGATACTGCAAAGAAAGAGAATTACAAGCCTATGTATCTCTGATGAATATAGATTCTAAAATCCTCAACAAAATCCTAGCAAATCAGAACCAGCATTACAACAGAAAGATCATACACCATGAGCACATGGATTTATTCTGGGCATGAAACGATGGTGCAACATCCCCAAATCAATACACATGATACATACAATACAGAGATAAAAATAAACAAATTGATAGATAAAAATCACATAATCATATGAATTGATGAAGAAAAAGAATTTCACAAAACCCAAGACACTTTTTGGTAAAAACTCTCAGGAAACTGGGAATAGAGGGATGATACCTCGACGTAATAAAAGCCTTATATGATAAACATACAGCCAACACTATACTCAATAGGCCAAAACAGAAAACAAGTCACCAAAGAACAGGAACAAGATGGGGATGTCCACTGTCACCACTCCTGTTTGAGTGAGTACTGGAAGTGCTACCATATCAATCGGGCTGCGTATGGCATGACCAAATTGAGGGATGACCAAAGGACTGGTTTGGGGCTGGGCCGGCCAGACTGCACCAATGCGCAAACTTGAGCACTAGGCCTCTGGTAGAAAATAACTGCCCGATAAATGGGAATTTTGTCTTATTCATAATCATTATGCAGCATAGTGTGTAGGCTACTAAATATCACTTGAAAGAAGACATTTAGGAATAATATCTATACAAACTACATTTTCTACTACTTAGCACTAGAGAAACAACATCAATGATTCTTCATAAATCAAATAAATGGACTTCTGAACTCAAGAAAAATCATGAGTCAAATCCAACACTTGGCTGTCCACAAATCCTAAAAGATAAATGTAAAGTAAAAGGATCAATATGTATTGACCTCCTTCAGTGTACCATAAAACAAGTTCTTCATTTAATAAATGAATTTGGTAATGTAGCAGAATACAAAATTAACACCCAGAAATCTATGGCTTTTTGATACACCAATAAAGAATTCACAGAAAAAGAAACAAACAAACAAAAACAACAATCCCATTTACAAGTGCAACAAAAAAAATGAAGATACCTAGGAATAAACTTAACTAAATAAGTAAAAGCCCTTTACTCTGAAAACTACAGGACATTGAAAAAAGAGGTAGAGGAAGACATAAACAAATGAAGACTATACCATGTTCATGTATTAGTTGAATAAATCTCATTAAAATGGCCATGCTACCCAAAGCATTCTACAGATTTACTGTAATCCCCATTAAACTATCAATGACATATTTCACAGACCTAGAACAAAGTCTCCAGAAATTCATACACAATAAAAATTAAAAAGACCCGTAATAGTCCCAGTAATCTTGAGAAAGAGGAACAATGTTGGCCATTCAAAATTGTGGATGTCAAGTTGTATTTCAAAGCCAGTGTTCTCAAGCTCGCTGGTACTGGCACAAGAACAGACGTGTACTAGTAGACCAATGGAACACATCTGAGAACATAGAAATAGACCTGAGCCTTTATACCCAATTAATATTTGACAAAGGAGGCAAGAGCATACAATGGAGTCAAGACTGTCTTTTCAATACAGGATG
The DNA here is from genome assembly GCF_964212035.1 of Myotis nattereri. NCBI lineage: Eukaryota > Metazoa > Chordata > Mammalia > Chiroptera > Vespertilionidae > Myotis > Myotis nattereri. The sequence continues at coordinate 27,532,719 of NC_138094.1, read as the reverse complement.
ATGGAGAAATTGGATAGATACATGCAAAATAATGAAACTAGACCACCGCCTCACACCATAGAGGAAAATAAACACAAAATGGATAAAGGACTTAATTGTAAGAGGGAAAACATAAAAATCTTGGAAGAATCCATTGGCAGAAAAATATGAGATATATTTCAAGAAGCTCTTTACCAATATAACTCCTATGGTAATGGAAAATACGGAGAAAATAAACAAATGGGACATCAAAATAAAAATCTTCTGCAGAGAAAAAGAAACCATCAGCAACACACACAAAAAACAAACAAACAAACAAACAAACAAACCAAAACAAGAAAGCCCATGGCTTGGGAGAACATATTTGCCAATGTTATGTTCAATAAGGGCCTAACCTCCAAAATTTATAAGGAACTCAGCCATCTAAAAAAAAAAGGAAGATAAACAATGCAATCAAAAAATGGACTTAGATACTTTTGAAAAGTGCACATACAGAAGGCCAAGAGACATATGAAAACATGCTAAAAATCCTTAATCTTCCAAGAGGGGCAAATCAAAATGACAATGAGATACCATCTCACACTTGTAAGAAGGGCTATCATCAACAAATCAACAAACCACAAGGCTGAGGAGGATGTGGAGTAAAAGGAACCTTCTTGCACTGCTCGTGGGAATGCAGTCTGGTAAAGCCACTGTGGAGAACAGTACGGAGTTTCCTCAAAAAGTTAAAAAGGAACTGCCATTTGATCCAGTACTCCCACTAATAGGGGTCTTTCCCAAGAAATTAGAAACACCAATCAGAAAGCATATATGCACCCATATGTTCATTACAATAGCTAAGATTAGGAAACCAAGTGCCCATCAGCAGATAAATGGATTAAAAATGGTGGTGTACATCTACACAACAAAATACTACACTGCTGTAAAAGGAAAGAACTCTTCCCTTTCCAAAAAGCATGGAGGGACATGGACAGCATTATGGGAAGTGGAATAATCTAGGCAGAGAAACGAAAAAAAAATATCGCATTACCTCACTCATTTGTGGAATGTAAAGAACAACAGAAACTGATCCACAAATAGATCCAGAGACACAGAAGTATGGGACTGACTGTCAAAATTCAGAGGGAAGGCAGGAGGCTAGGGGAGGTAAGAAATCAACCAAAGAACTTGTATGCAGGCAAATAAGCATTACCAAGGGACACAGACACTAGGGAGGTGAAGGCATGTGATGAGGGTGGGAGTGGCTAGGGAGGGCACAATATGGGGAGAAAAAGACATATATAATTATATATGTAATACTTGAAACAATAAAGAATATGAAAAGATGAGTTCCTAGAAATATACCTTTAAATATAGCACTTGGCTAACATACAAAAATTCCCCAATCTCCCAATAACTTCATGATGGTTGATCTTTTAGCCAAATCAATGTAACTTGAGTAAACATAGCTCAGGTCATTGTAATTGCTCCACATAAAACTCTTTGGATGTCTGGAACTATTTTTGGAAACAAATCTGAAGTCACATATTCCACCAAGATGCCTGGCACTGATGGGCAGCGACACAGACTAAAAAGCCACTAGACACAGTTCTAGAAGCAGCCACCTAAAGGAATCACTTGAGCTTTCTGGGTCCAAAACATTTTCCACAGAGTTGTGCACCACTGCTTCCTTCCCAATGTTTGAGATTCAGCAAACATCCCTTGATCCCTTTAATTTTATGAATAAAAACACTATGCCCTGCCCATACTACCTCTAAAAACAATTACCTCCCATATTTTTCCTCTTGTCCTTTTTGTGCATGATTATACTTTCTTACTTTTATTGCGTATTTGTTATTTTTACCATCTATCTATCTATCTATCTATCTATCTATCTATCTATCTATCTACATTTAAAAATGCCAGTGACTGGAATGCCCTAACAACCAGAACAACAGATCCTATGAGACCCACTATGGCCAAGGAACCAGCCAGCTCTGGGGAAGGCCTAGGCCATCCAACTCTCCCCTCCCCCACTAAGATCTCAGACCCTAATCTCAGTCCACCCCAATAGGGAGAGGCCAGCCTAGGCCACCCCTTCTGCAGCCCCTCTGTCTTCCCAGCCTCACCCCAGATTGGCTGCCTGACCCTAATCAGGGGCAGGGCAGGCCAGCCAATTTACTATGGCCAACCCCATGGCTGGCACAGCCCCTAATAGATGCCCACCTCATGAATCAGCCCACCACCCCTCCCCCCAGCCAGCCCTTTCCCATTGGTCTCCCACTGAGATCAGGAGCAAGACTGCCTCACCAACCACTTATGGCCTCTCCCCCAGGCCACTGGACTGAATCGCCGCTCCCCCTCTCCCCCCAATCCATTTTGGGAACAGAGAGAGCCACTTCTGAGGGCCGACCCATCCATGGTCAACCCCCACCACCCAGATCAACTTGGCACCTCACCACAGCCAGCCCCACCACCAATAGTGGGGCGGGGATTACTGGCCAATCTCCTTCAGTCTCCTTCTCCTGACAGGCCTGGCCCTGATCCGATTCATTGGGGCTGGGACAAGTAGACGTCATCTGTGCATGAATCCATACCCCAGGACTTTGGTAGAAAATAAGTGTCCAATAAATGGGGAGTTTGTCTTATTCATAATCATTATGCAGCACAGTGTGTAGGCTATTAAATATCACACGAAAGAAGGCACTTAGTAATAATATCTACACAAACTATATTTTTCTCTGCTTAGAAACTAGGAAAACACATTAACTATTCTTCATAAATCAAATAAATGGACTTCTGAACTCAAGAAAAATCATGAGACAAATCCAACTCTTGGCTGTCAACAAACCCTAAAAGATAAAGGTAAAGTAAAGGGATCAATATGTGCTGACCTCCTTCAATATATCATAAAACAAGCTCTCCAAATAAAGAACAGGGACATAAGTGATTTATGTACTAAAAGTCATTGAAGATCAACAACTTAATATATGGCACAATGAGTATACACACAAATTAACATAAATACAAGATCAAAAGTGTAGCAAAAGCACAATCTTGGTTATTGATGTAGAAATCTGCATATGTTAACTTGTCCCAGGGAAGAGTGATTCTTAATAAATCCAAAAGAACATGGCTTAAAATAATGGTATGGTAGATTGGAAATAAAGTGGGGCCTTGACTTAGGAGTTTAATGTATTCCGTGATGGAGCTCGTACCTCAAATTACCTGTATGTCAAATCAACAGTGAACGAGTGAGACACATGATGCTGGGTTGATGTTGTGGTATTCACTGTGATGTTCCCTGTGCCAACTAGCGGTAGGGTTTCTGAAGCTGGCTTGTAACCCAAAGTTTAGCTTGCAACTCAAAGCAAACAGTCGGCCGAGAGACAGCTGGGATCTCGAAAAACTCGTTAGTTGGGACACTCATAAGTCAAGGCCCCACTGTATCTGAAAATATAACAGAACCAAAGAAAATATGTTCCCAAAAAGAGGCCCTAATAGAGTGACTTTGAGGATAATATTAAGGAATACTTGTGCAACAACCAGAGGCAACTTTGAAGGATATAGGACACACTTACATTGGCTAGACTTTAAGATTAAAGAGAAATAAGACTATTTCCATCACTAGCACATTAAAGACCCAATAAAAGGAACTACTTTAAAATAAATCAGGATATTTACATTTTACAAAAATCAGTCTTGTTGCACAATTTAAAAATAATTAACCAGAGAAAAGTTAGGGGCGGGAAGGTCAATTAGTTATGGCACACCCAATCTCCTAACTCACATCATTTCCCGCCTTTAAGAACGAAATACCTAGCCCACCTGCTGTGACTCTGTGAGGGTTGAACATCCAATTGTGAGCTTGGAGGTCACCATTCCATTCCTGGTCAGGAGACAAGCCCAAGTCACTGGCTCAATCACCAGTGGGGGATAAGAAGATGACAGCCAATCCATGATTCTCTATCATCATTCATGATTCTATTTCTCTCTCCCTCTCCCTTGCTCTCTGAAATCACTACAAATACTTTAGAAAATGTATACCAACTTGAGGGTAAAAGAACTACACATACCAACTTTTCAAGACCTATTTGTGAAGAGTACAGGGAAGTCACCTTTTCCAACTTGTCTTTGTGGACTTTTTTATGCTATGGAAATGTTTGCATCATTTGCATTAGCTTTTTACCAGCAGTGACCTGATTTCTGCTGTCATTTTCTTTCTAGGGGGCGGGGGTTCTGCCTGTTCTAAATTAGAAAGGTCTCTGAAGGCTTAAAGCCTGATTCCATGTGTATTCATATACAGAAGTAACTAAGTTTAATGTGGTATATTGCTATGCAGAAAGGACATTTCAACATCCTTCCAACCACAAAGTCCAGCACTTTTGAGACAAAAAGAAAAGTGATGGCTAAATAATCATGGCTCATATTGTATTATGGAATGTTGAAAATAAGAAGGGAACCTAGAAATACTGTTACTGGAACCACAGTGCTAGAATTTTATTAAAAGACTTACTTTTCCGTTCATTTCTTTGGCGGCATCTGTAGCATCTTCAGGATTCTCAAAGGTAATAAAAACAGAGCCGCTGGACTTGTTTCTTGCTCCCTCCTTTATCAAACCCTCTGGAATTTAGAATTTTAAATGACACATGCCACATAAAATTTATCCTCTTAGAAATTTTTCAATATCTCTAAGGTTTTGAGAAATTCTCACAGAGCCCCTTAATCCTATATAATAAAACGCTAATATGCAAATTGACATAACAGTGGAACGACCAGTTGCTATGACACACACTGACCACAAGAGGGCAGACACTCAATGCAGGAGCAGCCCCCTGGTAATCCCTTAGGTCCCAAAAGGGAACAACACTCATGGAAAAGCCCAGCTCAAAACCCGCAAGCATAGCAGTGATGGCAAGAGCCTCTCTGGCTTCCATGGCAGTGCTAATGATATCCGACTGATGCCTTAGGCCCACTTCCATAGCCAGACATTCCCCAAGGGCTCCAGAACTGTCAGAGAGCACAGGCCTGGCTGAGGGACACCCACCCCCTGCCCCCAAGTGCACGAGTTTCATACATTAGGCCTCTAGTTTAAACAAATTGAGACATATTCATATCAATTGATGCAGAAAAGGCATTTCACAAAATACAACACCCAATCCTATATAATAAATGAGAAACATTCAAATTAACATGTAACATTCAAATTAATATGTAACATGTTTGCAAGTAGGTAGACTAATTCTTGGGCAAGTGGAATAGAGAAACTGGCACAAGAAAATCAAGCCTGGCCACTTGGTACAGCTTGTAGAAAGTCCTTAATCCTCCCCCGCCAGGGACACCTGAGCCCAAGTGGTTAATACCTCTCTTCCCACATGAGAGACAATATAGCAAAATCACCCTGGAATTTCTAAGGTGGGAGTGAGAGAGGAGGTTATCCAGAAGGGGCAGTTTTGTCTTGCCCACCAAACAAACCAGCCTGTTTCCTTGGGAAAAGGGGGGAAATGAGACTTTATCTCACTCACTAAGCAAAGAATCAACAGCCTTGGGACTTGCCAAGATAAAAATTGTCAGACATTCTCATCAACTCTGAGACACCTATGGCCAGTAAAAGGAGACCTTGAAATGCAGTCTGTGCTCAAGATAATGGGCAGAGGAACCTTGAATCCTATAGAATGAGAGATTTATAAATCCCCTTGACCCACTGGGCAAGCCAGAGTAGTTAAGAGCACACCTGTGCTCTACCAAATGTGAATTTCCATAGTTAGGCCTACATTGCTTTTTTAAATAAATTTCCTAGCTTTGCTCTTTTACATAGTCCTTGGTGTTACTAAAATGCTGCTGACTATTGCTCTGCTAAATTTCTTCTCATGTACATGCCAAGAACTGAGGGGGGAGGGGTAGGAAGTGCTCTCCCTTCCATTCAAGGGGCTGTCCAGTTACATCATCTCTGGCTTTGGGGTGCCCTATATCAAACTGTTTAACTCATTTCTAGAAGTGCTTTCACAATGGAATAGAGAAAAATAAAGTTATAATAATACTTTGAAGAACACAAAGTAGTCTTAACTTATGTGGTCCATGTTACTATTTGCTATATGTTTAGTCTGAGCAGGTAGGCATTCTAAGACATACCTTCTCTTAAAGGACCAAATTTTCCAAACACTCTTTCAAGTGTTTTGTCATTGCTCTGTATACCCAGGCCTCCTACAAACAGCTTCCTAGGTCTCTCAACTTCCACCATTGTGCTATAAATGGTTAAATATACACACATAGCAAAAAATTAGGTATAAGCCAAAGAACATAACTTTTATTACACTGCCTTTCAAATATTCAAGTGAAGCAACCTACACAAGCTTACTTTTAACAATGTGCATTTTTATTTTGTATCATTATTTTTGAAAATATTACTGATCCCCTGCCCAATTTTTCCCCCAGTGTCCACTCTGCCAGGTTCCAGCCTTACCCTGGCCCTTCAACACCCTATTACATGTGTCCAAGGACAACGTATGTATGAATAAAGGTCTTTTAGTTAATCTCTTCACAACACAGCTACCCCACTTCTTTTTGAGGTTCATGAGTCTTTTCCACGTTTCCATACCTCTGGTTCTATTTTATCCATCAGTTGATTTTTTCATTGAATTTCACATATAAGTGCATGCAATAATGAGATATCTGTCCTTCTCTGACTGGTTTAGTTCACCTACATAATGATCCCAGGATTTCTACAGTCTCAAAGGAAAAGAGATCCTCCTTTTTTATACCTACATAGTGTTCCAATCCTGGAAACATAGCTCAGCTATTTTATTCACTCCTCCATTGATGGGTACTAGGTCTGTTTCCCCTTCTTAGTTTTTGTAAAGAATGCTTCCATAAACACCGGGGAGCATATATTCTTTCTGAATGGTATTTGGGGATTTTTAGGGTATCATTCCTAGACTTCTGTCCCAGGATAAAACAGTGGTTCCATTTTTAACATTTGTAAGAATCTCCACCCTGTGTTCCATAGTGGGTACAAAGGTCTGCGTCCCCTCCAAACTTGCTGTTTATTGATTTATGCATGATGACCGTTCTGGCATGTTCCAGGTGATACATCATTGTCACTTTCATTTCCTAGTCTCAGATGGTTAGTGATGTTGAGCGTTTTTCATATGTGCCTTGGCCCCTCTTACATCTTCGTGGGAGAAGTGACTATTCAGGTCCTATGCCCATTTTTGAATGAAATGTTTGTGTTCATTTTATGAATTTCTATAAGATCTTTATGTATTTTGGAAAAAGCTGCCTTATCAGATTCATTATGGGCAAATACGTTTTCCCATAGAGTAGTTTCTCTTTTCATGTTAAGTCTTGTGTCTTTTGCTGTGCAGAAGCTTTTTATTTTGATGCATTACCATCTCTTTAGTTTTTTGTTTCTCCAGCCCTAGGCAAAGTGTCTGTGAAAACTCTGCTAGGAGAATGAGATGTTGCTGCCTAAGTCCTCCCCTAGGATTTTTATGGTATCACGACTCATATTTAAGTATTTTTTTCCCCCTTATGGGTTTATTCTATACTATAGGTGTAAGTTAGAGATATAGCTTTATTTTCTGCATATACCTGTCCAATTTTCGCAACACCATTTATTGAAGACACTGTTTTTATTCCATTATATTCCCATTCACCCTGTGTCAAATATTAATTGAGCTTAATGGCTCTGAGTGATTTCTTAGGTCCCTATTCTGTCCCATTGGTCAATATGTCAGTTTTTGGGCCAGTAGGAGACTCTTTAGTTAGCACTGGCTTTGTAGTATAACTTGATTTCCAGTATTTTGATCCCTCCAATTTTGTTTTTCTTTCTCAAGATTTCTGCATCTACTCAGAGTCTTCTTTGGTTGCTTATACATGTTCCAGTATTTATTTTGGATCTAGGACTTATGCCATTATTATTTTAATAGAGATTGCCTGAGATCTGCAGATTTCTTTGGGTTATACGGACATTTTAATGATGTTAATTCTTCCCACCTATGTACATCGTAAATGCCTGCATCTTCTTTGCAGCTCTCTCCTATTTGTATTTCTAAATAGCAACTAAGTTTGTAGCTCTCTTTAAAAGAAAAAAAAAAAGGCTTTTAAAGAAACTCCACACATATAGCCTAGAAAAACTTGGCAAAAAAAGCAGAAGGAGATTCCCTTCAAATATCTAGTTAACTGTAATTAAAAATAAATATATTAAGCCTCAAAAAGGAAAAAAAAAATTGCATTTTGCCTCCCTAAACAAAGTTTATTTTAATATATTCAAAGACTGATAGCAGAAATCCAATTAGTGTCATTTAGTGTCCACATCCAAGGACAAAGGAAGTTAGGAAATAAGCCTTATTTTAGACTGATTTAAATTAGCAAATGAAAATGAAAGAATATTCAGGGGAACTTAGTTATAATAGGCAGAAACCTATTCCTGGAGCAGTCACTGTTTTAACTGATAGTGCATCTCATGGTAAAGCTGCTTATACTGCAATGAATTCAGACGAAGTCATTCAGCCCAGTCATACTTCTGTGCAAAGAAATGAATTAGAAACTTTCAAGGTTGACTTGCAGGAGTTCCAAAAGCCTCTTCATATTATCTGTGATCTGCCTATGCTGCCGGCCTGGTAAACAAAACTTCAACTACTCAATTAAAATGGCTTGGTGACCAAAGCCTATCTATTCTATTTGAACAAGTCCTGGTCCTTGAACAAAAGGAAATGCATATGCCTATCAATTACTTATTTTATTAAAACAGGCCACAGAATCTCATCAGCTTTTATTTACATCAGCCTGCCAAAATAATGTACAGCAGGCAAAACAAATTATCAAGAAATGTCCCCCTTGCTTATTACATCTGCTACAACGGCCTCTAAATCCCAACTTGAAAAACAAAAGTGGGGGAATAGTGAAGCAATCTCCTGTAAGTAGACTACACCAAGCCTTAATTACTTTAATTTTTCCCCCTTGCAATGCTGATGGCAAGACACCCATGGAAAGACACTGGTGAAAGAATTAGCCAAAGCAAAATGGTCTGGTTAAATGGAAAGATACCGAGTCTGTCTTATGGAAGGGTCCCTTTATTAACCTTTGGTCGAGGATATGCTTCTGTATTTCCAGAAAACTCCTGCAAGCCTGTGTGGATTCTTGCAACATGAATCAGAGAAGAACTGAGCAGACTACTCCAACCACAGATAGCAGTGGCCCTCGCACTACACTGACAGAGGAGAAACATCCAGAGATGGGGGGATGGTAAAGACACCTTGCCATGGTAGCACTCATTAGCTGTGCATCAGTACAGGTTGCCCTGGGCAAAGCCAAAAAAGTCAATGTCATTTCTCACTGTTGTCCACCATCCAGAACTTGAACATTACTGCTGCATGTCACAAGGGGACAGTGACTGGGAAAGGGACCCATAAAGAACTGATGGCCCAGAAAGAAGTCTACATAGAACTAATTCCTTAAATACCTGACAATGATACTTAAAAGGACATGAAAGATATCAATCCTTTTCATTGAATCTTCCTACAGTTCCTTTCAGAATAACCACTATTGCCTCTCTTTCTTGTTCTTCTACGTTTACTTCTAGTCTGAAGATGCAGATTGAAAAGTGTTAAAAGGATCTGAGCCCTGCAAATGGCATAGACCTTTCTAAACTAATTAATAAAACAAAAAGGGGGAAATGCTGGAGAAAAGACGAACAGTAGTGAACATGACAATGCGAGAAGTCCAATAGAAGGCTAATGGACTTTGATATTCTGCAGGGCTGAAAATCAGCATTATGTAACCCTTCTGTGTGCAAAATGATCAGTGCTCTTTCCTTCTTTGTGGCAGCATACTATTCCAGTGTGTAGATGTACAATGGCAATTTAACGCACTCATCTGCTGACCAGCACTTAAGGTTTTTCCAAATCTTAGCTATTGTACATTGTGCTGCAGTGAACACAGAGTTGCATGTATGCTTTCTGATTGGTAATTCTAGGTTCCTGGGATATATTCCTATTAGTGGGATCACTGGGTCAAATGGGAGTTGTTTTTAGTTTTTTGAGGAAACTCCATACTGTTCTCCATAGTGGCTGCTCCAGTCTGCATTCCCACCAGCAGTGAAGGAGGGTTCCTCTTTCCCCCCATCTTCACCAGCACTTGCCCTTTGTTGATTTGTTGATGATAGCCATTCTGACAGCTGTGAGGTGGTACCTCATTGTCCTTTTGATTTGCGTCTGTCAGTTGATTAGTGACTCTGAGCATGTTTTCATGTGTCTCTTGGCTTTCCTTTTGTCCTCTCTGGAAAAGTATCTTTTTAGGTCCATTGCCCATTTTTGTGATTGGGTTGTTTATCTTCCTTTTGTTAAGTTGTATGAGTTCCCTGTAAATGTTGGAGATGAAACCCTTAACAGAGAGAACATTGGCAAATATGTTCTCCCATGCAGTGGGCTTTGTTGTTGTCTTGTTGATGGTTTCTTTTGCTATGAAGAAGCTTTTTATTTTGATGTCGTCCCATTTGTTTATTTTACGTTTATTTTCCATTGCTCCAGGAGCTGGGTCAGTGAAGATATTGCTTCAGCATATATATGAGACTCTGCTGCCAGTGGCTTCCTCTAATATTTTTATAGTTTACAGTTTTATGTGTTAAATCATTTATCCATTTTGAGCTTATTTTTGGGCATGGTGTCAGTTGGTGTCCTAGTTTCATTTTTTCATGTGTCTGATGAAATTTCCCAGCACCATTTATTGAAGAGACTGTCTTATCTCCATTGTATGTTTTTGCCTACTTTGTCAAATATTCATTGAGCTTAGTGGTTTGGATTGGTTTCTGGGTTCTCTATTCTATTCCATTGGCCTATACATCTCTTCTTGTGCGAGTGTCCTTCAGTTTTGAGCACAGTAGCTTTGTAATACAGCGTTATATCTGGTATTGAGATCCCTCGTACTTTGTTCTTCTTTCTCAGGATTGCTGCCGCTATTCATGGTCTTTTTTTATTCCATAAAAATTTTTGGAGAGTTGCTTCTAGGACTGTGGAATATGCTGTTGGTATTTTAATGCGGAGTGCATTGAATCTATAGATTTCTTTGGGTAGTATAGCCATTACAATGATGTTGTTTCTACAAATCCATGAACAAGGTATGTTCTTCCATCTGTTTATGACTTCCTCTATCTCTTTTTTCAACATCTTCTGAGTGGAGGTCTTTTACCTCCTTAGCTAAGTTTATTCCTAGGTATCTTAATTTTTTTGGTGGGATGATAAATGGGATTCTTTTTTCAATCTCTCTTTCTCTAAGTTCACTATTGGTGTATAAAAATGCCATATATTTCTTGGCGTTAATTTTGTAGTCGCTACATTGCCGAATTCATGTAATAAGTTTACTAAATTTTTAAAGGAGTGTTTGCGGTTTTCTATGTACAGTATCATGTCATCTGCAAATAATGACACTTTACTTCTTCTTTTCCAATTTGGGAACCATTTATTTCTTTTTCTTGTGTGATCACTGTGACTAGGACTTCCAGTACTGTGTTGAACAGGAGTGGTGAAAGTGGGCGTCCCTGCCTTGTTCCTGTTCTAGAGGGAAATGGTTTTAATTTTGCCCATTGAGTATGGTGTTGGCCAAAGGTTTGCCATATAAGGCTTTTTTATGTGGGAGGATAATTCTTCTATTCCTACTTTTCTGAGTGTTTTTATCAGAAAAGACTGTTGCACTTGGTCAAATGCCTTTTCTGCACCAATTGATATGATTGTGTAGTTTTTCTCTATCAAATGGTTTATGTGATGTTTCACGTTCATTGATTTGCGGATATTGTACCATCCTTGCATCCCTGGAATAAATCCCACTTGTTCATGGTGTATGATCTTTCTAATGTAATGCTGAATCTGGTGTGCTAGAATTTAGTTGAGGATTGTAGCATCAATATCCATCTGGAATATTGGCCTGTAAGTCACTTCCTTTGTGGTGTCTTTTTCTGGTTTTGGGATTATAGTAATGCTGGCTTCATAAAATAGCTTGGAAGTATGCCGTCCTCTTGAATTATTTGAAATAGTGTGAGAAAGGTTGGTTTTACTCCTTCTTTGAATGTTTGGTAAAACTCCCCTGTGAAGCCATCTGGTCCAGGGCTTTTGTTTTTCAGTAGCTTTTTGATTACTGTTTCAATTTTATCAGTAGTTATAGGCCTGTTGAGGTTTTTTGCTTCTTCCTGATTGAGTATCAGAAGCTTGTATTTGTCTAAAAATGTGTCCATTTTGTCCAGGTTTTCCACTTGTTGGAGTACAGTTGTTATGAATTTTACAATCCTTTGTATATCTGCCGGGTCATTTGTTACTTCAACTCTTTCATTTCTGATTTTGTTTATTTGGGTCCCCTTTCTTAGTTTCTTGGTGAGCCTCGCTAGAGGTTCATCATTTTTTTTTTCTTTTTTTCAAAGAACCAGCTCTTGGTTTCATTGATCTTTTGTATTATTTTTTTGGTCTCTATGGCCTTTATTTATGCTCTGATCTTTATTATCTCTTTCTTTTTTGGTAATATGGGCTTTTATTGTTGCACTCTTTCTAATTATTTAAGTTGAAGATTACTTAATTTATTACCATTTTTTCCCTCTTTTTTAAGGTAGGCCTGTAGAGCTGTGACCTTCCCTTGCAGGACTGCTTTCATTGTGTCCCATAGATTTTAGGATTGTGTCTTTTCATTGTCATTTGTTTCCAGGATGCTTTTTATTTCTTCTTTGATCTCTTTGGTAACCCAACCATTGTTTAATAGCATGCTATTTAGCCTCCAAGTGTTTGATTTTTTTCATTGTTTTTATTGCACTTCATTTCTAGTTTTATGCCATGTGACCTGAGAAGATGCTTATTATGATTTCTATCCTCCTGAATTTGAAGAGACTTTGCCTGTGTCCTAATATGTGGCCTATCTTTGAAAATGTCCCGTGTGCACTGGAGAAGAATGTATATTTGGTAGCTTTGGGATGAAATGTTCTGGAGATGTCAAGTCCATCTGAACTGGAGAGTCATTTAGGATGGCTGTTTGTTTGGAGGTTTTTGTTTAGAGGATTTATCCAGTGGTGACAGTGAGGTTTTGAAGTCCCCTACTTTGATACTATTGCTATCTATCTATCCCTTGATACCTTCCAGAAGTTGTTTTATGTATTTGGGCACTTCTGTACTGGGTGCATATATGTTTACCAGAGATATATCCACTTTTTGATTTGCTCCTTCTAGTATTGTGTAGTGGCCTTCCTTATCCCTTGCTATGACCTTCATTTGAGTTCTATTTTGTGCAGATATAAGCATTTCCACCCCAGCTTTTTTCTCATTTCCATTTGTTGAAAGTTTATTTTTCCCTCTCTCACTATCAGTCTGTGTGAATCCTTTGCTCTGAGGTGATTCTCTTGCAGACTGCAAAATATGGGTTTTGTTTGCTTATCCATTCAGCTGCCTTATGTCTTGATTGGAGCACTGAATCCATTTACCTTTAATGTTATTATTGTAAGTATTTGTTTGTCATATTTATTCATAATTTTTGTGCTTTGTCTTGCCTTTCTGTTTCTTCTTTTTACTTCCATCCCTCTAGCATTTCTTGCATTGCTGACTTTGTGGTAATAAACACTCATAGCCCTTTTTTGTCTGTAAATTTCCTCATTAATTCTTCAATTTTTTTAATTGCTTAAAGTATTACAAAGGGTATTACACATGTGACTTTTTTTTCCCCACCCTTGACTGTCCCCTGGCCTCCCCCACCCCCCAGCATCCCATGTCCATTGGTCATGCATATATGCATGCATACAAGTCCTTCGGTTGATCTCTTATACCCCTCCCTCCTGCCCCCCAACTTTCTCCAGCCTTCCTGCTGCAGTTTGACAATCTGTTTGAGGCAGCTCTGCCTCTGTATCTATTACTGTTCAAAAGTTTATAATGGTCTCTATTATCTATGAATGAGTGAGATCATGTGGTATTTTTCCTTCATTGACTGGCTTATTTCACTTAGCATAATGCTCTCCAGTTCCATCCATGCCGTTGCAAATGGTAGGAGTTCCTTCTTTTTTACAGCAGCATAGTATTCCATCATGTAGATGTACCACGGTTTTCTAATCCATTCATCTACTGATGGGCAATTAGGCTGTTTCCAGATCTTAGCTATGGTGAATTGTGCTGCTATGAACATAGGGGTACATATATCCTTTCTGATTGGTGTTTCTGTTTTCCTGGGATATATTCCTAGAAGTGGGATCACAGGGTCAAATGGTAGTTCCATTTGTAGTTTTTGAGGAAACTCCATACTGTCTTCCATAGTGGCTGCACCAGTCTGAATTCCCACCAGCAGTGCACAAGTGTTCCTTTTTCTCCACATCCTCTCCAGCACTTGTCGTTTGTTGATTTATTGATGATAGCCAGTTTGACAGGTGTGAGATGATACCTCATTGTTGTTTTGATTTGCATCTCTCAGATGATTAGTGACTTTGAGCATGTTTTCATATGTCTCTTGGCTTTCTGAATGTCCTCTTTTGAAAGGTGTCTATGTAGGTCCTTTGCCCATTTTTTGATTGGATTGTTTATCTTCCTTTTGTTAAGTTGTATGAGTTCCCTATAAATTTTGGAGTTTAGGCCCTTATCAGATATGACATTGGCAAATATGTTTTCCCACACAGTGGGTTTTCTTGTAGTTTTGTTGATGGTTTCTTTTGCTGTGCAGAAGCTTTTTATTTTGAAGTAGTCCCATTTGTTCATTTTCTCTTTAGTTTCAAGTGCCCTAGGAGCTGTATCAGTGAAGAAATTGCTTCGGCATATGTCTGAGGTTTTGTTGCCTTTGGATTCTTCTACAATTTTTATGGGTTCCTGTCTTACATTTAAGTCCTTTATCCATTTTGAGTTTATTTTTGTGTATGGTGTAGTTGGTGGTCTAGTTTCATTTTATTGCATGTATCTGTCCAGTTCTCCCAACACCATTTATTGAAGAGACTATCCTGGCTCCATTGTATGTTCTTGCCTCCTTTGTCAAATATTAACTGAGCATATTGGTTCCGGCCGGTTTCTGGGCTCTCTATTCTATTCCATTGATCTATATGTCCGTTCTTGTGCCAGTACCAGGCAGCTTGGAGAACAGTGGCTTTGTAATACAGCTTGATATCTGGTATTGAGATCCCACCTACTTTGTTCTTTTTCATGATCGCTGAAGCTACTCAGGGTCTTTTTTTTATTCCAGATGAATTTTTGGAGACTTTGGTCTAGATCTGTGAAGTATGCCGTTGGTATTTTAAAGGGAAGTGCGTTGAATTTATAGATTGCTTTGGGTAGTATGGACATTTTAATGATGTTGATCCTACCAATCCATGAACCGGAATGTTTAATTCTTCAATTTTGAATGATAGCCTTGCTGGGTATGGATTCAGCCCCTTGTTTTACATCACTTTGTATAGTTCATTCCATTCCCTTCAGGCCTGGTGTGTTTCTGTTGAGAAATCTGTTGATATTCTAATGGGAGATGCCTTGTAGGTAACTTTCTGTCTCTCTCTGGCAACCTTTATGATTCTTACTTTTGCATTGATGTTTAATTATGATGTGGCTTGGTGTTGATCTTTTTGGGTTCATCTTATTTGTGACTCTGTGTGGTTCTTGGACTTGCATAGTTATTTTCTGGCCTGTATCATGGAAGTTTTCTCTCGTTATTTCTTCCAACATGTTTTCCCCTCCCCCATCTGACTGGAAGAACTGGCTGGGTCTATAGACCAAGACTGAGCACAGACCTGCTGAGCAACTGGATTGCGGTTAGTGATTGTCACATAAATGGACACTCCTGCTGTCTGCCCATGACCCTGATCGTGTCCACCGCTGCCACACATAGATTGGCATGTTCCCATTCTCTAGTGATTTCTCTAGGCACACTCCCATCAGGCTGGCCCAGGTGATGGCCATGGGAGCCTTACACCAGGAACCAGGGCCTTGTTCTTGTGTCACCGTCCCATGACCCACTCAGAGATACGAGTGCAGGCGACTGATTCAGGCCTCAGATACTGAAAATGGAGAAGGAAGTCAATTGATGGCCCCTGCGAAGGTCTCTTCTCTGGAGAGAGAAGTAATGAGACTTGGAAAGTGGAATGCTTCAGTAATTTCTTAAAATCTGCCAACATGAGGAATTACTTTTACTCATCATCGTGACTCAGAGCATAGCTTCAGGTTCACAATGGCCAGCTCCCAGAGAAGTGTAAATGAGGAACATGGTTGTGACCAATAAAAGGATGTACCCTTAGGCACTCAGTAAATTTTTTGGAGTAAATGAAGGATTGAAGAGCGAGGAGAGGTGTCTGGCTTTGGCAGGTGTGGATCAGCTGACCAGTGGACATCCCTGAGAAGATGTCCACTCTGTGCCAGTGCCTCCTGCCAGCCTTCACATAGAGCATAGAGGGATTTCCTGTCAAGTATGGAGACAGACCTTCTGTGACCCTGAGCCTTATGGAACCCTCTTCAGGGGAACAATCAGCAGTGAACCAGCTGTACAGCCTATAGCATCTGGTTTTCCTCTCAGCCACAATAGTCTTCCTCTGGCTTAGAATTGGAGATTTAGGGTCAGTGGATGACAGGGATGCAGTAGCAGGACCCATTCTCTCCTTCTCTGGTCAGAAGCATAATTCTTACCATCTGATGAGGCAGAAGTGCAATCTTCACCAGAAGCATCCCTCTGCAGGCCTGAATGCCATGGTTGGGCCCTCCCTTTCCCTCTAGACCTCTCCTCTTCTTTGTGTCCAGGATCGGTGTGTGCCATTCTCCCCACCTTGCCATGCACTCTCTATTGGAATGACCCAGTGCCTTTGGGGTTGGGATCTGGAAATGTCAATGCACCTAATATACGCCAGGCCACCCCTGCACCCCAACCCCTCCCCGCCACCACTGCCGTCTGCATAATCTGGTAGATTATGTCTCTGTTATTTAAGGGATGCAGATCTCATATTCAGCAAGACTGTCCCATGCTCTACTGCCATTTCCCTTTTGTCCCTCATTCTGGGTTCCTCATGGGATTCTCTGGGCCATTTTCTGCCCTGTCCCTCTAGCCCAGAGTGAGTGCTCTTCCTCATGCACCTCCACTATGCCTCTAGAAGCACTGCCCTTGTCATTAAACAGCTAGACACAGGCATGTCTTGGATGTGAGGCATGTTCTCCTTGGGGAGCAAGAAAGAGGGGCATCCTCTATTAGGTCTAGATGTCATTGGGTCTGAAGTGAAACCAGGTCTTGTTGGGCACAGGCAGGACAGGTAGTGCCAGCAGAGACTTGTGAGTTTGAAAAAGGCACAGAGGACAAAATATGGTAGGAAGAGGTCTGACTGCAGAGGGAAAGAAGCCAGGTGGAAGGCTGTCTGCTCAAAGGCTGGGTTAAGAGAGCGGACGATGGGAAAGCCCATGCATGGGGACTGTTCCCCAGGGCCTCTGAAGGCCCACAGAGTCAGGGCTTGCTGTGGAACCCAGGAAGTGCATCCTACTGCCTCTCTGGTGCCTCTTTGGATCCAGAAAGGCAGCTGGGATGTTGATTTTCCTTCTGTACACTGGAGCTTGTCACGTTCTCCAAAACAGCTCAGAAGAATTGGGGAGAACTCCTGATTTCTGTTATCAGTGGGTGTCCCCAGCATGAGATTCCTGATGGGCTGACTGACATTCCAGGGATACATAAAGAGGGTCCCAGACTTGGAGCACATTCTAAGGACCCCCTTCCTTCAAAAAAAGGTCACAAGGGCAGATGACCAGGGATCTCAGTGGGAATTTTGTGACTGGAGAAGGAGGTTGCACAGGACGGCCCTACTCGTGGACTCAGAGGCTACTGTGTCCTGTACATAAGTGAGGGCCATGATGAGAGCAGGTGGCAGGTGACCAGGATGTGGTGAAAACATCCCTCAAATTCATGTGTGGGTGCTGGGAGTCGGTGGGGCCTGTCCAATACTGGGCAGTAAGTGCTCCTGCCCCCAGTGCCACAGCACATGTCCTGGGAATGCAGGCTCTGTATCGGGGGTGGGTGGAGGAGTGTTTCTTGCTCATGAAGAAGGCATGTTCACTCAGCCTTCGTTTCTAGGTCATTCTAAGTGGTCCCTCCTGCCTCCTTGTATCTCCTGGACACTGGGATCTCAGAGAGGCTGCCTGAACTTGGGCTCCTACAATTTTCCAGTTTCTGCCTGGTGCAGGTAATGTGTGTGTTAAAGAGAAAATATCAGCCCCCAGGTGGCACCCTCAGGCTAAAAGCCCATGATACCAAGTCTAGACTCAACTGCTGACCTTATACAGTTTGAAACTCTTCCATAAACCTAAACAGCCAGTCTGGAATTTTCTGGTCAACACCACTGTGGTAATCTGTTAAGTGTTCCCTCTGCCTGGAATATGAGTGTTGTTTGGGCATCACAGTGCAGGGTGTACAGAAGGGCCTACAGAAAAGCTGGGCTTCTCTGTCTCTGTTAGTGGGTCAGCGCACACAAGGTGCATCCACAGGGACTGGAACAAGTGGTTTCCAGTGAGCACCACCGAGGTACAACTTTTCTGGGGCTGTCACAGGTAATTAGTCCAGGCCCTGGACTCAAACACTCCTCCCCACTGGCCTGTGGCCGCTCATGGTAGGGCTTCCCTTTGCACAAGTTAGGCCCCCAATACTTAAAGGGACATCAGCCTGCCAGGGAGCCAGAGCCCTGGCGTCACAAGTCCATGCCTGTCAATCCCCTGGATCCAGCCCCTTCCTGAATTCAAGTTCCTGTGGCCTATAAACACATTTACATTCTTTTCAGCAAAATATTAAGCTGGCATAAACCTCTGCTTTGTTCTGTGTCCCGTCCTAAGAATAGGATATCATTTTGTGGGGGATGGTCTAATGTTAGAAGACTTTCCCCGCATGATCCTCCTTCCCATCAATCAAGGAGGTGATAAAGGAACTCTAAGCGAGTTACAGGCCCCGGTTCTGAAGAGTGGACAACGCCAAGCCAGCTCCCGGAGAGCATTTAAGTGGACACAGGTGAAGGTCACACCAGGAAGATGGGGGTATGGAGGGCCCCCCTGAGGGTCAATACAACCAAGTGAAAGGGAGATGTCCTAGTGTGCTGTTGGATCCCACAGTCAATGGACAATTAGCTGGCCTGCAAGGAACAGGCTCCCTGCCCACCTGCCACTGCATTCTGGCCCTAGGCTGTCTCAGTTTGCTCACTGAGTGGCCTGCCAGAGGAGCACCTAGGGAGAAGGCCACACAACCAGGCCCAGGGGCAGGGCTCCATTTGCCTCTGTGTCTCCCTAATTGTGAGGAAGTCAGTCCTGCTTTTTCTACTTCTACTGCCTCTCATTCAGTGCCAGCCACTCACGTTCTTGCTGCTCTCTGCTGGGTGTCAGCAGCTTCCTAGCTTGTCACTTACGGCACCTGGCCCTTCGTTCTCTTTTTATTGGTGTTTCTTTCTTTTTCTTCTACCTTCCACTCTTTTACCTTGGGCCCATCAGTGTAGGAGCTCATTTTCCTGTTTCTTAAGTACATTTCTTACTGATTTCAGAGAGGAAGGGAGAGGGAGAGATGGATAAAACATCAATAATGAGACAAAATCATTGGTTGGCTTTCTCCTGCACCTCCACCTGGGGATCCAGGTGTAAACTCTGGCCCCTGGGCCAACTGAGATTGAACTATGTCCTCTTGGTTCATAGGCCTACTGAGCCACACTGGACAGGCACACTCTGCTTCTTCTAGTGAGAAGAGAAAATGCTAAAGTCTCTGTAACAGCCAGTGAGCTCCCCACCCCCCCAAAAAAGAGGATAAGAGAACAAGGTTCAGAAAATGTATATTTCTTACAGCAAACGCTCTCTTTCTCTTCCTCTCTCTCTCCTATTCTGTCTCCCTCTCCCTTTCCCTGTGTCTGACATGCACCTTGTCTTCCCATCCCCACCTTCACAGGAAATAGTGTCCATAAAGGGAATCAGAACCTCTGGAATTTGAGGAAAAGTATACAAATGGGCAGGTTCTGAGGGAGGAAGGGCATAGGCAAAACATCCCGTGGTCTGGGTGTTAATTTCTCCACACATAGAGATCATGCCCATTACCTTGTGGGGAGATTCACCTGTGGGGCCAACTTATGTAAAGTTCTTGTCAACATGTCCTCCTCTGGAATTGCCCACTGGTATTAGCATTGATAGTATTTATTAACCACCAGATGCAAGATAAGGAAGAAAATAAAAGTCAGTGCACCCTGGCCAGTGTTTCTTGGCATTGTCCTGTGCATGAATTCTGTTATCTCTGACAACAGTATGCTCAGGACCTCTTACAGAGGTGTTCCATCTGCTGTTGCAATAATTGCCTTGCCCCTCATCATAACCACCTAGTGTTCGGCTATAATAATCATCACAGCAACTGGTCCACCGTAAGTCAGAAGGGGCCTTTGTGTTGGTGGTGCTCCAACTGAGCCTCCTAAAAAGTCAGTGACCAAACAACGATACTTGAACCTCTTTATGAATAATTTTATGTCAGTATGACATGACCCTAGTAGAGTCTTAAATATTTAGAAAAGCTATCCTTTATCTGCCTGTGCTGAAAAGGTGTCAGTGATGCTGAGGTATTTATTTATTTAAAATACAGCTGAAGAATAATGTTTTAACTTAAATAATTAATTATGAATAAATATGAAGTCACATTCTCTGGAAATGGGCTGAAATTCAGACCTTCATATTATTTCTATGCTTCTCGCTATCAAATGCTCCTTCTGATTAAAAAATCTTAAAATATGCCCCCTG
Organism: Myotis nattereri; assembly: GCF_964212035.1. NCBI lineage: Eukaryota > Metazoa > Chordata > Mammalia > Chiroptera > Vespertilionidae > Myotis > Myotis nattereri. The sequence goes on along the minus strand of NC_138094.1, from coordinate 27,512,050 downwards.
GCTGCTGTGCCTAAGTGGGTTGAGAATCTGGCTTGGCATGGCAGGATCCCAGTTTTGATTTCAGGTCAAGAATATGTCCCTGGGTTCTAGTTAACCATGATGTGTTTCTCTCTCTCTCTCTCTCTCTCTCTCTCTCTCTCTCTCTCTCTCTCTCATCTTTCTCACTCCCAACTCCCCTTCCATGCTTTCTGTTGAAAAAGGACAACAATAGAAAAAGGTCCTCTGCTTGGATTAGCAGGAACAAAACACACAGATACATTATGCTGCCTACATATAATAAAACCAACATTGAAAATATTCTCCAGCCACCTAAAAGTGACTGAAAATCCCAGTGCACCAATGTCTAAGGGAGAAAGGGATAGAGAGGCTGCAGGGTCATAGCACAGGTTTAGAGATGGTACAGGGCTTAAAAGAGGCTGCTTACCCAGCTTCTAGCCTGAGTGGGTCCTTATGGTACCAAGCCCCAGTTTTAGTTTTCAGAGTGGTGGTGTTTCCCTTATAAAAGGGAGATCTGCTTCTGCAATAACATGGAGGCCCCCAGCTTCCCCCTACTCTTCTCCTGCTCTTATGCTCCTTGCTCATCCCTCCCGCAGGCATGATGGTCATCTTTCATATTCACTGTGCCAGGCCCTTCCCTGCCCCAGACTGAGGGTCAAAATATGTAGCAACAGGAACTGACATTGACCAACTAGAAGCACACCCTGCCGAGAGCTTCAGAGCTACAGCCCCACTGGGACTGTGAAAACACCATGCCCTGTGATGTCTTGGAGGCTTGGACCCAGTGGCCTCCTCTCACCACCACAGGCAGGTGGCTGTGATTTTTGTTCTCTGGGCCCTCTGCTTGTGCTTAAGCTCGGCAGGTATTGGGAAGTGGAGCAGCAGTGGCAGGAATCACTTCCACCTCTGCTGCAGTGCTAGTGATGTTCGGCAACCAGGATTAGTCCGAAGCCATCAGTTGGACATCCCCTAAAGGCTCCCGGACTGCAAGAGGGTACAGGACTGAGTAAGGGACTGCTAGTGTACAAAGTTCATGCACTGGGCCTCTAGTATTAGAAATAAACTTCAATAAAATGTAACAAAATCAAATATTTGGAGGCTAAATAGTCTGTTATTAAATAACTAGAGGCCCAGTGTATGAATTCCTGCATGGAAGCAGTCTGGTCGGCCTCCCCAGATGGGGGCCTATCAGGGTGAGGCTGGCAGGGATTAGTGGCCACTGGCATTTATCCAGAAGGGGATAGGGGAATATATGTGTTAGGGGAATATAAGGGTGGTGTTGACCAGGGGGAGGAGCCATGGGTGGTTTTCTTTTCAGTCCCGCCCTGGAATGGTTATTGGGGACTGATGGGAGGGTCAGGCTGGCCAAGGCTATGGCCAATCAGGGCCTGGATAAGCCTGGTTGGCTGCTGCAATGCAAGTCATAGCCACTGTTCATTCTGGTCATTCTTCCACTCCAGTCGCAGGGATTTTGTGTATAAAGATAGATGACTGGGTTACCAAAGAGATCAAAGAAGAAATCAAAATCATTCTGGAAACAAATGACAAAGAAAACATAAAAATCCAAAATGTATGGGACATACAGAAAACAGACTTAGAAGGAACTTTGTAGCATTACTGGCCTAACTCAAAGAACAAGAAAACAGTTAACAAATTATCTAACTCTACAACTTAGTTAGAGAGAGAGAGAGCGACAAGAAAAGCCCAAACTGAGCAGCAGGAAAGAAAATGAAGATCATAGCAGAAATAAGTGACATAGAGACCAAAAAAGCTACAAAAGATCAATAAGACCATGAACTCGTTCTCTGAAAGGATAAACCAGATTGATGAACCTCTAAGTCGGTGCATCAAGAAGCAAAGAGAAAACCAATATTTAAAAAATCAGAAATGAAAGAGGAAAAATAGCAAAAGAGCCCACAGATGTAAAAAAGGATTGTAAATAAATACTATGAACAATTCTACTCCAACAAACTGATCAACCTTGAAAAAATGGACATATTTCTAGAAAAATACAACCTTCCTAAATTCAATCAGGAAGAATAAAACATCTGACTAGGCCAATAACTACTAAGGAAATTGAAGTAGTCAAAAAATAACAACAACAAAAACAATAACAACCTTGCAGCAAACAGAAGCCTGGGCCAGATGGCTTCACAGGGGATTTTTACCAAGTGTTTAAAAAATAAAATAAAACTAAGACCTTCTTCCTCAGACTATTCTATCAAATTCAGAGGAATGAGCATTTCCAAATACTTTCTATGAAGCCAGCATTACTCTAATTCTAAAAACCAGATAAAGACAATACAAAGAAAGAAAAATGCAGGCCAATATGTCTCTGATGAACATAGGTGTTAAAATTCTCAACAAAACTCTAGCAAATTGGATACAACATTACTTCAGAATGAGCATACACCATGACAAAGGGGATATATTCTGGGGAAGTAGGATGATACAACATCCAGAAATCAATAAACATGATGTATCACATAAACAAATTGAGAGATATTCATAGGAATTGATGCAGAAAAAGCATTTGATAGAATCCAACACCCAATCCTATATAATAAGACAGAAATATGCAAATCAACCATCCCTCTGCTATGCTCAAGCCACACCTACAGGCCACGCCCACAAGCCAATCAGGAGTGAGTTTACAAATTAACCCAACTAAGATGATGGTGGCCATGGAGCTGGAGTAATCAGGAGGCTTGGGTTGGCCCGGCGATGGAGGTAGCCAAGCTTCCCGCCTGCTCTGGCAAGCGCTTGGCTCCACTCAAGGCTAGAAAGTTTCAATTATAGAAGATAAATAAATTCTGATACCTGCTTCCAGCCAGCCTCTGCTTAAGGCGGGGCTGGGAGCCTGGGTTGCCTGAGGCAACGCAGGTTTCCAGCTAGACCTGGGCTGTTCTCAAGGCTACAAAGTTTTAATTATAGAAGATAAATAAATCCCAGAAAAACAGAAAAAGAGAAAAGAGAGAGGCTGGGAGCGTAGGTTGCCCAGGGACCTGGCAGGCCTGAAAATGGCCATCAGCCCCTCACCCAGGCTGGCCAGGCACCCCAGCGGGACTCTCCCACCCTGAAGGGGCTGTGAGCAGCCTGAAAACGGCCCTGAGCCCCTCACCCAGGCTGGCCACACACCCATGTGGTGAGGGTCCCTACTGCGGGGCTTGGCCAGCCTTCAAATAGCCATCAGCACCTTACCCACGGTGGCCAGGCACCTCAGTAGGGAACCCCCAACCCTGAAGAGGATGTGGCCAGCCTGAAAACAGCCCTCAGCCACTCACCCAGGCGGGGCAGGCACCCCCACGGTTTGAGGATCCCAACTTAGGCCTGTTGAGGGCTTCGACAGACTGCAAAATGCCATCAGCCCCATACCCAGGCTGGACAGGCATCCCAGCGGGCCCCCCATCCTGATCCGGACACACTTCAGGGCAAAACAGCCGGCCCCCACCCGTGCACCAGGCCTCTGTCCTCCTATATAATAAAAGGGTAATATGAAAATTGACCCTAACAGTAAAACGACTGGGAATTACTGGTCAATATGACGCACACTAACCACCAGTGGACAGACACTTAATTCAGGATCTGCCCCCTGGTGGTCAGTACCCTCCCACAGGCAGAGCTCTGCTCAGCCACAAGCCAGGCTGATGACTGCCAGGACAGCAGTGGTGGTGGGTGCCTCTCCCGCCTCCTCAGCACTGCTAAGGATATCCACTGTAGCTTATGCCTGCACCCTCTGGCAAGTGGATATCCCCAAGGGCTCCAGGGCTGCCAGAGGGAGATCTCACTGCCAGCTTAGGCCTGATCCCTCAGGCATTAGGCCTAAGCCAGCAGGTGAACATCCTCCAAGGGTCCCAGACTGCAAGAAGGCACAGGCCAGGCTGAGCAACTCCCCCCCCCCCCCCCCCGCCCCGCCACCGCCCCACCGAGTGCACAAATTTTTCTGCACTGGGCCTGTACTGTTGATAAAAACTCTCAGCTAACTGGGAATAGAGGGATCATACTCACTAAATGACAAACCTACAGACAACATCATACTTAATGGGCAAAAAATATTAAGAGGAACATGACGGGGATGCCCACTCTCACCATTTCTGTTTGACAGAGTACTAGTAGTGCTAGACAATGCAATCAGACAAGAAGAAGTCAAACAAGGCATGCCCACTGGAAAAGAAGAAGTAAAACTGTCATTATTCACAGATGGCATGGTACTATCCATAGAAATACCTAAAGGAGCCATCAAAAAATTAGGAGATTTAATAAATGAATTTGGCAATGCAGCAGGATACAAAATTAACACCCAGAATTCTATGGCTTTTTGATACACCAATAATGAACTTACAGAAAGAAAAACTAAAAACAACAACAACAACAACAACAACAAATCCCATTTACTTTTGCAACAAAAAGTTAACATACCTACTAATAAACTTAACTAAGGAGGTAAAAGACCTGTTCTTGGAAAACTACAGGAAATTTAAAAGAGATAGATGAAGACAAAAGCAAATATAAGAACACACCACATTCATGGATTGGTAGAATCAACATCATTAAACGTTCATACTACCCAGAGCAATCTACAGTTTTAATGTATTCCCCATTAAAATACCAATGGCATATCTCACAGACCTAGAACAAAGTCTCCAAAAATTCCTATGAAATTGAAAAAGACCCCAAATAGTCACAGCAATCTTGACAAATAAGAACAAAGTTGGATGGATCACAATACCAGATATCAAGCTATATTACAAAGCCACCATTCTCAAAACTGCCTGTTACTGGCACTAAAACAGACATATAGACCAATGGAACGGAACAGAGAACAGAGAAGTCAATCCAAGCAGTTATGCTCAATTAATATTTGACAAAGGAGGCAAAATCATACAATGGAGTCATACTGTCTCTTCAATAATTAATGTTGGACAAATAGCATAGATACATGCAAAAAAAAAATGAATCTAGACCACCAACTTACACCATACACAAAAATAAACTGAAAGTGGATAAAGGACTTAAAGGTAAGTGGGTAACCATGAAAATCTTAGAAGAATCCATAGGCAGCAAAATATCAGGCATTTGTCTCAGCAATATCTTTACTGATACATCTCCTAGGGCAATGGGAACTGAGGAGAAAAGAAATAAATGGGACGACGTTAAATTAAAATGCTTCTGCAGAGAAGAAGCAGCCAAAAAATACAACAACAACAACAAAACAAAGAAGTCCACTGCCTGGGAGAAGATATTTGCCAATGTTATGTCCGATAAGGATCTATTCTCCAAAATTCATACTGAACACATTCATTTAAACAAAAGGAAGATTAATATTCCAATCAAAAAATGGGCATAGGACTTAGACACTTTTCGAAAGTGGACATACAGAAAGCCAAGAGACATATGAAAACATGCTCCAAATCACTAATCATTCAAGAGATGCAAATCAAAAGGACAAGGAGATACCATCTCACACTGGTCAGAATGTCTATCATCAACAATTCAACAAACAACAAGTGCTGGCGAGGATGGGGTGTAAAAGGAATCCTCTTGCATTACTGGTGGGAATGCAGACTGATGTAGCAACTATGCAGAATACTATGGAGTTTCCTCAAAAAATTGAAAAAAAAACGGAGCACCCATTTGAACAGGAATCCCACTACTAGGAACATATCTCAAGAAATGACAAACACCAATCAGAAAGGGCATATGCACCCACATACTCAGAAGAAAAGCCAGTGAGAATGAAAGAAATGAGATGCAGATAGCAAAGCAATGACCTGCAGGCCCAGAGAATGAACCCTTTTCTTGACTTTGTTCTCCTAAGCCTTGGATCTGCAAGAATAGAGGCTACAGTCCCCTATAGCCATAGGCCTTCCCCTTGGCTCCAGCTTGGACCTCAGAGACCTTCCAGGTTGGGGTGCCCTCTCTTGTTGAGTGTTTCCTTCCATGTCCCGTGTGGAATAGGGTCCGGTATCAGAAAGAGGAGCCGCACAGCAAATGAGAGAAAAAGACACGAGATAATTTTGCAATATTGGGGGACCAGGTGGCAAGTCCCGAAGGACTTCTTCTTTGCTCAGGCCTCACCAAGCTTTTATTGATCTGGGATGCACCCATAGCATAGCCCTTAGGCAGGTGACCCCCTAGTAACAAGCAGAGTAGCCCATCTGCAAGGATTTACATAATAATAAATGGGGGAGTAGTTTCAGCTACCACTGTCTGGACAAACAGAGGTGGCACCTAAATCTGAGCTTTGCTAGGGCTTCAAAGGCACCCAGCCTTTGGGGGATTTTGGGGAGTTCTCTGTCTATGCTTATCAGATAGTGAAGGCAATAAACAGTTTCCCACATCTCCCCCTTATTTTTTCTTTAAAAAATAATCAAGTCCCAATTTCAATGTCCAAAAGTTCTGAGTCCGTGTTTCAATGTCCAAAAGTTCATGTGTACATGCCAGCAATGAAATGTTGGTTCTGGATGGTGGAAAATGCAGGTCTGGTCCTTTCTGGTCTGGTCCTGGGCACCCTCCAGCGCCACAGAGCTGCTGACTGCTAGCATGGCAAGGCGTCTTCCACCATCTCCATCTCTGAACTGTCTCTTCTGTCTTTGTGGCTGGCTTTCTGTGATCCGTTGTTAAAGGAATCCACATCGTCTTGTAGCTGTTCTCTGAAAGTATACAAACATATTCTCAACCAAAGGTTAAAGGAAAAAAAAAAACCTTACTTGGGGTCTTTTATTTAAAATGATCTTTCCCTGGCTTACCCTGGCATAATGTGTGTTTTTTCTGGGTGTCTCACTATTAGCATTTTAAACGAAAAAAATTTTTCTCTAAATGGAATTTAGTTACAGGATCCATTTCCTTACATGGTATTCTTCCATTATATTTTTCCACTATCGCCCTTTTTTCTTATTTAATTAGGAGACTTCTTGGAAATTTTATAATGCAGTCTAGATAGCTTTAAATATTAATTTTTTGCACGCAAAAAAATGAACCTGAACATGCTTTAGGTTCATAGCATGTTTACCATGAAATGAAAATTTTTGTTAATACTTTTTGAATAGCCGAAACCGGTTTGGCTCAGTGGATAGAGCGTCGGCCTGCGGACTGAATGGTCCCAGGTTCGATTCCGGTCAAGGGCATGTACCTGGGTTGCGGGCATATCCCCAGTAGGAGATGTGCAGGAGGCAGCTGATCGATGTTTCTCTCTCATCGATGTTTCTAACTCTCTATCTCTCTCCCTTCCTCTCTGTAAAAAATCAATAAAATATATTTAAAAAAAAATAATAATACTTTTTGAATAATTACTTATTTCAAATTAGCCAAATTTAATTAATTTGAAAACTTGAATTTAATTAATTTGAAAACTATTTTACTGTCAAATTTAATATTCTAAAAATAATCTTAATTTACACTGTAAATATTAATTGAAAAGGATCACTTTACATCCTTGTGAAGGCTCTGAGCATTCCTGTTGTTAGGCTAGATTTAGACATAAGGGTCTGTTAGCCAAGCCTCCGTTTTTCTGAATTCTGATTTCAGCTGGACCAAATCTCTTCTGTTATTTGGTTCCTGATCTGAGCTGGGCATGGGAAGCAAGAAGCAGCCATGGGGTCAGGAGACCTTCCTCAGAAGGGGTGAGTGTTCAAGCCCGTGCACCATTGGGGCTGGGGGTCTGTGCCCCACCTTTGTTGCACCCCAAGTTTTCTCCTACTGGCCCCGGACTGTGCCTGTCTTAGGTAGCCCCACCCTGTGGGGTCTTACCCGTCGTTGACTACCAACCTTCTCTGGGCCAAGTAGGGTGATGTGAGGTTCAGTTCTGTCTCCTTCTTAACCTATGGCCCTTTGGCCTCCATGCCCAGCAACTGCCTTTGGATCCCCTCGCCTGCTGGCAGGGCCCCGACATTGATCATAGGGAACCCAGGTTTCTTCTCCAGAGAGGGCCCAGCTTACGCCATTGGGCCAGAGATAGATCCATGGTACCAGCTATTCATGATCCCAGCTTGAACGGAGAGCTCAGATAACAGCTGTAGGCAATTGGATTCCTCTTGGCAAAAAAAAAAAAAAAAAAAAAAAAAAAAAAAAAAAAAAATTCAAGAGAGGTCAATACAGAATGCTTAAGTGCCTTCCCCAGGAGGCCCTCCACACAGTGGAAAGGAATAAATCCCTTCATGTAAAACATTCAAATTCATTTGTAAATTTGTTTGGGATAAATGCACAATATACTGTTGTAAAGCATCAAAAATTATTAATAAAGCTTTGTAGAATAATACCATGTAGGAATATTCTTTGCTCTAGGTCATGACAACTTAATTTTAAACTCAAGGTTTGGAATGAGGAACCTAGTTTTCAAAAAAAAGAAGAAATTTACAGAAGCAGCGACAGTATGCTAATTACAGTTCTGGGTCTCCAGAGCACTGAGTTGACACACTAACTGGAGCCTTCTGACTTTGGGATAGCTGTGCTGTCCTTCCAGGTAAAGGAAAAATGTGCCTTCTAAGACATATGAAACTTATAGTTTTTACCTGAATTAATTGTTACCATACTCCACTTTACCATGACCCAGGTGGTCTCTGGGCTGTTGGTTGTCTGGTTTGTCTTCCTCCTGTTCCTCATCTTCAGTGGACTGCTTGGAGTCGCTGCTCTCTGTGGCTGAGGTAGTTGATTGTTTACAGCTACATGTTATGGCTCCAGGTGCAAGATCTTCAGTCTGGCTAGATTCCTGATGCAGTTTAATATTTCTAGCAGGAATCCATACGGGTTTGGAAAAATTCTCTGGGAATATACAAGCGTACCCTCTGCCAAAGTTTAATAATGGGTCAGGTCCCTTCCATAAACCATATTCGGGATCCTTCCATTTAACTAAACCATTTTCTTTTGTTTTATTCTGACACCAATGTAGCTCCATAGGTGTCTTTCCATCAGCATCACAAGTGAAAAAATTTAGAGTAATTTAAGCTAGGTGCAGCCTGCCTGAAGGTGATTTCTCCATCATCCCCATTTTTTCTTTTTTAAGTTGGGATTTTTAAAAGCTGATGAGACTCTGAAGCCTCTTTTAATAAAGCAACCAATTGATCAGCATGTGCATTTCCCTTAGTTAATGGGCTAGGTAATATTCTGTGAGCCCTTATGTGGGTGATATAAAAAGGGTATTTTCTCTGCTGCACAATCTGCTGAACCTGCTTAAACAGTAAGAATAAACTTTGGTCACTAAGCCATTTCAGCCGGGCAATTTCAATTCTACTTACTAGGCCCGAAGCATAAGAGGAATCAGAAATTATGTTAACAGGCTGTTGGAAATCTTGCAATGCAGCCTTAATAGCTTCTAATTCAATTCTTTGCACAGAAGTATGACTGGTCAGTATGACTTGCTCAGAATTTATAGTATGATAAGCAGCTTTCCCATTTGATGACCCATCAGTAAAAACAGTTAAAGCTCCAGGAATTGTTTCATGCCTATTATTTTTTGGTATAATGATGGAGGTCTTATTTAAAAATTGTAGTAGTTTATATTTTAATAGGTGACAGCTAAGTTCCCCTGAATATCCATTTAGCCCAATTTGCCAATTTAAGTCAGTTTGAAATAACATTTATTTTTTTAACTTTACTTGTCCTAAGTTATGGACAGTAAATGACATTAATTAAATTTCTGGTATTAGTCTTTAAGTAAATTTATATAAACTTTGTTTAAGGAGGCAAAACACAAATTATTTAATTTAGCTTATGAGGCCCAATATATTGATTTTTAATTTTAGTTAGACATCTGAAGGAAACCTCCTTTTATTTCCTTCCAGACAGATTTCTTTCTCACACAAGCAACAAATGTAAGGAACATGGTTGCCTTTTGAGATTTTAACAAATACTGTCGCAAAGCTATATATTTCAAGTGATTTTTCATTTATGGTGACTAATTATTGTCAGATTTAGTATTTTAACAACAATCTGTAAATGGTAGCAATTATATTTTTAAAGAGTATACCCTTTGGCTTATTTGAATATACAGAGGGATCATGGGAAGCCTTCAGTAACTTTTTAGAAGAATTTTACTTTACTAGGATTCAATTGCTTACAAAGATTAGTAAATTTGGTAAAGTTTTATTTTGATACATGAGATGCAAATGCTGCTTCACTTCCAGCCTAATTTAAAATGCAGTGGTGAGGAGCTTTTAAATAAAAGACATCGCTAGTTTAAATAAAGACTTTGCTACTAATAAACCAATTCTTTCTCTTATTTGGCAGAAATTCCTTATGGAACCAAGCATATTATATTTTGAAATATTGCACTCGGAAAAACTTCCAAATACATATCTAATTAAAACATTTTCAACACTTTTTAAACAGTTCTCAACATAATAGGATCTAGTCTTGACCATGGAATCAATTACTCTTAATTTGTTTATGATATATGCATAACTGTGGTTCTACTGAGAATTTAAGATACCTTTTAAAAATGTATCTACAAGCCTTTTAAGAAATATGAGCTTTATTGTCGGCCCTTATAAAGCCAACTGCTTAAAACATTGGTCTGTCAAACCACTGAAATTATATTAAGACCATGATTGCTAATTTATTAAGCATTAAAAATAATCTTCTTAAAAATAGTATTAAATAAATCTGAGAGGCAAGCACACTTTCTGCCCCACCCGCATTTCCGCAGTAAAACTCTGCCTTAAAACTCCACCCCTGAAATCCCATCCTGCCTCAGTGAGCAGATATTCCTTTTGTGATTGGCTAAGTCAGAGGGAGGGGCCTTTGTTGTTCCAAGATGGCAGCCCCCAGGGGAAGCTTTGTAAGCCATGCAGCCAACATTGGGGCTGTCAAGTCACACATCTCAACATTGTGGCTGTCTACACTGTTCTCTGACAGAAAAGATGATTTCCTTATCCTCACAATAAACAAGGGAAGATCAAAACAGAATCCCTAAAAGATAGATGGCCAACATTATATTGTAGACAAACAGAAATCTCATTAGCTGTTTATACCATTTATAATTATCTTAAAGAATATTAATCAAATTTAAACTGGTTTTTGTATTAAAAATTTCAGTTGAGATCTTAAAAATTAATCCACTTTTTATCAGATCAATAAGCAACATATTTTGAATTCTAATTATTTCAGAGAAAACAAGAATTATTTTCTCAAAAATAAAAAAAAAATTATTTCTTACTTTTAAGGCAATTAGCTATCATAATTATACTATTTTTCTCAATTCAATCCGAATCTTAAACTCTTAGCTGGCAAGTCAAATACTCAGTATTTCTCAATCAGTAATATTTTTAAGAATAAACTTCAAAAATGCAAGACATAATCAACCAACAGTTTTAATACTGTCCTCTAGATTTTGTATGAGGTATACTCAGATCTCATTTAATTCAGTATTATATCACTTCAAGATACCTAGGTATAAACTCCAAGGTCTTCAATTTCACAACAGCTTTGGAAAACCACACTTGAGGCTGGCAAGGCAGGCCTGGCCCAGCCTTTGATTTTAAAAGGACCATAATTTTTTCCTCTGGGGAAGGTCAAGGAACAAGGTTGTAGCTACATTGTTTCCTGCCCCTTGCTTTCCAGTGGGAAGTTTCAAAATTGGCCTGGGGGAGGAAGGGGCAGGGGGGGCTGTTTTCCCTGGAAGAACAGGTTTGGCCTACCCTGGACCAATCTGATGTAAATTGACCACATTCTTTAAGAATTGGCTACAGGCAGGAAGCAACTAGCCCCTTTTCTCATTAGAAATGTTTTGGCCAGTCTTTTCAATAAACAAAGGGCCGGTTTTTTACTGGGCTACTTAGATTTTTATAATTAGAGATTTTAATAATTTTTGAGATTCAAATTAAATTATTTTAAGGCATTTACTTTAGCTAATTTTTGTAACAGAGACTCTTTTACTGATTTTCCTTGTAGAGGTCTTAAAGTTAGCTTTGGAATAGGCTTCATTAACATTATTATGGAAAAATACCAATCTTGTTGCTAGAATTTCTACCCTAGGTCAAATTCGCCATTTTCTTTAGGAAATAATTAGTCTTGGGTTTTATTCTGCACATTTGTAAAGAAATTCCAGCTCAAAACTATATCTAAATGTCCAAAATCGGAATGAGCGCGCATTAGTTCCAAGCCAAGTTTTCTCTTTACACGTGAACAAAAATCCCAGATGCATTTTAAATTTTTGTAAAACTTTTTAATTATGAGAAGGAGACTTTAAATTAGAGGAGGCGTCCATATTGGATCACCATGTGCTCCCTTTTCCTTTCCATCACATCCTGCTTTGGGGGAAGTTTCAGGAAATGACTCAGATGGCATATTTGTTCCCAAAGTCATGCTTAATAGAAAAACAGATTTTAAAGTTTTTTTGTTTTGTTTCTTCCTTTTTCGCTTTCCAAAGTAATAGCTAGCACCCAAGGTGACATTGGCTAGATTTTTGACTTCCCAACATGTTCTCAGGTAGTTTTTAAACAGAACATTAAGTAATCTCATTGCGGGAGAGCTTATAGCTCTGCGCTCTCCTGCCACCTTTCAATCTCTCCGAATCAGAGAGAGATTTGTCAGCGGGGTTTCATTTCTTATTACAGATAGATTCCAAATACAAATTAAGATTTTAATTTGGGTAAGAAAACACATTAAGATGACCATGGTACTCTTTTTTCAGCCTGATCTAAAAGAGTACCTTTTTCAAGAAAAACAAAGGTTATGTTCTATAATAACATGCAAAAACTGTAAAAGGTTACCTTCTAAAATTTTAACACTTTAAACATGCAAATCAAAAGTCTATAATAAAGTTTCTTAGTTTTTAAAAGCCAAATATACCTTTTTTAAAAGCCGAATCTACTTTTTTAAAGCCAAATCCTGCCCCATTTGTTAGCCTGGTTAAGAAAACGTTCCCAGTGTACTTACAGACCCAGGCTTCTGTAGTTGATCCTGGGCATTGCGTGTGGTAGAATCCCCCTCACCTTTTTTTGGTGAGTTTTCCACATCTTTTTGGTGTAAACTTCCTTTTCTCACTCAAGCGAGACCTGCACTACCAGATTACCCTTCGGGCACCAGATGTTGAGTGTTTCCTTCAACGCCCTGTGTGGAGTAGGGTTCGGTATCAGAAAGAGGAGCCGCACAGCAAATGAGAGAAAAAGACACGAGATAATTTTGCAATATTGGGGGACCAGGTGGCAAGTCCCGAAGGACTTCTTCTTTGCTCAGGCCTCACCAAGCTTTTATTGATCTGGGATGCACCCATAGCATAGCCCTTAGGCAGTTGACCCCCTAGTAACAAGCAGACTAGCCCATCAGCAAGGATTTACATAATAATAAATAGGGGAGTAGTATCAGCTACCACTGTCTGGACAAACAGAGGTGGCGCCTAGCTCTGAGCTTTGCTAGGGCTTCAAAGGCACCCAGCCTTCAGGGGGGTTCAGGGAGTTCTCTGTCTATGCTTATCAGATAGTGAAGGCAATAAACAGTTTCCCACACTCTCTTCCCCAGATCCTATGAACCTGTTTATTATTACATTTTTATTTCTCATCCCAGGGTATGTTTACTGCTGAGAGAGAGAGAGAGAGAGAGAGAGAGAGAGAGAGAGAGAGAGAGAGAAGAAGAAGAAGAAGAAGAAGAAGAAGAAGAAGAAGAAGAAGAAGAAGAAAAGAGAAGAGAAGAGAAGAGAAGAGAAGAGAAGAGAAGAGAAGAGAAGAGAAGAGAAGAGAAGAGAAGAGAGAAGAGATCTCTTTCTTCCTTTAATCACCCTGACCAGGAATCCAACACAAAACCGACGTGAATTCCCTTACCTGCCAGACTAGCAACCTCTGGTGTTTGGGACCAGGCTCCAGCTCATGGAGACACCAGCCAGGACTGTGACTGTCCATTCTACCAGGGGCAAATGTGTACCAGTCTGTAAGTGACACAGAAAGCAAATTCGACTTGTGCAAACTCTGGCGCTTGCATCAATGCAAAGAGCAGGTTGTGACAGCCAGGAAAATGCCAGAGGATTATATATACTTAAGAAGGGGGGGCAAGGAGGAGTTTGTATGGAGGTTGGTGGCCTGCCGTGGTGCTGGTGAAGGGAGGGGCGGAGCAGAATGGGGTCAAGTGCAGTCTCACTCACTGATTGAAGTTCATGTGCAAAGAGCATCTTGTGCATGGCCAGAGCACCCAGCATAGCTAGTGCATCCTCCTTTCCACGAGGAGGCCCCAAACTCCCTGTGTAGGAGACGTAGCTGTGAAACCAAGACTATGCCTGAAGGATCCAGATAAGGGACCTGGGGACATAAAGTGAGCTCCAAGCACTGCCACCTGCTTGTTGGCATCTGCACAGTTCAGGACCAGTGCCATCTGGACGTGGGGGGTTCAGGGGAGGGGGTGGGTCCTGCTGGGTCAGTACACTGCGGATCTCGCCAGTGTACTTTGTGTCAGAAGTGTACCCGCAAGGGCCTTTCGGGTGAACACAGGAGCTTGTGTGTACTGGTGCAGGGCGGGGCGTGGGAGGGACCATGCAGGCCAGGGCAGGAGGGGTGGCGAGGTAACCTCCATGTTAAGCGTGACGCTGTGCAGAAACCAAGGCCCTAGCAGGCAAGGGCCCAGATGCTGCTGGGGCGGAGCAGCTACTGGACTTGGACCTTCTCTCCCAGGTGTTGGAAGCTGAGGCTGGGGAAAAAATGAGTGCAGCAGAGGAGGCAGAGTCCCAGGTAGAAGCAGAGGCGAAGCCTGAGAAGGAGTGAGCAGAGCCAGGGCTCAGTGGGACAAGCACCTGGCCCACACTGGAGGTGCTGGCGGCTCTTCTGGTCCAGCTGAGCACTGAGAGCGCCCGAGCCAGCAGGTCCTACCTTCAGGTAAAGCGCAAGACCTCTTGGCATAGAAAGCTCATTCTTGAGTGCAGAAGGGCCATCATCCAGTGCATCCCCAACTTCTGGGCCCAAGCTGTATCCTTGCCTGAGCCCTTCCGGCTTCACTGCTGACAAAGACCACAGGGAGTAAGTGGAGGAGGAGCCAGGAGAAGGGGAAGGGGAGGAGGATAGAGGAAAGGGCCTCCCCTCCCCAGTGGCACAACAGTGGGCAAAGCGATGGCCGGCTTCTAGGTGTCAGGTCAGGAAATATGGGCACAATGTACCACACCACAATCAGATAGTGGAAGGACACCTTTTCTGGGCAGTGGAAAGATCCTTGGAGGTAGCATTTTGTGTTTCTTCCTTTTTGACCAAAAAGCTCAGTGTAAACACTCAGCTCATTTTAGCCAGGTTTAAGGCAAATTCTTCCAGTGTCCTCTCTCAACACATCAGATGCCCATAGGAATTCCAGGCAGGCTTCCTCCCTCCTTCCATAGACACACACACAGGTATACACAAAGTACCAGAGGTATACACACACACAAACACACACACCCGTTTATTGCAACTCCTGTGCAATAAAAGGCTTATTTCCAACCCGGAATGCAGCCTTTGTGACCCACACGGAACTCTAGAAGATGTGTGCTGCCACTGTTTCTGGAGACCATACATTTCATGGAGGCGATTCCAAGGGACAAGGCCAGAGTACATGCAGACACCCTAAGCCAGTGGTTCTCAACCTTCCTAATACCACGACCCTTTAATACAGTTCCTCATGTTGTGGTGACCTCCAACCATAAAATTATTTTCGTTGCTACTTCATCACTGTAATGTTGCTACTGTTATGAATCATAATGTAAATATCTGATAGACAGGATGTATTTTCATTGTTCTCGACCCACAGGTTGAGAATCGCTCCCCTAAGAACTGTGTCATCTGCACAGGCACACGGAGGACAGGGAGATCTCAGAACATGTCTGGAAATGAACCCTCCGATTGTTAGGGCAGGTTCATGCTCAGGTGAACATGAACCCACAGGTACCATTGTTGTGAGCATGTGTGAAGAAAGGTAGGCGGTGAGGAGGTTGGAACAGGGGCAATGTCTGCCATCCACGGCCAACTCTCGTATGCCCCCAGGATGGCTCTGTGGCTTTTAGCTGCCCATTTCGTTTCACAGCCTCTGAGAGCTCCTTGACCAAAAGCAGATCCGGAACCACCCGCAGATATCAGCCATCATCACTGAGGAAGATGAAGACCTGCTGAACTACTTGATCAATGTGGAGGTCAGACTGGGAGGCAGAGTGAAGCGTGGGATGAGGGCTTTGGCACCCAGTGGGACGTGTCCCAGCAGAAAGAAAGGGAGGGGAGGTGGGTGATTCCTGAAGGCAGGCTCACTCCAGAAGCTGGCAGACAAGACACTTTACTAGTTGCATCTCTTGGCAGGTGAAGGAAGTGAGCCTTCCCAAATACCGCTGCAAGTTGATGTTTTACTTCAGGAGCAACCCCTACTTCCTGAATGACCTGATCATTAAGCAATATGATGTCAGCCTTGCAGGTGAGTGACAGTTCCCAGGATGGGCCTTTGGAAGAGCGCGAAAATGGTGGGTGGGTGTGGACATTGGACCAATGGGAATCCAGCCTTCCAACTTCCTTCCTGCAGGGTACAGGGCCTCCAGATCCACTCCAATCCTCTGGTTCTGGGATTATGAACGTGGAGCCCCCAGCCGCCGGCAAGATACAAGCAGCATCAGCTTCTTCAACTGGTTGTCTGAACATACCCTGCCCGGGTCAGGCAAGATTGCTGAGGTGATTGATACTGCTCTGGCCACTGTCAGAAAATGTAATGGTGGAAGCCCCACGTGCTTGAAAAGCAGAGTAGCAGACTGGTCTGGTCCCCCTCTTCCCTGTGTTCCTTCCCAGATCATCAGCGAGGACCTGTGGCCCAATCCTCTGCAGTACTACCCTGCAGACTCAGGACCCAGAGGAGGGAGCTGCAGAGGGGACCTGTTGGAGAGGAGGAGCCCCCCTGCTGGGCATTAAAAGGTGAGTAGTTGCCCCTGTGAATCTCCTTAGAAAAGTGAATGTGGAAAACCGGGCCTGGGTAAATTGGAGGTACCCTCATGCACCAGGAATGTGTGTGAGAGCAGCAAAGGGAAACTGGGAGTCCTGGTGCCCACAGAATGTAAGCAGATGGGGGCGCTGTAAGCACCATGGCTTTCAGGATGACTGGCCTCGTGCCCTGGGCAACAAACATGGTTCTTCATCATGTTTCTGCAATCCTGTTGTCGGTGCTTTCACCACCCACTTAGGACTCTTGCCACTCCAGTGGAGTCCTACCTTCCCATGCCTTACCCGTTTTCAGTGCCTCTAATTCACGTTTCTTTGTTTTTATAACCACCGCTCAGTTCCGCTGAGCTGAGCCCACAATGCTGGCAATGGCAGCAGGATCTGGACGAGACTATTGAAGTCCTGGGGTAGGAAAGTTAAACAGGTCAGGAAAAGGCACGGTGTACTGACTGTGGACATGTGCTTCAGAGGGGCCCCACACACCTTCAGGCGCATGCCAGTGTCTGTGAGTGTGGGTGTGTGTGTATAGAAGGGGACACTCCAGATTCAGAGGAGATGGAGCAGAACAGCAAATATGGCCCCGAAGGACAGAAACGATGCGGTGTGTGGGCACACACCAGGGTTTGCTGAGGGATTCTGTCCATTCCCTTTACACAGGAGGAAAAGAGGAGAAAAGGATCGCCTGCGGAAGAGTCAGAGAGCATATGCCACCTAACATGAGTGTCACTGAAAGAACCATAAAGAAGCTTGCAAGGTGTTGCTGACTCTGCGTTGTTGGTAGCAGGGAAATGTAATAGTATTGGGCAAAGACCTTACAAGGGGCTGTGGGAGCAGCATCTCCAGCATTTCAGCCTGCCTGGAAAGAGGCAGGGATACAGAAGAGGGGAAACCAGGCCTCGGAAGGCCTTCTGATATTGTTCCCTTCTTTCAGGGTGTTGTCTGGGAGGAGGAAGGAAGAATGGCTGACTTCTGATGACAAGTATTTTAATTTGGCCAGGAGTGCAGGGGACAGACTTTAGATCCTGACCCTTAGGCTCTCAACTCCCTTGGCTTGGGCGGTCACTCACATAGACATGCCATGGTCAGACAGAAGACAGCTGGCCTTTTCAAGATGGAGGCACCGCTCAACAGAAGCCATGGGCCTGTCCTGTGAACATGAAAGTTTACAGGTAGAGCCACCCTCCCTGTGTGGGGCAGGCTTGCGAGGAAGTGAGCAGGGGTGTGGGGCAGAGGAGAGGAGTTACATGACAGGAAGGGTGCTAAGGCCTGGAGTGTATGGAGGCAGGTGCGCACTGCAGCACCCTGCATGGGTTGCACTTGGGAAAGGGAAAAGGTCAAAACTCTGTCAGTAGACCAAAGCCTTCCTTGTACACAGACAACCGCATAAGCCAATCAGAACATTCTAGAGGGGAAAAACCTCAACACAACAAATTTTATTTTCCTGTCAAGCAAGAATGAAACGTGAAACCCATTCCCAAAGGAGGCAATCACATGAACAAAACTTGCCTTTTGTTAAAGTGGGGGACTGGCGTGCCTTTCTCCATTCCAGTTTTCACACTCAGCTTTTGGGGAGGATTTTGGTGTGTGAAAGTGGGTGGGTTTCCTCAGGAACCTTGGGCTGCAGAGGCCAGGTTCATACACCAGGGCTGTGACTGAGGGGCGGAGTTGCGCAGGGTGATACCCACAGCCCTGCCCTTGATTGGAGGAGACTTTCAGGAGCCCATCCAGAGACTGCAGGCTGGGCCTGGCCAGGTGCCTTCTGTACCACATGCTCACATGACCAGCGCCTGTGCATGAGCCCAGTGTGCACCCACTCAGCACACCAGGGCCTGGATGCATGTACCAGTGAGCAAGCGCCTTGCCTGGACTCAGCAGGCTCTGCACCACCTGCTCCTTCACAGCACCAGTCTCAGAGCCGGGGTCATCCAGAGTCAGGCTGTGTTGGGAGACTGAGGGGCTCCTGGGGGCAGCGCGCTTCCTCTCAGTTCCACTAGGGGGCCTTCAGCTGCAGGGCGCCTGAGGATTCACAGGGCTCACCAGGGCCTTTGCACCAGGAAGGACAGGGCAAGCAGGATGGCCCAGGAGGCTTTTAGCTTCACCTCAGTGCAGGAAAGTGGTGATACCCAGGACACAAGGGCACAGGAGGTTTGGAGGAAAGCTATAGGGCTGGAGAGGGAGGATTTCATGCAGGTGAGGGAGGCTGTGATCCTGGAGCTGAGGGTGGAAGCAGGCAAGAAGTTTGGCTAGATCTTGAGTGGGAGGAAGGGGAGGACTGGGTGGCTGCAGAGCACTGTGTGCAGGCAGAGGAGAGTGAGATGCAGCAGGGAAGCCAGAGTGAGGAGCAAGGGGAAGACAAGGAGTGCCTGGGGGTGGAGTTGCAGGCACAGGCTCAGTTTGTCCTGTGGTCAGAGGGCCTTCTGCAGGTGGAGCCATGGCAGGCCATGTGGACAGGGGAGGAGGTTTTCCCACATCTTCAGGTGGGGAGGCAGGAGGAGGTGGTGAGTAAAGAGCTGAGGCTGGAGGCACAGGCTCCAGGTGACCCACAAGGGAGTGACCACCAGGAGGAGGGATGGATGGAGGAGCAATTAATTGCAGGGGAGCAGTTTGTCCTGCAGGGGGAGGGGAAGTGCACATGAAGGCACTGGAACAGGTGGGAGATGTGGAGCTTCAGTCCAATGCCAAAGCAAAGCCACAAGAAGAGGAACCAGTGCAGCAGGAGCAGGCCCAGTCAGGGCCCGGGGCCAAGTTAACCTGGTCCCCTCTGGAGGTGCTCCAGGCCCTTCAATTGGAGATGGAGCCCATGAATGAGCAAGCCAGCAGGGCCTTCTCTCGGCTCAGGTTCAGGACTCGGCAGAGGCTCAAGCCCTATTTCGAACTGAGAAGCCTCAATATCTGGTGCATCCCTGCGTTCTGGCTCACAGCTGTATCCTTGAGGGTAGAGGAGCAGGATCACAAGGAGCATGGGACAGTGCAGGAGAACGGTGTAAGCGGGGATGGTTCCTATAGAAAAGAACTTTGAGCACAAGCTAGGGGCAGTGCGCCCTGGTCTGGCCCAGGATCCTGGAGACACCCTCTGTCTTGTACAGGCACCATAGAAGCGGTACCTGAGGGTCCAGGGGCAGAGCTCCAAGGCAGAGACACGCATACACCAGGGGCTGATGCCCACATTCAGGGCTGTGTTGCATGGGCTCTTCTCGGACTAACTAACGCTGCCTTACAGGCCATCTGTATGTCCAATTCCTCAGTCAGAAGCAGGAATGTGTGATGTGTAACCTGTCAAGCCCTCAGCATAACACAGTCTGGAGGGCAACAGGGTCTGTCAGGAAACAGAGTGGTGCTGTACCGCTTTCTGCCTTTTATGGTGAAGGAGTGGCCTTAGGGAAGGAGAGGCTGGGCCAGACTGCTCTTTCTAGCTAATCCATGCCCAGCTACCAGGGTGTAGGTTGCTTGACCCAAAGCAGTTTGTCAACCACCTAGAGTTTCGGGAATGATAAGGGTCCAAGATGAAAACATCCTTGGCCACATGATTAATTTGAAGGTCAGTCCCCCTGCTCCATGAAGTGGTGGAGGGCAGGTGGGGAAGTGGCCTGTCCCTGAAAACAGCTACAGGCGGCAGCACTGGGCTGCGATTTCACTCCCTGGATCCACTTTCCTTCTGCAGGTGAGGGAAGTCAGGCATCCCTGGGGTTGCTGCACCATTAGCCTGTACTCCCGCAGCAACCCCTACTTCCGCAACCATGTGATTGTGAAGGAGTATCTCATCACCCTCACAAGTAACAGGAGGCTCCCTGTATGGGCTGCAGCTGGTGGTGGGCAGGGATGGAAGGCGATGTGCCCAGCTTCACAGACCCCTCTCCTGCAGGATACAGGGTGTCCCGTGCCACTCCCATTCAGTGGTACCAGCATTGTGAACAAGAAGTCTACAGCCACAGACTCCAGGACAGCAGCGCCAGCTTCTTCTACTGGTTCTTTGACCACAGTGTGACAGCATCTGGCAGGATTGCTGAGGTGGGATGTCACTGGCCATGCCAGCATGCAGCTTCCTGTGTCCGCCTGCTGCTTGGGTTTCTATTTGGGTCCCTGTGTTCTCCTGACCAAGCTCTGTTTGCCCTACCAGATCATCAGCAAGGACGTGTGGCTCAATCCCCTGAAGTACTATGAGAGGACGATGGCCCCGAGTGAGCGGACAGGATGGGTGAGGAGGGGCTGCCTGGGCTCTCCCCTGGTGTGCTGCCAGGTTCCTGGGCCATTATTTTTCTCTCACAGGGACACTTGGATGCTGGGAGGGAAACAGCCTGTAACACCAGGGCCGCAGGGTGTGTGCCTGAGACAGGAACTACCAGTACAACAAGGGCAGTGCAATTCCAGCTCAGGCAGGGGGGCTTAGGCAGGAGGAGGGAGTGTGCATGTCCACTGTCACTCAGAGTCAAAGCAGATTCCTTGAGCCACTCCTCTGAACTCTCCCTCTAGGCCACCCAAAGCACCTTCAGGCCTTTCCACCTGCCCCTCAACAGGGGCTGCCATGACATGTTCTTCCTATACTCCTTTCCACAGGCGTCTGTGAATCTTCCTCATGCTGAGGCCTAGGCTGCTGTGCTGCCATGCCATATTGCCCTATTGCTGCTCACCACCATCTCCTATTTCCCCAAGGTCTCCTCTTCCTCCTGGGGCCAGTGGGATCAGCCTGCTCCTTATCAGTATCTTAGGGGGCAAAGTGTGGGCCACAGAGCTGGAGGAATCCTTGTTTTGCAGCCTTGTCAGAGGTTCTTCAATCCTTTTATCCATTAAGGTTTTCCAAGGAGAATACCTCATTTGTTTACCCTCCCTAACTGGAAAACAGGGCAGCATGCCCTGAAACAGAAACACAATGCTTCATTTTGTATGCAGTTCACTTCAAAGACTTTATGCACATATGCTCATAGACACCCTGGGAAATTTAGGGCCATGAATATAACTCACCATCCAAACAGATTGCTTTTATGTGTTTGTAGTAAAATCAGACAAGAAGTCCCATGTTGCAGAACACTTTCTTCTGAAAATTTTTTGTAATGTTAGTGTTTAAGGTTTTACAAAAAGTAATATAAATGTCTCTTTTTTTTTTCCTACTGACCTCCCCGCCCCCGGCTTCCTCTATCTCTAGTCTCTTGTTCTTGTCACCCACTCCCAGTGTCTTGCCTCTGTTGGTCTGTTGGTTGTGATTATATTCTGAATATTTTAACAATACAATATGTAAAATTTAAACATTTAAGTATATTGTAATTTAAATCAGCACTTAGGAAGCAACCTTGTACAATTCAAACCTTGCCTCCAGTCCTGAAACTTCATAATGGTACCTACAATTCTTGATGCTTCCCCCAAACCTACCATTTGCTTTTAGTCATTCTTAAATAACAGAAGCCAAATTCTTTACAATAAAATGTCTGTGCCTTATCATTTTTAATTTCAGTGTCTAATTCTCCTGTCACAGGGGCTTCCCCCCTGACTCCCCGAGTCCCCAATCAGGTGAGCTACTGTACTGCAAGATTCACTCTCTCTTGCGTACATGGTGTATTCTGTGATCGCCGCCAGCACCACACTCAGGACCTCTTACAGGGGTGTCCCATCGGCTGTTGCAATAATTGCCGTGCCCCCATCATACCCATCTCCTGTGTGGCTGTCATAATCATCACAGGGACAGGACCACCATAAGTCAGAGGGGGCCTTCGTGCTGGTGGTGCTCCAACTGAGCCTCCTGTAAAGTCAGTGACCAAATAACAATACTCGAACCTCTTTATGAATAATTTTATGTCAATACTAGAGGCCCGGTGCACAAAAATTTGTGCACTCGGGGGGCAGGGGGGGTCCCTCAGCCTGGCCTGTGCCCTCTCACAGTCTGTGACCCTTCGGGAGTAAAAGCCCTGCTGGCTTAGGCCTGCTCCCTGGTGGCAGAGGGCAGGCCCAATCCCTAGGTGCAGCCCCTTGTTGGGCTTAGAGCAGGGCTATTTGGGGAGTTGGGGCGCCACCCCCTGTCATGCACAGAGCAGGGCGAAATTGGGAGATTGCGATGCCACACTCAGTCACACTCAGGGTAGGGATGATTGGGGGGTTGGGGCACCGCCCCCTGTCACACTCAAGGCAGGGTCAATGGGGAGGTTGCCGCGCCACCCCCTGTCACGCACAGAGCAGGGCCAATCAGGGGGTTTGGGCGCTGCCCCCTGTCACACACAGAGCAGGGCCCATCAGGGGGTTGTGGAGCTCCCACCGTCACGCACAGAGCAGGGTCAATCAGGGGTTGGGGAGCTCCCCCATGTCACACACAGAGCAGGGCCCATCAGGGGGTTGGGGAGCTCCCCCCTGTCATGCACAGAGCAGGGTAGATAGGGGAGTTGGGGCACCGCCCACTGTCACACACAAACCTGCGCGGATCAGGGGGTTGGGGCACCGCCCTCTATCACCCACAGAGCAGGGCCTATCAGAGGGTTGGGGCGCCACCACGGTCACATTCAGGGTAGGGCCAATGGGGAGGTTATGGCTCCACCCCGTCACACACAGAGCAGGGCACGTGGGGTGAGGGGGTTGGGGAGCCACACCCTGTCACACACAGAGTCGCAGGGCGATCAGGGGGTTGAGGAACTCCCCCCTATCAGGCACACAGCAGGGCCAATCAGGGTTGGGGTGCCTTCCCTTGTCAGGAATAGAGAAGGGCAGATAGGGAGGTTGTGGCCCCGCCCCCTGTCACACACAGAGCTGCAGGGCAATCAGGGGGTTTGGGCACTGCCTTCTGTCATGCTGATCCCGGTGCAGGGAGGCATATTACCCTTTTACTATATAGGATAGAGGCCTGGTGCACGTGTGGGGGCCTGCTGGTTTGCCTTGAAGGGTATCCTAAATCAGGGTGGGGGTCCCCACTGGGCTGCCTGGCCAGCCTGGGTGAGGGGATGATGGCTGTTTGCAGCTGGTCACACACCCTTCAGGGTGGGGGTCTCCACTGGGGTGCCTGGCCAGTCTCGGTGAGGGGTTGAGGGCTGTTTTCAGACTGGGACTGAAGCTCCCAACTGCTCCTTTTTTTCTTTTTTTCTTTTTTTTATTCTGGGCCAGCTTTAGCTCTAAGGTTCCAGCTCTTAGGCTTCCACTGCTGAAAGCAGGTATCTGGTTTGTTTAGGTTCTATAATCAAAACTCTGTATCAATTCCAGCTCAAAGATCCCGGCTCGCTGAAAACAGGTTTCTGGGGTTTTGTTTAGCTTCTGTATTTGTTACAATGTTTTTTAAACTGCAGTCTCAGAGGCCGGCAAGGCAGGCGGGGAACATTGGTTTCCTCCATCCCTGAAGCAATCAAGCCTCATGTTAGTTTCAAGCTGCCTGGCTGTCGGCCGCCATCTTGGCTGGCAGTTAATTTGCATATCTCACTGATTAGCCCATGGGAAGGGTAGCGGTCATACACCAATTACCATGTTTCTCTTTTATTAGATAGGATGACATGACACTAGTAAATTCTTAACTATTTTGAAAACATATGCTTTTATCTGCCTAAGCTAAAAAGGTGTCAATGAGGCTGAGGTAGACAAGGGAGCTTACATTCATTTAAAATACAGCTGAAGAATAATGTTTTAACTTAAATAATTGATTATGAATGAATATGAAGGTACATTCTCTGGAAATGGGCTGAAATTCTGACCTTCATGTTATTTCTATGGTTCACACTGTCCAATGCTCCTTCTGATTAAAAATGTTAAATTACCTCTTGGCTGCTGTGCCTAAGTAAGTGGAGCACCAGCCTTGGCCCTGCAGGATCCGGGATTTCATTCCAGGTCAAGGGAATGTTCCTGGCCCGCAGTTAACCAATGGATGGTTCCTTTCCTCTCCCTCTCATTTCCTCCCTCCTCCATCTCCCTCCCCCTTCCCTCTCCCTCCCTTTCTCCTTCTCCCTCTCCCTCTCCCTTGCCCTCTATCTCTCCCCCACCCCTTTCCTTCCCCTAGCCCCTCCCTCTCCCCCCTCATGGTGAAATAGGCCAACAATGGAAAAGGTCCTCTAATGTGGATTAGCAAAAACAAAACACACAGATATATCATGCCGCTTAAATATAATAAAACCAACACTGAAAAAATTCTCCAGGTGCCTTAAAGTCCCAATGCACCAATGTCTCAGGGGAAAAGAATTGAGAGGCTGCAGGGCCACAACACAGGTGTAGAGTTGGTAGGGGCCTTGAAAGAGGCTGGGGAACCAGCTTCCTGCCTTAGGAGGTCCTTATGGTACAGAGCCCCAGTTTTAGTTTTCAGAGTGGTGGTGTTGACTTTAATAAAGGGAGATCTGCTCACTGCTTCTGCAGTAACACAGAGGCCCCCAGCTTTCCCCTACCCATCTCCTGTTCCTCTGCTCCTTGCTCATCCCTCCCACAGGCATGATGGTCATCTTTCATATTCACCATGCCAGGCCCTTCCCTGCCCCAGACTGAGGGTCAAAGTATGTAGCAACAGGAACTGACATTGACCATCTAGCAGCACCACCCTGGCGAGAGAGCGTCAGAGCAACAGCCCTGCTGGGACTGGGAAAACACCATGCCCTAGGATGTCTTGGAGGCTTGGGCCCAGTGGCCTCCTCTCACCACCATGTGCAGGTGGCTGTGATATTCTTCCTGTGGGCCCTCTGCTTGTGCTTAAGCTCCGAAGGTATTGGGAAGCGGATGTCCTCTGCTCCAGACAGGGATTCTGCCAGGATATGGCGGTGGTTGGGGATCCTCTGCTAAAAGGCACACCCTCATCTTGTCCATGAGTGCTGTTCCTGTGTGAGGTGGGAAGTCTGGGGGTACAAGATGTATCAAAAGAGATATTATTCCCGACACCTGGGTGCTGGTGGGTTGAGACAGAGAAAGTCATCAGTCATGAGAGCAGAGAGAGAGTTTTTATTTACTTTTTCTGGCTGAAAGCTGCTCTGCTGACATGAGGGTCTGGTCTGTCCTTGGTTCCTCCCATGCCAGGTGTCTTCTGGTTATCTGGGCTATGCTGTGCTCAAGGCTGCAAGCTTGCTGCACGATATCTGCTAAGCAAAATAAGGTATTCTCTGCCCTGTTTTATTCTCTTTAACCCTTTCAACAGCCCCTGGAAGGGGAGAAGTAGACGGTATAAAATGGAGGATTGGGATGCCTGGGTGAAGAGGGAAACTCACAGCACCCACAAAGTGGCTCAGGATTACTACCCTTAACAGCTGAGGAGGGAGAGTTAGACAAGGCATGACAGAGGATGGCAGGTGGGTGATGCATGGTGGTTGGCACCCAGGACAGATAATGGGTGAAGAGATGATGCATGCAAGACAGAGAATGGATGGGTGCTAAGAGATGATATACACACAGACATAAGTTTAGTCTTTTAATAAAATTCTAGCACAGTGGCTCAAGTAATAGTATTTCCAGGTTTTTGTCTTCTTGTTTTTAAAGTTTGATAATGCCATATGAGCCATCATTATTAAGCCATCACTATTCTTTTTTTTTTCTCTTTTTTACAAAAGTGCTGGACTGTGGCGTTGGAAGGATGTTGAAATGTCCGTTTTGTGTAGCAAAATAGTACATTAAGCTTAGTTAATTTAGGATATGAAGACAGATGGAATCGTGCTTTAAGCCTTCAAAGCACTTTGTAATTTAGAACAGCCTGCCCACTCCAGACATACAGTGTCAGTAGAAATCAGGTCACTGTTGGTAAGAAGTACAATTGATGTAAACATTTCCATAGCATTAAAAAGGGTCTTGCAAATATGGTATGTGTAGTCCCTTTACCCTCAAGTTGGTATACCTTTTTAAAAAAAGTATTTGTATTGATTTCATAGAGCAAGGGAGAGGGAGAGAGAAACATGAATGATGAGAGAGAATCACTGAATGGCTGCCATCTCCTTGTCCCCCACTGGAGATTGAGCAAGGGGCTTGGGCTTGTTCTTTGACCAGGAATAGGACAGTGACCTCCGGGCTAACAATTGGATTGTCAACCATCACAGCGTCACAGCAGATGGGCTAGGTATTTAGTTCTTCAAGACAGGAACTGATGTGAGTTAGGACATTGTTTGTGCCATAACTAATTGACCTTCCCGCCCCTAACTAACTTTTCTCTGGTTAATTATTTTTGAATCGTGTAACAAGACTGATTTTTGTAAAATATATATATCCAGATTTATTTTAAAATAGAGAATAAGAGTTCGTTTCAATGAGTCTTTAATGTACTAGTGAGGGAAATAGTCTTATTTCTCTTTAATATTAAAGTCTAGCCAATATAAGTGTGTCCCATATCCTTCAAAGTTTTCGGTGCTCATTGCACAAGTATTCCTTAATATTACCCTGAAAGGCACACCATTTGGGCATCGTTTGGGGTACATATTTTCTTTGGTTCTGTTATATTTTCAGATATTTCCAACATATCATACCACTAATGTAAGCTATGTTCTTTTGGATTTATTTAGAATCACTCTTCCCTGGGACAAGGTAACATATGCAGATTTCTACGTCAATAACCAAGTTTGTGCTTTGGCTACACTTTTGATCTTATATTTACGTTAATTTGTGTGTATACTCGTTATGCCATATATTAAGTTGTTGATCTTCAGTGACTTTTAGTACATAACTCACTTATGTCCCTGTCCTTTATTTGGAGAGCCTGTTTTATGATACATTGAAGGGGATGAGTACATATTGACCCTTTGACTTTACCTTTATCTTTTAGGGTTTGTCAACAGCCAAGAGTGGGATTTGTCTCATGATTTTTATTGAGTTCAGAAGTCCATTTATTTGATTTATGGAGAATGGTTGATGTTGTTTCCCTAGTTTCTAAGCAGAAGAAATGTAGTTTGTGTAGGTATTATTCCTAAGTGTCTTCTTTCAAGTGATGTTTTGTAGCCTACACAATGATTCTGAATAAGACAAAATCCCTACTTATTGGGCACTTATTTTCTATGGTAAAAATAACAAACATGCAAGTAAATGTAAATAAGTACAATCATGCACAAAAAAGATAAGAGGAAAAATATAGGGGGTAATTATTTTTAGAAGATATATTGGTAGGAGATAGTGTTTCTATTCATAAAATTAAGGGGATCAAGGGATGTTTTTTGAATCTCAAATGTCAGGAAGGAGGCCGTGGTGTATAAATCTGTGGAAAACATTTTGGACCCAGAAAGCTCAAGTGATTCCTTAAGGTGGGAACCGTGTCCAGTGGCTGTTTATTTTGTGTCGCTGCCCATCAGTGCGAGACATCTTGGTGGAATATGTGACTCCAGATTTGTTTACAAAAATAGTTCCAAACATCCACAGAGTTTTATGTGGAGCAATTACAGTGACCTGAGTTATGTTTACACATGCCATGTTGATTTAGCTAAAAGATCAACCATTATGAAGTTATTGGGAGACTGGAGAATTTATGTATGCATGTTAATCAACTTACTGTTTTTAAAAGGTGTAATTCTAGGAACACATTTTTAAAAAATTCTTTATTGTGTAGAGGATTACATATAGTATGACATATGTCTTCTTTTCCCCCTTGTGCACCTGCACCCCAGCATATGCCCTTTCCCAACCCCTAGTGTCTATGTCCATGGTTATGCTGATATGCATGCATACAAATCCTTTGGTTTTTCTCTTACCACCTAGTCCTGCCTTCCCTCTGAGGTTTGACCGTCAGTTCCATGCTTTTCTGACTCTGGATCTATTTTTGTTGAGTAGTTTATGTTGTTCATTTTATTCCACAAATGAGTGAGGTCATGGTATTTATCTTTCTCCAAAGGGCTTATTTTGCTCAGCATAATGCTCTACATGTCCTTCCATGCTTTTGGGAATGGTAAAAGTTCTTTATTTTTTACAGCAGTGTATTGTTCCTATGTGTATATGTGCCACCGATTTTAATCCATTTATCTGCTGATGGGCACTTAGGCTTCTTCCAAATATTAGCTATTGTATATTGTGCTGCTATATATATGTGGATGCACAAGCCATTTCCGATTGGTGTTTGTCAATTTTTGGGATATGTTCCTAGTAGTGGGACTACTGGTTCAAATGGGAGCCACATTTTTAAAATTTTTTGAGGAAACTCCATACTGTTCTGCAAAGTTGCTATACCAGTCTGCATTCCCACCAGTAATGCAAGAGGATTCCTTTTACACCCCATCCTTGGCAGCACTTGTTGTTTGTTGAATTGTTGATGATAGACATTCTGACCAGTGTGAGATGGTATCTCATTGGTCCTTTTGATTTGCATCTCTTGGATGATTAACGGTTTTGAGCATATTTTCATGTGTCTCCTGGCTTTCTGTATGTCCACTTACAAAAAGTATCTTAGTCCTACATCCATTTTTCTATTGGAATGTTGATCTTACTTTCGTTTAATTGGACGAGTTCAGTATAAATTTTGGAGAATAAGTCCTTATTGGATATAACATTGGCAAATATCTTCTCCCAGGCAGTGGACTTCCTTGTTTTGTTGTTGTTGTTGTTGTTGTTGTATTTGTTGGCTGCTTCTTCTCTGCAGAAGCGTTTTAATTTGACGTCGTCCCATTTGTTTCTTTTCTCCTCAGTATCCATTGCCCTAGGAGCTGTATCAGTAAAGGTATTGCTGAGACAGATGCCTGATATTTTGCTTCTTCTAAGATTTTCATGGTTACCCACTTACGTTTAAGTCCTTTATTCATTCCCCGTTTATACTTGTGTATGGTGTAAGTTGGTGGTCTAGACTAATTTTTTTTGCATGTATCTGTGCTATAAGTCCAACACCAATTATTATTATGTTTTTATTTTGGCTTTGTAATATCTTCAATGAAACAAAATAAAATTTCCTCTATGTTAATTGAGTCATACTTTCTCTAAATCTGGCCTTTAAAAAAATCTCCTGGGGTACAGTCCCATCCGTTCTTTGATTTTCCTTCCACTGATTCCAAACCTCCCCTGTAGTCTGCCTCCTTTCAAAGGACAAAAGCAGAGCCGGAGGCCTCAGAGCCGCCCACAGCAAGCTCATGCCCGCGGGAGGTGCAGCGCTCATCACCATCTGGACCATAGCTGTTGGGGAATGTCAAAGCCTGAGAATCAAAGTGGCAGCATGTCATCGCCTTCACCGGCCTGTCTCCAGCAGCACAAAACCAGTCGTCCCAGCCAGTGCTCTGGGGAGGGGACATCAGGGCGATGTGGTGGCGCTGTCCCCGGGCAGCCAAGTGTCCCAGGCTTCTCTTTGGACAGGCCTGGGCCAGGGCCTTTGGGGATCTCTGTGTCCATGTTATAAATCCGAGTGAGATCAGACACAATGTTATCAATGATTGGCTTGGTAAGGTCGCCACTAAACACCTGCCACCATGGCTTCTCGGCCTCAGCCTCGGTGGGCACCTGGACCCCGTAGACCTGGAGGGCCAGGTGGAGCACCGCCTCCCCTATGTGCTGAGCCTGGAACCTGAAGCACAGCCCACCACGGTAGCTGTTCCGCAGCAGGGCCCAGGCAGTGATGGGGATGGGGGTCCTTTGCCAGCTGTAAGGATTCAGCCAGTTCTTGAGAGAAATCAGGTAGTGGAGCAGGTACCTGTGTGGGTGCTGATAGGAGACTTGGAAGCGCAGTACAGGCAGCACAAGGAGCTCGCACTGCACAATGCTGTCCAGGATCACCCAGAATCGGGAGTCCATCTCCAAGGGCTCGCTGCCCGGGTGGAAGTCCCTGTTGGACACGTTGATGATGTCACGGGTTCGCAGGGGCTGTTCTTCCACTTTGCCAGCCAAGTAAAGGGCAGACATGGCTACCAAGTAGGGGTCATAGGCGTCCAGGTTGATCTCGCAGAAGAACTTATGGTAAATGGCACAGGCAGTGGCGAGGGGAATGGACTGCATCCCTAGCTTGACACCTGCCTCCATGATGAACCTTGTCACGCGGAAGTGCACCCTCGCCTGGGGTTCGGGCCACCCCTTGGCGCCTGGCGCCCTGTCCTCCTCTCTGCAGCTGTCCAGGCTAAGGTCCTCCATGGGGTCCCGCTCTGAGTCCGCAGACCCTTCAGAAGGGCAAGAGTCCCCAGTGCAGGGCCAGCACCAGCGCTGTCCTAGAGCCAGTCGCTGATATCCCAGCCCCACCCCGCCGAGGCCGGACTGCCACCCCGGTTCCAACACCAATTATTGAAGAGACTGTATGATTCCATTCTATGCTTTTGCTTCCCTTGTCAAATATTAATTGAGCATAATGGTTAGGGTCGACTTCTATGTTCTCTGTTCTGTCCCATTGGTCTATATGTCTGTTTTACTTCCAGTAAGAGGCAGTTCTGAGAATGGTGGCTTGTTGTATAGCTTGATATCTGGTATTGTGATCCCTCCAAGTTTGTTCTTCTTTGTCCAGATTGCTGTAACAATTTGGGGTCTTTTTTAATTCCATAGGAATTTTTGGAAACTTTCTTCTAGGTGAGATACTCCAATGATATTTTAATGCAGAATACATTAAAACTGTACATTGCTTTGGGTATTATGGACATTTTATTGATGTTGATTGTACCAATCCATGAATATGGTATGTTCTTCTATTTGCCTAAATCTTCCTCTATCACTTTTTTCAATTTCCTGTAAGTTTCCGAGAAGAGGTTTATACCTCCTTAGTTAAATTTATTCCTTAGTATCTTAATTTTTTGTTGCACTGGTAAATGGCATTTTTCTTGTTGTCTTTTTTTTTTTTTTTTGGTTTTGTTTTGTTCTTTTTTTAGTTTCTCTTTCTGTGAGTTCATTATTGGTGTATCAAAAAGCCATGGAGCCAAAACCGGTTTGGCTCAGTGGCTAGAGCATCGGCCTGCGGATTGAAGGGTCCCAGGTTCGATTCCGGTCAAGGGCATGTACCTGGGTTGCGGGCACATCCCCAGTGGGAGATGTGCAGGAGGCAGCTGATCGATGCTTCTCTCTCATCGATGTTTCTAACTCTCTCTCTCCCTTCCTCTCTGTAAAAAATCAATAAAATATATTAAAAAAAAAGCCATGGAATTGTGGGTGTTAATTTTGTACCCTGCTACATTGCCAAATCCATTTGTAAATCTCCTCGTTTTTTGATGAAGTCTTTAGGTATTTCTATGCACAGTACCATGCCATCTGCGAATTATGACAGTTTTACTTCTTCTTTTCCACTTAGCATGCCTTGTTTGACTTCTTCTTGTCTGACTGCATTGCCTAGCACTACCAGTACTCTGTCGAACAGAAGTGGTGAGAGTGGGCATCCCTGTCTTGATCCTCTTCTTAGAGTAATTGTTTTTGCCCATTGAGTATAATGTCTGTAGGTTTGTCACATAAGGCTTTTATAATGTTGAGGTATGATCCCTCTATGCCCAGTTTGCTTAGAGTTTTTATCAAAATTGGGTGTTGGATATTGTCACATGCTTTTCCTGCACCAATGGATATGAATCTCTCTCAATTTGTTTATGTGATTCATCACATTTATTGATTTCTGGATGTTGACTCATCCTACTTCCCCAGAATATACCCGCTTTGGCAAGGTGTATGCTCGTTTCAATGTAATGTTGCATCGCATTTGTTAGAGTTCTGTTGAGGATTATAAC
Source organism: Myotis nattereri (assembly GCF_964212035.1). NCBI lineage: Eukaryota > Metazoa > Chordata > Mammalia > Chiroptera > Vespertilionidae > Myotis > Myotis nattereri. Next base: position 27,479,688 of record NC_138094.1, on the reverse strand, counting down.
ATCTATGGTCATCAGAGATATATTGGCCTGCATTTTTCTTTCTTTGTGTTTTCTCTATCTGGCTTTGGGATTAGAGTAATGCTGGCTTCATAGGAAGTGTTGGGAAATGGTACTTCATTTGAATTTTATGGAATAGTCTGAGGAAGAAGGTTTTAGCTTTTCTTTGAACACTTGGTAAAACTCCCTGTGAAGCTGTCTAGCCCAGGCTTTTGTTTGCTGCAAGTTATTTTTGTGACTGCTTGAATTTCCTGAGTAGTTATAAGCCTAGTCCTGTTTTATTCTTCCTAATTGAGTTTAGGAAGACTGTATTTTTCTAGGAATATGTCCATTTCTTCAGGGTTGATCAGTTTGTTGGAGTAGAGTTGTCCATAGTATTTATTTACAATCCTTTTTATATCTGTGGGGTCTTTTGCTATTTTGCCTCTTTCATTTCTGATTTTGTTTACTGGGGTCCTGTTGGTGAGCCTAGCTAGAGCTTAGTCAATCTGGTTTATCCTTTCAAAGAAATAGCTCATGTCTTTATTAATCTTTTGTGCGGTTTTTGGTCTCTATGTCATTTATTTCTGCTGTGATCTTCATTATTTCCTTCCTGCTGCTCAGTTTGGGCTTTGCTTGTTGCTCTCTCTAACTTTCTAAGTTGTGGGGGTTAGATAATTTGTTAACTGTTTTTCTTGTAGAATTAGGCTTGTAATGCTATGAAGTTCCTTCTCACTAAGGACTACTTTCAGTGTGTCCCTAGATTTTGGATTTATATTTTATTTTATTTTATATTTATATTTTATTGATTTTTTGCACAGAGGAAGGGAGAGAGATAGAGAGTCAGAAACATGGATGAGAGGGAAACATCGATCAGCTGCCTCCTGCACATCTCCCACTGGACATGTGCCCACGACCCAGATACATGCCCTTGACCGGAGTCAAACCCAGGACCCCTCAGTCAGTAGGCCGAAGCTCTATCCACTGAGACAAACCAGTTTGGGCTGGATTTTTATTTTTAATTGTCATTTATTTCCAGGATGATTTTAATTTCTTCTTTAATCTCTGTAGTAATCCAGTCATCTATCTTTGTCCATAAAAGCCCTGTGACCAAAATGGCAGAATGGCCAGAATGGCTGGTGGCTATGACTTGCATTGCGGCAGCCAACCAGCCTTATCTGGGCCTCAAAAGGCCATATCCCTGATCATCCTGTCCTCCCATCAGCCCCCAATTTCCTATTTGGTGCCGGACTGATAAGCAAACCACCCCTGGCCTTTCCCCCTGGTCAGCCACACCTCCTATATGCACTAATGCCGAGATTGGAGGCATGGCCTTCTGGTTAACTGCCAATGGCCACTAACCCCTGGCAGCCTGGCCCCATGTGCCCCCATCTGGGGAGGTCGACCGGACTGCTTCCGTGCAGGAATTCGTACTCTGGGCCTCCATTTATTTAATAAAAGACTAGTTAGCCTCCAAGAATTTGAACTTTGTTCTATTTTATTTTGGTTTATTTGTAATATTAGTGACCCAGTGAACGATCTTTGTACACTTGGCGGAGTCCCTCACCCTCGGGCAGTCTGGGAGACCTCAGGGGATGTCCAAGTGATGGCTTAGGCTTAATCCCAGTTACCAAACATTCTTAGAGCTGCTGTGGATGTGGGAGAGATTCCTGCCACTGCTGCTCACTTGCCAGTCATCAGCCCACCTTCCGGCTGAGTGGCGCTCCCCTTGTGGGAGTTCACTGACCACAAAGGGAAGCTCTTGCATTGAGAGTCTACCCCCTGGGTGTTGGAGCACATCCTAGCAATCAGTCATCTTTTTTTATGACCTTTACTTTGAGATTTCTTTTTTCTTTTTTTTTTTCAATTTTTTTTTTTTTTTATTGCTTAAAGTATTACAAAGAGTATTACATAAGTCTCCTTTTTTTTTTTTTCCCGCCCTTGACAATCCCTGGCCTCCCCTAACTCCCAGTAACCTATGTCCATTAGTTATGCTTATATGCATGCATACAAGTCCTTCGGGTGATCTCTTACCCTCCCCTCCTGCCCTCCAACCCTCCCTGGCCTTCCCGCTGTAGTGTGACAGTTTATTCGAGGCTGCTCTGCCTCTATATCTATTTTTGTTCATAAGTTTATAATGGTCTTTATTATCCATAAATGAGTGAGATCATGTGGTATTTTTCCTTCATTGACTGGCTTATTTCACTTAGCATAATGCTCTCCAGTTCCATCCATGCTGCTGCAAATGGCAAGAATTCCTTCTTTTTACAGGAGCATGGTATCCCATCCTGTAGATGTACCATAGTATTCTAATCCATTCATCTACTGATGGGTACTTAGGCTGTTTCCAAATCTTAGCTATGGTGAATTGTACAGCTATGAACATAGGGGTGCATATATCCTTTATAATTGGTGTTTCTGTTTTCTTGGGATATATTCCTAGAAGTGGGATCATGAGGTCAAATGGGAGTTCCATTTTTAGTTTTTTGAGGAAACTCCATAATGTTCTCCATAGTGGCTGCACCAGTCTGCATTCCCACTGGCAGTGCAGAAGGGTTCCTTTTTATCCACATCCTCTCCAGCACTTGTGGTTTGTGGATTTGTTGAAGATAGCCATTCTGACAGGTGTGAGATGGTACCTCATTGTTGTTTTGATTTGCATTTCTCGGATGATTAGTGACTTTGAGCATGTTTTCATATGTCTCTTGGCTTTCTGAATGTCCTCTTTTGAAAAGTGTCTATTTAGGTCCGTTCCCCATTTCTTTATTGGATTGTTTATATTCCTTTTGTTAAGTTGTATGAGTTCCCTATAAATTTTGGAGATTAAACCCTTACCGGTGATAACATTGGCAAATATGTTCTCCCATGCAGTGGGCTTTCTTGTTGTTTTGTTGATGGTTTCTTTTGCTGTGAAGAAGCTCTTTATTTTGATGTGGTCCCATTTGTTTATTTTCTCTTTAGTTTCCAATGCCCTAGGAGCTATATTGGTGAAGAAATTGCTTCGGTATATGTCTGGGATTTTGTTGCCTTTTGATTCTTCTAATATTTTTATGGTTTCCTATCATACATTTAAGTCCTTTATCAATTTTCAGTTTATTTTTGGGTATGGTGTAAGTTGCTGGTTTAGTTTCATATTTTTGCATGTATCTGTCCAATTTTCCCAACACCATTTATTGACGGGGCTATCTTTGCTCCATTGTATATTCTTGCCTCCTTTGTCAAATATTAATTAAGCATATTGGTTCGGGTTGATTTCTGGGCACTATTGTATTCCATTGATCTATATGTCTGTTCTTGTGCCAGTACCAGGCAGTCCTGAGAACCGTGGCTTTGTAATTCACCTTGATATCTGGTATTGAGATCCCACCTACTCTGTTCTTTCCCAGGATCGCTACAGCTATTCGGGATCTATTTTTATTCCAGATGAATTTTTGGAGAGTTCGTTCTAGGTCTGTGTAATATGCCATTGGTATTTTAATGGGAAGTGTGTTGAATGTATAGATTGCTTTGGGTAGTATGGAAATTTTGATGATGTTGATTCTACCAATCCAAAAACATGATATGTTCTTCCATCTGTTTTTGTTTTCCTTTATCTCATTTTTCAATGTCCTGCAGTTTTCTGAGTAGAGGTCTTTTACCTCTTTAGTTAATTTTATTCCTAGGTATCTTAATTTTTTTTGGTGCGATGGTAAATGGGATTGTATTTTTTATTCTTTTTTTTCTGTAAGTTAACTATTGGCGTATAGGAATGCTATAGATTTCTTGGCATTAATTTTGTATCCTGCTACATTGCCAAATTCATCTATTAAGTCTAATAGTTTTTTGATGACGTCTTTAGGGTGTTTTATGTATAATATCATGTCATCTTCGAATAAGGAGTTTCATTTCTTATTTTCCAATTTTGATGCATTTTATTTCGTCTTCTTGTCTAATTGCAATGGCTAATACTTCCAGTACTATGTTGAAGATGAGTGGTGAGAGTGGGCATCCCTGTCTTGTTCCTGTTCTTAGGGGAAATGGTGTTTGTTTTTGTCCATTGAGTATGATGTTGGCTGTAGGTTTTTCATATACGGTTTTTATAATCTTGAGGTATGATGCTTCTATTCCCACCTTTCTGAGAGTTTTATCAAAAATGGGTGTTAGATTTTGTCAAATTCTTTTTTCTGTATCAATTGATATGACTATGTGTGTTTTTTCTTTCAATTTGTTTATGTGATGTATCACGTTTATTGATTTGTGCGTATTGTACCATCCTTGCATCCCTGCGATAAATCCTACTTGGTCATGGTATAGGATCTTTCTGATGTACTGCTGGATCCAATTTGCTAAGATTTTTTTGAGGATTTTGGCATCTGTGTTCATGAGGAATATTGGCCTGCAATTCTCTTTCATTGTGTTGTCTTTACCTGGTTTTGGTATTAGGGTGATGCTGGCTTCATAGAATGGACTTGAAAGTGTTCCTTCCTCTTGAATTTTTTGGAATAGTCTGAGCAGGATAGTTTTTAGTTCTTCTTTGAATGTTTGGTAAAACTCTCCTGTGAAGCCGTCCGGTCCTGGGCTTTTGTTTGATGGAAGCTTTTTGATGACTGCTTCAATTTCTTCCATAGTTATTGGCCTATTGAGATTTTTAGATTCTTCCTGATTGAGTTTTGGAATGTTGTAGTTTTCTAGGAATTTGTCCATTTCCTCCAGGTTGTCTAGTTTGTTGGAGTAGACGAGTCCATAGTATTGTTTAACAATCATTTGTATTTCTGTGGGGTCTGTTGTTATTTTGCCTCTATCCTTTCTGATTTTGTTTATTTGGGTCCTCTCTCTTTGCTTCTTGGTGAGCCTGGCTATAGTTTCACCCATCTTGTTTATCCTTTCAAAGAACCAGCTCTTGGTTTCATTGATTGTCTGTATTGTTTTTTTGGACTCTATGTCATTTATTTCTGCTCTAATCTTTATTATCTCCTTCCTTCTTCTCACTCTGGGCTTTTCTTGTTGCTCTCTTTCTCATTCTTTGAGATGTAGAGTTAGATGATTTACTATCATTTTTTCTTTTTTTTTTTGAGATAGGCCTGAAGAGCTATAAAGTTCCCTCTCAGGATTGCTTTCAATGTGTCCCATAGGTTTTGGATTGTTGTGTTTTCATTGTCATTATTTTCCAGGATGATTTTCATTTCTTCTTTGAGCTCATTGGTAAAACAATCAATATTTAATAACCTGCTATTCGGCTTCCAAGTTTTTGAGTATTTTGGGTTGTTTTTATTGTAGTTTATTTCTAATATTATGCCATCGTGGTCTGAGAAGATGGTTGGTATGATTTCAATCTTCTTGAATTTGGGGAGACTTTGTTTGTGACTCAATATGTGGTCTATTTTTGAAAATGTCCCATGAGCACTTGAGAAGAACCTATATTCCATGGCTTTCGTGTGAAATGTTCTGAAGATGTCAATTACATCCATCTGATCTAGTGAGTCATTTAGGATTGCTGTTTCTTTGCCAATTGTTTGTCTAGAGGATTTATTCAGTGATGTCAGTGGTGTATTAAAGTTCCCTACTATGATCGTATTTTTGTCGATCTCTCCTTTGATATCTTCCAGAATATTTTTTATTTATTTGGGCACTCCTGTATTGGGTGCATATATGTTTATCATGGTTATATCCTCTTGCTGTATTGATCCCTTTAGTATTCTGTCGTGCCCTTCTCATCTCTTGTTATGGCCTTCACTTTGAGCTCTATTTTGTCTGATATAAGTATTGCTACCCCAGCTTTTTTTCATTTCCATTTGCCTGAAAGATATTGTTCCACCTCTTCACTTTCAGTCTCTGTGAGTCACTTCTTCTGAGGTGGGTCCATTGCAGACAGCAAATATATGGGTTATGGTTTTTTATCCATTCAGCCACTAGAAGTCTTTTGATTGGAGCATTTAGTCCATTTACATTTAAAGTTATTAATGAAAGGTACTTGTTTGTAGCCAATTCTATTTTTTTTGTGTGTGCGTGTTTTCTTTCTTACCTTTTTATTTCTTCTTTTTACACCAGTCCCTTTAGCATTTCTTGCATTGCTGACTTGGTGGTGATAAACTGTCTTATCCTCTTTTTGTCTGTGAGCTTCTTATTTCCCCTCAATTTTGAATGATAGCTTTGCTGGATAGAGTATTCTTGGATTCAATCCTTTGCTTTCATCACTTTATAAATTTCCATCCATTCTGTTCTGGCCTGATGTGTTTCTGTGGAGAAATCATTTGATAATCTAATGGGAGATCCCTTGTATGTAACTTTCAGTCTCTCTTGTAGCCTTTTAGTTTCTTTCTTTGACCTGAACATTTGACATAGTGATTATGATGAGTCTTCCTGTGGGTCTTTTCGGGTTCACCTTGTTTGGGACTCTCTGTGCCTTTGTGACTTTATCCAGGGACAGACATCTAGGAATGATACCCTAAAAATCCCCAAATACCATTCAGAAAGAATATATGCACCCCTGTGTTTATGGCAGCATTCTTTACAAAAACTAAGAAGGGGAAACATCCCTAGTACCCATCAATAGAGGAGTGAATAAAAAAGCTGTGCTACATTTCCAGGATTGGAACACTATGTAGGTATAAAAAAGAAGGATCTCTTTTCCTTTGAGACAGCAGGATTCCTGGGATCTTTATGTAGGTGAACTAAACCGATCAGAGAAGGACAGATATCTCATTATTGCATGCACTTATATGTGTAATTCACTAACAAAATCAACGGATGGATAAAATAGAACCAGAGGCATGGACGTGGAAAAGACTCATGAACCTCAAAAAGAAGTGGGGTAGCTGTGTTGTGAATAGATTAACTAAAGGACCTTTTTTCATACAAACGTCGCCCTTGGACACTTATAAAAGGGTGTTGAAGGGCCAGGGTAAGGCTGGAACCTGGCAGAGTGGACACTGGGGGAAAAATTGGGCAGGGGATCAGTAATATTTTCAACAATAATAAGGATACAAAATAAAAATACACATTGTTAAAAGTAAGCTTGTGTATGTTGCTTCACTTGAATATTTGAAAGGCAGTGTAATAAAAGTTATGTTCTTTGGCTTATAACTGTTTGCTATGTGTCTATTTTTAACCAATTAGAGCACAATGGTGGAAGTAGAGAGACCTAGGAAGTTGTTTGTAGGAGGACTGGGTATACAGAGCAATGAAAAAACACTTGAAAGAGTGTTTGGAAAATTTGGTCCTTTAAGAGAAGGTATGTCTTAGAATGCCTACCTGCTCTGACTAAGCATATAGCAAATAGTAACATGGACCACATAAGTTAAGACTACTTTGTGTTCTTCAAAGTATTACTATAACTTTATTTTTCTCTTTTTCGTTGTGAAAGCACTTCTAGAAATGAGTTAAACAGTTTGTTATAGGGCACCCCAAAGCCAGAGATGATGTAATTGGACAGCCTCTTGAATGGAAGGGAGAGCACTTCCTACCCCTCCCCCCTCAGATCTTGGCGTGTACATGAGAAGAAATTTAGCAGAGCGATAGTCAGCAGCATTTTAGTAACACAAAGAACTATGTAAAAGAGCAAAGCTAGCAAATTTATTTAAAAAAGCAATGTAGGCCTAACTATGGAAATTCACATTTGGTAAAACACAGGTGTGCTCTTAACTACTCTGGCTTGCCCAGTGGGATTTAAGGGGATTTATAAATCTCTCATTCTATAGGATTCAAGGTTCCTCTGCCCAGTTTCTTGGGCACAGACTGCATTTCAAGGTCTCCTTTTACTGGCTATAGCTGTCTCAGAGTTGATGAGAATGTCTGACAATTTTTATCTTGGCAAGTCCCAAGGCTGTTGATTCTTTGCTTAGTGAGTGAGATAAAGTCTCCTTTCCCCACTTTCGCAAGACAGCAGGCTGGTTTGTTTAGTGGGCAAGACAAAACTGCCCCTTCTGTCCAACCTCCTCTCTCACTCCCACCTTAAAAGTTCCAGGGTGATTTGTTATATAGTCTGTAATGTGGGAAGAGAGGTATTAACCACTTGGGCTCAGGTGTCCCTGGCGGGGGAGGATTAAGGACTTTCTACAAGCTGTACAAACTGGCCAGGCTTGATTTTCTTGTCTCAGTTTCTCTATTCCACTTGCCCAAGAATTAGTCTACCTACTTGAAAACATGTTACATATTAATTTGAATGTTACATGTTAATTTGAATGTTTCTCATTTATTATATAGGATTGGGTGTTGTATTTTGTGAAATGCTTTTTCTACATCAATTGATATGAATATCTCTCAATTTGTTTAAACTAGAGGCCTAATGTATGAAACTCGTGCACTTGGGGGCAGGGGGTGGGTGTCCCTCAGCCAGGCCTGTGCTCTCTGACAGTTCTGGAGCCCTGGGGAATGTCTGGCTATGGAAGTGGGCCTAAGGCATCATTCGGATATCATTAGCACTGCCACAGAAGCCAGAGCGGCTCCTGCCATCACTGCTGTGCCCGCCAGTTATGAGCTGGGCTTTTCCATGAGTGTTGTTCCCTTTTGGGACCTAAGGGATTACCAGGGGGCAGTTCCTGCATTGGGTGTCTGCCCTCTTGTGGTCAGTGTGTGTAATAGTGACTGGTCATGTTGTGCCCAGTTTTCAAGGTTCCCAAGACCCCCAGGGAGCCAGTCAGTCCAATGCAAAAGCAAATAGTCCTTTATTATGCAAGCCGGCTTGCGCTCCCTGTTCACCAGACCCACCAAGGGAGAGAGGCCGAGGGACAGAGGCCTGATGGGACAGGGGGTTTTAAACGGGGGTGGAGTGAGGGCAGGAGAGAGGACTGTGTGCCCCGCCGATTGGCCAGGCGCGAGTCAGTACAGGATGTGGTCATAGTGATGGCGTGCACTTCCCTTGATTATTATTGCTTAGTCCAGAGAAATACTGGGTGTGGCTAGCAGCAGCTTCCCCTGGCAAAGAAGCACATGGCTCTGTCCCAAAATGGAGGACCCAAGGCAAGATGGAGGGCGCAGTCCTCGCCCGGCTCCCGCTGCTGCTGCTGCTCGAACACGCCGCAAGGCAGGGTGGCCCTCCCGCACAGCACCTGCAGCTGGCCTGTGGGCGGACCGGGACTCCCGCAGCAGCGCCTGGGGGGCACAGGCCCAGCACACAGGGTGCGGCCGGCGGAGCAGCCGAGCTCCAGAAAAGCAGCATCCTCTCGGAGCAGGCCTGGCCCATGGGGCCCGTGCACCGCAGCATGGCAGCCTCCCTGGGCTAGGGCACAGGCCCCACTCAGCTGCCACCGCTGCTGCACCAGGGCCGAGGATCCACGCGGCCCGTATGGACGCCCAGTCCCGGAGGCAGCGGGTGGGTGGCAGCCTGCGCTGGGCTCCCGCTGCAGGCCGGGGAGCCGATGCCCCACAGGGCCCGGTGGCCAGCCCACGCAGGCCCCCCTGACTGGGCCCCAAGGACTGCATGGACCCCAGGCCCCAGTGCAGGCAAGCGGGGAGCCAACCAAGGGGGAAGGGAGGAAAGAGCCAGGTGGTGAGGCCTTCTGCTCCCATGACCTCCCCCGTGGTTGGTCGCTGCCCGGCGCCACCCCTCGGCCCGCTGCTGGCCACGCAGCCGGTCCGGACACTCGGACCCGCTCTGGGGAGGCCAGGCCCTAAGGCAGGCGCAGAGGGATTTCAGAGCCCAGCGGCCAGACTCCTCCTCCCGCACTGCCCGGAGAGGCGGGCGGCTTGCCTTTCAGTCGTTCCACTGTTGTATCAATTTGCATATTAGCCTTTTATAATATAGGATAAGGGGCTCTGTGAGAATTTCTCAAAACCTTAGAGATATTGAAAAATTTCTAAGAGGATAAATTTTATGTGGCATGTGTCATTTAAAATTCTAAATTCCAGAGGGTTTGATAAAGGAGGGAGCAAGAAACAAGTCCAGCGGCTCTGTTTTTATTACCTTTGAGAATCCTGAAGATGCTACAGATGCCGCCAAAGAAATGAACGGAAAAGTAAGTCTTTTAATAAAATTCTAGCACTGTGGTTCCAGTAACAGTATTTCTAGGTTCCCTTCTTATTTTCAAACTTCCATAATACAATATGAGCCATGATTACTTAGCCATCACTTTTCTTTTTGTCTCAAAAGTGCTGGACTGTGGGGTTGGAAGGATGCTGAAATGTCCTTTCTGCATAGCAATATACTACATTAAACTTAGTTACTTCTGTATATGAATACACATGGAATCAGGCTTTAAGCCTTCAGAGACCTTTCTAATTTAGAACAGGCAGAACCCCCGCCCCCTAGAAAGAAAATGACAGCAGAAATCAGGTCACTGCTGGTAAAAAGCTAATGCAAATGATGCAAACATTTCCATAGCATAAAAAAGTCCACAAAGACAAGTTGGAAAAGGTGACTTCCCTGTACTCTTCACAAATAGGTCTTGAAAAGTTGGTATGTGTAGTTCTTTTACCATCAAGTTGGTATGCATTTTTTAAAGTATTTGTAGTGATTTCAGAGAGCAAGGGAGAGGGAGAGAGAAATAGAATCATGAATGATGATAGAGAATCATGGATTGGCTGTCATCTTCTTATCCCCCACTGGGGATTGAGCCAGTGACTTGGGCTTGTCCCCTGACCAGGAATGGAATGGTGACCTCCAGGATCACAATTGGATGGTCAACCATCACAGAGTCACAGAAGGTGGGCTAGGCATTTCGTTCTTGAAGGCAGGAAATGATGTGAGTTAGGAGATTGGGTGTGCCATAACTAATTGACCTTCCCGCCCCTAACTTTTCTCTGGCTAATGTATATATCCTGATTTATTTTAAAGTAGTTCCTTTTATTGGGTCTTTTATGTGCTAGTGATGGAAATAGTCTTATTTCTCTTTAATCTTAAAGTCTAGCCAATGTAAGTGTGTCATATATCCTTCAAAGTTGCCTGAGGTTGTTACACAAGTATTCCTTAATATTATCCTCAAAGTCATTCCATTAGGGCCTCTTTTGGGGAACATATTTTCTTTGGTTCTGTTATATTTTCAGATACAGTGGGGCCTTGAGTTACAAGTGTCCTTACTAACTAGTTTTTTGAGATCCCAGCCGTCTCTCGGCCTACTGTTTGCTTTGAGTTGCAATGTAAAATTTGGGTTATGAGCCAGCTTCAGATACCCCACCGCTAGTTGGCAAAAGGAACTTCACAGTGAATGCCACATCAGCCCACCATCACATATCTCACTCGTTCACTGTTGATTTGACGTATGAGTAATTTGACTTACAAGCTCCGTCACGGAACGCATTAAACTCCAAAGTCAAGGCCCCACTGTATTTCCAATATACCATACCATTATTTTAAGCCATGTTCTTTTGGATTTATTAAGAATCACTCTTCCCTGGGACAAGTTAACATATGCAGATTTCTACATCAATAACCAAGATTGTGCTTTTGCTACACTTTTGATCTTGTATGTATGTTAATTTGTGTGTATACTCATTGTGCCATATATTAAGTTGTTGATCTTCAATGACTTTTAGTACATAAATCACTTATGTCCAAGTCCATTATTTGGAGAGCTTGTTTTATGATATATTGAAGGAGGTCAGTACATATTGATACCTTCACTTTACCTTTATCTTTTAGGGTTTGGTGACAGCCCAGAGTTGGATTTGTCTCATGATTTTTCTTGAGTTCAGAAGTCCATTTATTTGATTTATGAAGAATAGTTGATGTTGTTTTCCTAGTTTCTAAGCAGAGGAAAATGTAGTTTGTGTAGACATTATTCCTAAGTGTCTTCTTTCGTGTGATATATATTAACCTACACACCGTGCTGCATAATGATTATGAATAAGACAAACTTCCCATTTATTGGACACTTATTTTCTACCAAAGTCCTGGTGCATGGATTCATGCACAGATGAGGTCCAGTTGCCCCAGCCCCAATGGATCGGATCAGAGCCAGGCCTGTCAGGAGAAGCAGACTGTAGGAGATTGGCCAGCAATCCCGGCCCCACTATTGGTGGTGGGGCTGGCTGTGGTGAGGTGCCAAATTGATTAGTTGGTGGGGGTTGACCAGGGATGGGTCCGGCCCTTAGGAGGGGCTGTCGCTGTGCCCAAATAAGATGGGGGGGGCAAGCGGTGATCGGGTCCAGTGGCCTCGGGGAGGGGCCATAGGTGGTTGGCCAGGCAGTCTTGCTCCTGACCTCAGTGGGGGACCAATGGGTCAGGGCTAGCTGGGTGGAGGGGTGGTGGGCTGATTCATGTGATGGGAGGTCTATTAGGGGCTGTGCCAGCCAGGGGGTGTGGCCACAGTCAGTTAGCAGCTTCCCCTGACCCTGATCAGGGTCAGGCGACCAATATCGGGTGAGGCTGGGCGGACAGAGGGGCTGCAGAAGGAGTGGCATAGGCTGGCCTCTCCCTATTGGGGTGGACTGAGATTAGGGTCAGGGATGGTAGTGGGGGAGGGGGAGAGTTGGCTGGACTAGGTCTCCTCCAAAGCTGGCTGGTTCCCTGGCCACAGTGGGCCTCATAGGACCGGTTGTTCTGGTTGTTACTGCATTCCAGTCACTGGCTTTTTTAATATATATATATATATATATATATATATGGTGAAAATAACAACGCATAATAAAAGTAAGTAAGTATAATCATGCACATAAAAGACAAGAGGAAAATATGGGAGGTAATTGTTTTTAGAGGTTGTATGGGCAGGGCATAGTGTTTTTATTCATAACATTAAGGAGATCAAGGGATGTTTGCTGAATCTCAAACATTGGGAAGGAAGCAGTGGTGCACAACTCTGTGGAAAACATTTTGGACCCAGAAAGCTCAAGTGATTCCTTAGGTGGGAACTGTGTCTAGTGGCTTTTTAGTTTGTGTCGCTGCCCATCAGTGCCAGGCATCTTGGTGGAATATGTGACTTCAGATTTGTTTCCAAAAATAGTTCCAGACATCCAAAGAGTTTTATGTGGAGCAATTACAATGACCTGAGCTATGTTTACTCAAGTTACATTGAGTTGGCTAAAAGATCAACCATCATGAAGTTATTGGGAGATTGAGGAATTTTTGTATGTTAGCCAAGTGCTATATTTAAAGGTATATTTCTAGGAACTCATCTTTTCATATTCTTTATTGTTTTAAGTATTACATATAGTATTATATATGTCTCCTCCCCACATTGTGCCCTCCCTGGCCACTCCAACCCTCATCACATGCCCTCACCTCCTTAATGTCTGTGTCCCTTGGTTATGCTTATTTGCCTGCATACAAGTCCTTTGGTTGATTTCTTATCCCCCCTAGCCTCCTGCCTTCTCTCTGAATTTTGACAGTCAGTCCCATACTTCTGTGTCTCTGGATTTGTTTGTGTTGATCAGTTTCTGTTGTTCATTATATTCTACAAATGAGTGAGGTAATGCGATATTTTTTCTTTCTCTGCCTAGATTATTCCACTTCCAATAATGCTGTCCATGTCCTTCCATGCTTTTTGGAAAGGGAAGAGTTCTTTCCTTTTCACAGCAGTGAAGTATTCTGTTGTGTAGATGTACCCCACCATTTTTAATCCATTTATCTGCTGATGGGCACTTTGTTTCCACATCTTAGCTATTGTAAATTGTGCTGCTATGAACATATGGGTGCATATATGCTTTCTGATTGGTGTTTCTAATTTCTTGGGAAAGAACCCTAGTAGTGGGAGTACTAGATCAAATGGCAGTTCCTTTTTAATTTTTTTTGAAGTTTATTTTTTTTTAATTTATTGCTTGAAGTATTACAAAGGGTATTACATATGTGTCCATTTTATCCCCCGCCCTAGACAGTCCCCTAGCCTCCCCTACCCCCCAGTGCCTTATGTCTAATTGTTATGCTTATATGCATGCATACAAGTCCTTCGGTTGGTCTCTTACCTCCCTCCCTCCTGCCCCCCAACCCTCCCCGGCCTTCAAGCTGCAGTTTGACAATCTGTTTGAGGCAGCTCTGCCTCCGTATCTACTATTGTTCAAAAGTTTATAATGGTGTCTCTTATCCATGAATGAGTGAGATCATGTGGTATTTTTCCTTCATTGACTGGCTTATTTCACTTAGCATAATGCTCTCCAGTTCCATCTCATGATTTTTCTTGAGTTCAGAAGTCCATTTATTTGATTTATGAAGAAGAGTTGATGTTTTTTCTCAAGTGCTAAGCAGCAGAAAATGTAGTTTGTGTACACATTATTCCTAAGTATCTTCTTTCAAGTGATATTTAGTAGCCTACACACTATGCTGCATAATGATTATGAATAAGACAAAATCCCCATTTATTGGGCAGTTATTTTCTACCAGAGGCCTAGTGCTCAAATTTGCACATTGGTTCAGTTTGGTCGGCCCGGCCCCAAACCAGTCCTTTGGTCATCCCTCAATTTGGTCATGCCACACGCAGCCCGATTGATATGGTAGCACTTCCAGTACTCACTCAAACAGGAGTGGTGAGAGAGGGCATCCCTGTCTTGTTCCTGTTCTTGGGTGACTTGTTTTTTGTTTTGGCCTATTGAGTACGGTGTTGGCTGTATGTTTGTCATATAAGGCTTTTATTATGTTGAGGTATGATCCCTCTATTCCCAGTTTGCTGAGAGTTTTTACCAAAAAGTGTGTTGGGTTTTGTGAAATTCTTTTTATTCATCAATTTATATGACTATGTGATTTTTATCTCTCAATTTGTTTATTTTTCTCTCTCAATTTGATATATCATGTGTATTGATTTGGGGATGTTGCACCATCATTTCATGCCCAGAATAAATCCATGTGCTCATGGTTTATGATCTTTCTGATGTAATGCTGGTTCTGATTTGCTAGGATTTTGTTGAGGATTTTAGAATCTATGTTCATCAGAGATACATTGGCTTGTAATTCTCTTTCTTTGTGGTATCTACATCTGCCTTGGGATTAGGGTAATGCTGGCTTCTAGAAATTGCTTGGAATTGTTCCTTCCTCTTGAAATTTTTGGAATAGTGTGAGGAGGAAAGGTTTTAGTTTGAATGTTTTGTAAAACCTCCTGTGAAGCTGTCTGGCCCAAAGATTTGGTTGCTGCAAGTTTTTCAATGACTGCTTAAATTACCTTCTGTTTATCTATCTATTCAGACTTTTTTATTCTTCTTGATTGAGTTTCAGAAGGTTGTACTTTTCTAGGAATACATCCACTTGTTATAGGTTGACCAGTTTGTTGGAATAGTGTTTTTACAACACTTTTTATTTCCTTGGGGTCAGTTGTTATTTTGCCTCTTTCATTTCTGATTGTTTATTTGGGTTCTCTCTCTGCGTTTCCTGGTAAGCCTGGAAGAAGTTCATCAATCTTATTTATCCTTTCAAAGAACCAGCTCTTAGTTTTATTGATATTTTGTAGTGATGTTTTTTTTTTTTTTTTTTTTTTTTGTTTTTTTTTTGTTTTTTTTTTGGTCTCCATGTTATTTAATTCTGCTGTGATTTTTACTATTTCCTTCCTTCTGCTCAATCTGGGCTTTTCTTGTTGCTCTCTTTCTAATTCTTTAAGTTGTAGAGTTAGATAATTTATTACCAGTTACTTTTTGTTTGTTTGTTTTTTTTTTTTTTGTGGCTGTAATGCTATGAACTTCTCTCTCATAACTCCTTTCAGTATATACCATTGAATTTGGATTGTTGTGTTTTCATTGTCATTTCTTTCCAGGATGTTTTTAATTTCTTTTTTGATGTTTATGATAACACAAACATTGTTTAATAACCTACTATTTAGCCTGCAAGTATTTGAATTTTTTTAATTTTTATTGTAGGTTATATCTAATATTAGAGGCCCGGTGCACAAAATTCTTCCATGAGGGGTGGTGGTGTTCCTTCAGACCAGCCTATACCCTCTCAAATTCGGGACTCCTGGCTCCTAATTGCTCACCTGCCTGCCTGCCTACCTGCCAGGTCACCCCTAACTGCCCCCCCCCCCACAGCCTGATAGACCCTCACTGCCTCTACTTGCTACTCTAATCACCCCTAACTGCCCCACCAGCTGGCCTGGTCTCCCCTAACTCCCCTGTGGTTGACCAGGCACCTCCAACTTCCCCCTACATGCTAGCCTGGTCTCCGACAATTGCCCCTTCACCAGCCTAGTCACCATTCACTGCCCCCACCACACACACACACTGCCCTTCTAATCGCTCCCAACTAAGCCCCTGCCAGACTGGTCACCCCTAACTCTCCCCCTGCCAGTTTGGTCACCTCTTACTGCCCAATCACCCGCGAGCCTTGGCACTTTCAACTGCTCCCCTACTGGGCTGGTTTCATTCTACTAATCCCCTTGTCTGCCTGGTTGCCCCTCAGAGCACTCCCACAAGCCTGGTTGCCCCACACAACTTGCTGTTCAGTTGTTTGGTTGTCCCTCACTAAGCCGCCACTGGCCTGGTCGCCCCAAGTTGCCTGCTGTCCAGTCATTTGGTCATCGCTCATTAACCCCCCTCCAGTCTGGTCTCCCCATGCAGCCTGCTTGTTCAGTCATTTGGTTGTCCCTCACTAAACTCCCTGACAGCCAGGTCATAGGCAGCCATCTTGTCAGGGCGTGAGGAATAATTTGCATATTACCTCTTTATTATATAGTAGTATGCCTTTGTAATCAGAGAAGATGCTTGATATGACTTTCATCTTGTTTAATTTGAAGAGACTTTGCTTGTGTCTCAAGTTGTCTATCTTTGAAAATCTCCCATGTACACTTAAGTAGAATGTATATTCTGCGTCTTTGGGCTGAACTGTTCTGAAGATGTCGATTAAGTCTGTCTGATCTAGTGAGTTGTTTAGGATTGTTGTCCCCTGTGATGACCTTCATGTTAAAGTATATTTTGTCAGATATGTTTATTTCTAGTCTAGCTTTTCTTTTCTTTTCCATTTGCATGCAAAATTCACTCTCATTCTGTGTGAGTCTTTTGTTTTGAGGTGGGTCTCTTGTTGACAGTGTATAGTTGAGTCATATTTTTGGATCCATTCTGCAACCCTACGACTTTTAATTGGAGCATTTAGTCCATTTACTTTAAGGGTTATTATTGATAGACTAGGGGCCTGGTGCACGAAATTCGTGCACTGGGTGTGTGTGGGGGGTGCCCCTCAGCCCAGCCTGCCCCCTCTCACATACTGGGAGCCCTCAGGCGTTGACCTCCATCACCCTCCAATCGCAGGATCGGCCCCTTGCCCAGGCCTGATGCCTCTGACAGAGGCGTCAGGCCTGGGCAGGGAACCCTCATTTCCCCCCATCACTGGTTCTGCCCCCAGCCCAGTCTTGATGCTTCTGGCCCAGGCATCAGGCCTGTGCAGGGGACCCCCAGACCCCTCCGATTGCTGGCTCTGCCCCTTGACCATGCCTGATGCCTCTGCCAGTAGTGTCAGGCTTGGACAGGGGACCCCCGTCTCCCCCCAATCACTGGCTCTGGCCCCCACCCAGGCCTGAGGCCTCTGGCCCAGGAATCATGCCTGGGCAGGGGACCCACATCTCCCTCTGATCACTTGCTCCACCCCCCGCCCAAGCCTGACGCCTCTGACCCAGGCTTCAGGCCTGCGCAAGGGGACAATCATATCCCCCCAATCCCGGGCTCCGCCCCCCACCTAGGCCTGATGCCTTGGCCAGAGGAGTTGACCCTCATCACCTTCTGATCACCAATCCCCGGTTGGCCCCTTGACCAGGCCTGAGGCCTCCGGTAGAGGTGTCAGGCCTGGGCAGGGGACCCCCAGCTCCCCGTGGTTGCAGGCTCCGCCCCTGACCAGGCCTAATGCCTCTGGCCTAGGCATCCGGCCCAGGCAGCGGGGACCCGCAGCTGCAGCGGCCCCACGATCGTGGGCTTTGCTTTAGGCCCAGTCAAGGGACCCCTAGCTCCTGGGACAGCCAGCTTTGACCCTGCCCAGCTCCCATTACTGGCTCCACCCCTACTTCCTGCTATCACTGGCCAGGGCGGAAAAGGCGCCTGATTCTTTGATCATGGCTGGGGGGCAGGGTAAAGGCCGCCCCAGGGCCGCCTTTGCCCTGCCCCCCAGCTCTTAGCTCCTCCCTGGGTTTCTGATCACTGTCAGTGGCAGGGGGTTTCTTCCAGCTTTCCCTTTCGCCTCCCTGCATTGTGCCTACATATGCAAATTAACCGCCATCTTGTTGGCAGTTAACTGCCAATCTTAGTTGGCAGTTAATTTGCATATAGCCCTGATTAGCCAATGAAAAGGGTAGCACTGTACGCCAATTACCATTTTTCTCTTTTATAAGTGTAGATAGTGATTTATTGCCATTTTAATTCTGTATGCCTAGGTTTCCCTCTCATTCTTCTTCTCATTACAGCAGTCCCTTTAGGATTTCTTGTAATTCTGGCTTTGTGGTGTTGTATTCTTGAGCCATTCTTTGTCTGGGAAGCTCTTTATTTAAAAAACTATTTTGAATGACGGCCTTATTGGATATAGTAATCTTGGTCTCAGATCCTTGCTTTCCATTACCTAAAGTACTTCATGTCATTCCCTTCTGGCCTGTAGAGTTTCTGATGAGAAACCAGGTGTCAGCCCTCATTGAAACTTTATTGTAGGAAACACATTTCTTTTCTCTTGCTGCCTTGACAATTATCTCTTTTTCTTTAATTTTTGGCACTTTAATTATTATGTGTCTGGGAATGGGCCTGTTTGAGTTCTTCTTGTTTGTGGTTCTCTGTGGTTCCTGCACTTGTGTGACATTTTCCTTTAAGAAGTTAGGGAAGTGTTCTGCCATTGTTTCTTCAAACACCTTCTCTATGCCTTTCTCCCTTTCTGCCTCTTTGGGCAAACCCACTACTCTAATATTGTTACATTTCCGGTAGTCTCACAATTCCTTTGACCTGTCCTCCTGTTTATTAATTGTTTTTGTTTTTTTTTCTGGTTTTTCTATTTGAGTGATATTTTCTCTCTGACTAATAATTCACTGATTTGATCCTCAGCTTCCCTAATATGCTGTGTATTTCTTCCAATGAGTTCTTTACTAGCGTTATGTCATATTTTTAATCTATAACTTTTTTTTCATAGTTACTATATTTTTTTTCATGCTATTGAGCATTTTTACCATGATCGCTCTGAACTCTGATTCAGATAAATTTCTTATCTCTACTTCACTTTTCTCTTCTGAGAATTCTCTAGTTCTTTCATTTTGGGGTTGTTTGTTTGTTTGCTATTTTTGGCTTTCTGCTTGAGTTTGTGATGATGAGTTATCTAGATCCTCTGTCAGTGGTTCTTAGTCTTCTGGCCCTTTAAATACACTTCCTCATGTTGTGACCCAACCATAAAATTATTTTTGTTGCTACTTCATAACTGTAATGTTGCTACTGGTATGAATCGTAATGTAAATATCTGATATGCAGATTGGTCTTAGGCAACCCCTGTGAAAGGGTCGTCTGACCGCCAAAGGGGTCGCGACCCACAGGTTGAGAACCGCTGCTCTACACCTCTCAGTCTGTCATGCAGGACAATGTTAAAGGCTGTTTCTGACTAATTAGGTCAGGCAAAGACTCAGAGCCTCAGGAGACCACCTCTGGCTACACACTTGTAGGCTTCTGACTTGAACTGCTCCTGTAGGCAGTCATCTTCAGGCAATACATTTTTTTCAACATGGTGGGGCAGTGGATTCTACTGGAGACCAATTGTCATTCTTAATCTCTTAAGTGGCCTCAGAGCAAAGTTTTTTACAATCAGGTGTGTCAACTGTCCTATTCCCAGACAGGCAAATGTCTGTGTGGGAAAGATGTCCTTCTCTGCATGAGGGAATGACTCCTCCCAGAAGTCTTGGGTGTCTATCTTCTGAGCTGTATCCCATGAGTCCCTAGTCCTGGCTTCTACCCTCACAGCTCCAGTGCACTTCACCCTCCCTTTGGCAGAGCACAGGGAAATTTGTGTGTTGGCCCTTTAGGAAGATGCCTCAGTATCCATCAGTCTCTCCCTGTTCGATAGCTGGGGGCAAGAAGGGCAGCGTGTTTGGGGGGTGGGAGGACAGTTGGGGGTGAGCAGGCCAGTAGGCAGAGTGGTTAGGGGAGTTCAGGCAGGCAGGCAGGCAGGAGAGCTGTTAGGAGGCAGTGGTGCTGGATTTCAAGAGGGATATGTGACTTCTGGATTAGGCTCAATTCATAACCTGGCAGTCAGACATCACCCAAGGGGTCCCAGATTAGAGACAGTGCAGGCCAGGTTGATTGACACACCCTCCTGTGAACAAATTTCATGCACCGGGCCACTGGTATATCCATAAAGATATATTTTGTGATTCCAAGAATCATATGCTTGTTGAGGGAATATGGCAACCAAATTAAGGTATCTTAATAAATACAATGTAAGTATTTTGTCAACAGGCTTAAAAGTGATATGTGTGGGTTCATAGGGTCTGTTTTTAATAAAAATGAGGGTGAAAAGGCACACTTGAAAGAGTCAGGCATTGCAAGTTGCTAAATCATAGAGTGCACATAGTTGTGGAAAAAAAAATAAGGCAAATGTGACTCATTCATATCATTACAGGGATGTCTTAAAGTCTAACATAAAGACTCTCACTATTATGTTGGAAATTTGAAACCATTGAGGGAATCAGTGTAGTTAAGAACACTATGCCTCTGCAGTTGAATATACACAAACAGTCTACCCATTTGAATTTTGGATGTGCTAGTAAGCAAAGAAAATCAAAGGCTAATTTGTGGACATTTGGGATAAGAATTAGCACTGAAACATGGTAATATTTATAGGAAATGTAATATTTCTCATATTTTGAAGGAGATCTGGGGCTCTTCACTTGAGCTGTTAAATGCTCGTAGTACAGCTAAAGGCAGTAAAATTTGTATTGCCATCATTACCAAAACTAAGGTTATATATTTAAACTAGTCAGCATTAGGAGAGAGCCATGCTAAATTGGTGATAAATTATAAAAGTATATGTGTAATGAATTTGGCATGTACTGTCCCAATAAAATATTACTATGCACAGGTGATATCTTGCCAGTATTAGAATAGATTCAAGTGCACAATTAGCACATGTGGCTTTTCCTGAGTCCAAAATGTAGTTGAAAGTGTAGCATAAAAGTTCTAAGGTAAGTGAGACAGTCAATTTTGAAATTACATGGACATAACTTGCCTCTATTGTGGGCATCCAGGAGCAATGAAAGTGTTTTAACTGAAATGCAAACAATTCAATACTTGCGTACCAAAATAACTATTAGTTCTTAGGTGAAAGTGCATGAAGAAGTGAGTGTAATGGGAAATTTAGGAAGTTTTTTCTAATGCTGACAAGAGATTGTGAGCAAGAGAGAGCAAAGAAGAGAAGGAGAAAAGTTGATAAAGGCTTGTCAAGCTATAGGTAGGCACTGATAAATATGTATGTGGACATCATGGAAATTGCTTGCACTTTGTTCAGAATTTGAAAGGTTTTTCCCACTAACGGTCATTTAAGAAATTAAGGAAAATGTACAGGGAGGACAAGATGTCAGAAGATAATACATTCCAGAATAACATATCACAGCGCATACAAGCATGAGCCTAAATAGAGTCTAAGAGTAAATTTAAACATTGTTGTGGAAAGAGGAAATAAAGTGTTGTTTTGAATTATTGTTTTCCCTTAAAACATTGCTCTCCAATGTGATATCCTCACGTAAGTATTTGTCATTTACAGGAATGCTGTTACGTGTGAGAGGGAGTTATGCAGGCGTTCCTTGCAAAGAGACAATCCCTTCCAGGAGAAATTACCATATATCTCCAAGAGATGTTGATTGCACTACTAGTTATAGGTAATGGGCAATAAAGCATAAGACACCTAAACTATACTATACACTGTCTGTTGTTGAGGTGAAGTTCACCTACCTTAACACTAAATATTTACCGTTGACCAACTAAGTAGCATGTAGTATATTCAGAGTCTTATGCCACCACCATATCTGAGTAGGTCCAAAATATCTTTATCACCCATACATAAAAGCTCTCCAGGTAAAGCAGTCGCTACCATTCTCTTCCTCAGTCCAGCTTCTATGAAAAATCAACCAGGGTTCTGTCTGTATTGATTCACATGTTTTCCACAGATCATAGTATCAGAATGATACAGGATAGGACATTTTGTGCCTGGCTTGTGTCCATTACCATAAATGTGTCCAAGGGTCATCCATATGGCAGTAATCAGTTCACTGCCACTTTAATGGCTGGTTAAATATTCCCTTGCAGCTCTAGTGCGTGCACACAGCTCCTTTACCACTTCAACCGTTGGGGTCGTTTCCACCAGAGGACTGATGTGAGCATTTTGGACTAGTATTTCATAGAAGTCTCCAGTTATTGTGGGTGCAAAATTTAGAGTGGAATTTCGGAATCATATTGCAATTCAGTGTTAAATGTTTGTTGTAGGAGTTTCCATTATTTTCCACAGCAGCCATGCCTTGTCCCCTTTCCGTTCCTTGTGCACAGGATTCCAGTGGCTCTAAATTCCCAACAAGCCCTGGTATTTTCCTCTTCAAACATTGGGACCTACTTAGGAATAAAGTGGTATCTCACTTAGGTTTTGGTTGGCGTTTCCCTAACTATCCAGTAGTTTGATCCTCTTTCCATGAGCTTGTTAGCTGTTTGTGTATCATGTTTGGAGAAATGACTCTTGAAGCCTTCTGTCCATTTGCATTTTCCTATTTTTACAGAGGTTCATATGACAGCTGTGGTATGTGTCCAGATAAACTGCGTGTAAGTGACAGGATTGGAAATAACAGGCCATCATGTGTTTAACTCGAATTTTAATTTTATTTGCCCCAGGGAGTACTATATGCAGTATGTGTTTTGTATTATCTTGGAAGTCTTGTATTCTTTTCTTAGTAGTTCATTTGGAACAGTCCAAATCTTTCAGGAGTGAAGGATCATACTCATTTATTTTCCTTATTAAAGAAATGAAGTGCAACATATTCTTTTTTGTTGTTTCTCACCTGAGGATATATCTCTGCTGATCTTGGGAGAGTGGACGGAGGGAGTGGGGTTGAGAAGAGCTACATCAATGTGAGAGAGATACTTTGATTGGTTTCCCCATGCATAATCCCCAACCAGGGCCAGGGATGGACCCTGCAAACCAGGCTCATGCCCTTAACCTGGAATCAAACCAGGGATCCTGCAATGCCAAGACCGGTGCGCGACCCACTTAGGCACACCAGCCAGGGGTGTATTGTATAATTTTTTAATCAGAAAGAGCATTTGACAGCATGAAGCATAATAGGAAGGTCAGAATTCCAGCCCATTTTCAGAAAATGTGCCTTCATATATATTCATAGTCAATTATTTCAGTCAAAACATTATTCTTCAGCTGTATTTTAAATAATTGTAAGCTCCCTTGTCTACCTCAGCTTTACTGACATATTTTTAGCGCAGGTGTATAAAAGCATAGGTTTGCCAACTATTTAAGACTTTACTAGGGTCATGTCATACTGACATAAAATTATTCGTTAAGATGTTAAAGTATTGTTATTTGGTCACTGACTTTACAGGATGCACAGGTGGTGCACCACCAACCCAAGGGCCCCCTCTGACTTATGGTGGAAGGAGTCGCT
Organism: Myotis nattereri; assembly: GCF_964212035.1. Lineage (NCBI taxonomy): Eukaryota > Metazoa > Chordata > Mammalia > Chiroptera > Vespertilionidae > Myotis > Myotis nattereri. The sequence goes on along the minus strand of NC_138094.1, from coordinate 27,456,283 downwards.
GGGATGATTATTACAGCCTCACAGGAGATGGGTATGATGGCGGGGGGTGCATAACAATTACTGCAACAGCCAATGGGACACCTCTTTTAGAGGCCGTGAGTGTGATGCTGGTGGGGATCATAGGATTCACCATCTATGCAAGAGAGTGTGAATCATGCAGTGCAGTAGCTCAGCTTATTGAGATTCTCAAGGGCTGCCAAGAGGGAACTCCCTGTGACAGATGAAGTAGAAACTGAACTGAAAATAATGCTATGTTATGGAAGGCATTTATTTGAAAAGAAATTGCCTTCTGTTATTTAAGAATGAATAGAAGCAAATGGTGGGTTTGGGGAAGAAACAAGAATTTTAGATCCCTTTGTGAAACTTCTGCATAGAATGCAAAGTTTGAATTCTTCAAGGTTGTTTTATAAGTGTTGATTTTAATAACTATATACTTTAATGTTTAAATTGAATATCTGTATTGTTAAAATATTCAGAATAAAGTTTTCCACTAAATGGGATTTCTTGTATCATTTTACTACAAACACATAAAAGCAATGTGTGTGGATGGTGAGGTGAATTCTTGGCCCTAAATTTCCCAAGGTGTCTTTGGCCACAAGTGCATGAAGTCTTTGAAGTGAACTGCATACATAATGAAGCATTGTGTTACTTCTTCATGGCATGCTGCCCTGTTTCCAGTTGTCGGGGGAGGTAATCAAATGGCATATTCTTGGAAAACCTAACTGGAAAAAAGAAGTGAGGCACCTCCAACAAGGCTGTAAAGCAATTGTTCACCTCCTTCCTGTGGCATTTTGTATGTCCTCAATCTTTAAAGGAATAGTATAAGTAGGAAGAAAAATTACATATGGAATTATATAAATGTTTGAACAAATCTAAATGTAAGCATCCTTTGGCTTATTGAAATGCCATCAGCACCTTTCTGAAGTGGGAATAACAAGACTGAAAGAGAATTTGCCACTTAACAAGCTTTCCTGAATATACCTCTGAATTAAATAAACAAAAGTGCCCGTCTATTGAGATATGTATTTTTCTATAGAACTGCTCATGCACTTCCTCTTCAACTTTTTGACATTTAATATATGCTCTCCACACATCGAGTTATCTTGAAGCCTCAGTATTTTTATGAGTGAATGTCAACAAACGTCCCAACTGGGAAAATTTTTAAAAACTCACCTGTTGGACTGTTGAGTGTATAGTTATCAACAAGCCTTCCAACTTCAATTTTAAAAATCTCCCCCAAAATGTTTGGTTTCTTAAAGTTATTTTTACTGGAATACTGTATGGGAAATTAATATTGGAAGCTGGAACCTCAACTGTTGAAGGACTTTAATGTCTAGCCTTTTAGACTTGGGGATGGTAGTGGGACAAACCCTGGTCGGTATGGCTCAGTGAGTCCCTTTTACATTGCCAGCTGGAATGCTGCTGGATTGGTGAAATACCTAATAAAGCCATTTGGATGCCAAATTTACTCAGCTTAATTTTACCACTGTAGGTTTGTACTGATAACGTACTATGGTGTAGAGAAATACTAGACAAACAATACAAAACTTCGCATCATGAAATAGATCACTTTATATACAATCCCATGGGGAAGTGGACTAGAAAGGAAGATTAAAGGGGAAGAAGGAACAGCATAAAAATCCTGACCATGACAAAAGGCTACTTGTTGTATTTATAAATGGATATTCTGGGTATCAAAACCTTAAGCTATGTACATACTTTTAGACATATTTATTGTCATTGATTTCACAGAGGAAGGGAAAGTGAGAAAGAGTTAGAACCATCAATGGTGAGAGAGAATCCTTGATTGGCTGCTTCCTATCAGACACCTACTGGGCTAAGAGCCCAAAACGGGGACATGTCCCAGTCTGGGAATTGAATACTGACCTCCTGGTTCAAGTGTCAAAACTCATCCACTGAGCAAAGCAGGCCAGGCTTTGGCTCTTCTTTATTCAGAGTCTTCCCTTTGACATTCGTGTGCTCTAGCTGCCCTGTATCCAGCCTCCCTGACTGCTGTGCAGGTTGGTGGACTCTGGGGTGCATTCTAGTAGTAAGGAACCTACTATGTGTGCCTTACTCTCCGTGCTTGTTTTCTAATGCCCTAGAGACTCTGCCCATAGGGCCTTCATGTACATGACCTCTGTGCACCAGCAGTCACCTCCTATCCAGGTCACTTCTCTGCCCATCTTCATAGATGCAGTCTTTATCTAAGGTTTCTAAGCATCATTGCGTTGATACTATGCTTTTCTGAATATTTTCATGGAAAAGTCCAGATTCCAATATAGAATTTTTCTGTATTTCTCAGTTGTGGTCTCGAGAACAAATAAAGCGTCAAGTGCAGGACACTTGGTTTTAGAGGCAACATGCAGCAATGAGTTCTGTTTTGTCTTAATATGGTGGGATTGAAAATTGATTCTTTAGAGAGAGGTGAATGGAGAGAGACAGGCATAGAAGCATGCATTCATGTGAGAGGGAAACAATGTTGGATGCCTGGGGACTTAACCTGCAACCTGGACATGTGCCCTGGCCAGAAATCAAATGGCTAAACTTTCTGGTGCACAGGACAATGCCCAGACACACTGGCCAGGGTGCACTGACTTTTATTTTCTTCCTTATCTTGCATCTGGTGCTTAATAAATACCATCAATGCTAATAACAGCGGGCAATTCCAGAGGAGGACATGCTGACAAGAGCCTTACATAAGTTGGCCCCACAGGTGAATCTCCCCACAAGGTAATGGGCATGATCTCTATGTGTGGAGAAATTAACACACAGACCACAGGATGTTTTGCCTTTGCCCTTCCTCCCTCAGACCCTGCCAATTTTTATGCTTTTCCTCAAATGCCAGAGGTTCTGATTCCCATTATGGACACTACTCCCTGTCAAGGTGGGGATGGGAAGGCAAGGTGCATGTCAGACAGAGGGACAGGGAGAAGGTGAGGGAGAGAGAATAATAGAGAGGAAGATAAAGGGAGTGTTTGCTGTAAGAGATATACATTTTCTGACCCTTGTTCTCTTATCCTCTTTTTTTGGGGGGGGTGGGGAGCTCACCGAAGGTTACAGAGACTTCAGCATTTTCTCTTCCACTAGAAGAAGCAGAATGTGCCTGGCCAGTGTGGCTCAGTAGGCCTATGAACCAAGAGGACATAGTTCAATTCTCAGTTGGAACAGGGGCCGGAGTTTATGTTTGGATCCCCAGGTGGATGTGCAGGAGAAAGCCAACCAATGATTTTGTCTCAATATTGATGTTTTATCCATCTCTCCCTCTCCCTTACTCTCTGAAATCAATAAGAAATGTACTAAGAAACGGAAAAATGAGCTTGTACGCTGATGGGCCAAAGCTAGAAGAGTGGAGGTAGAAGAGAAAGAAAGGAATGGCAATAAAAAGAGAACGAAGGGCCAGGTGCTGTATGTGACAAGCTAGGAAGCTGCTGACTCCCCGTAAAGAGCAGCAAGCACATGAGTGGCTGGAACTGAATGAGAGGCAGTAGAAGGAGAAAAAGCAGGACTGACTTCCTCACATTTAGGGAGACATAGAGGCAAATGGAGCCCTGCCCCTGGGCCTGGATGTGTGGCCTTCTCCCTAGGTGCTCCTCTGGCAGGCGACTCAGTGAGCAAACTGAGACAGCCAAAGGCCAGAATGCAGTGGCAGGTGGGCAGGGAGCCTGTTCCATGCTGGCCAGCTAACTGTCCATTGACTGTGGGATCCAACAGCACACTAGGACATCTCCCTTTCACTTGGTTGTATTGCCCCTCAGGGTGGCCCTCCATACTCCCATCTCCCCAGTGTGACCTTCACCTGTGTCCACTTAAATGCTCTCCGGGAACTGGCTTGGGGTTGTCCACTCTTCAGACCCAGGGCCAGTCACTCGCTCAGAGTTGCTTTACCACCTCCTTGATTGATGGGAAGGAGGATCATGAGGGGAAAGCCTTTGAACATTAGACCATCCTCTACAAAAGGATGTCATATTCTTAGGACGGTACACAGAACAAAGCAGAGGTTTATGTCAGCTTAGTATTTTGCTGAAAAAAAATGTAAATGTGTTTACAGGCCACAGGAATTTGAATTCAAGAAGGGGCTGGATCCAGGGGAATGACAGGCATGGACTTGTGAGGCCAGGTCTCTGGGTTCCTGGCAGGCTGATGTCCCTTTCAGTACTGGGGGCCTGACTTGTGCACAGGGAAGCCCTACCATGAAGAGGCCACAGGGCAGTGATGGAGGCTCCCAGTGGGGAGGAGTTTTAGTCCAGGGACTGGACTAGTTACCTGTGACTGCCCCAGAGAAGTTGTACCTCGGTGGTGCTCACTGGAAGCCACTTGTTCCAGTCCCTGTGGATGCACCTTGTGTGAGCTGACCCACTGAACAGTCACAGAGGTGAGTGAGTAGGTACTGGTGCACCAGAAAGAAGCACCAAACCAGAAAGGATAAATGGTGACGTGATCTCCTGGAACCAACCTCAACCAGCCTAGTGTCTGTGCATCACGATGCTCAAGCCTTCTTACTTGGCCAGTAACTTCAGGTGGGAGAGTCGCGCTAATATGTCATGGATAGCACCAGACGGTTAACATCAGTTCTCCGTATTACTGACATTTATTCACAACCATTCAAGCAAAGGTAATCCCCGCATCTACCACCCAAGCCTCAATCCCTCCCCCTGAGAGATTCAGGTGCATATTTCTAACTCCTTAGGAAAAATCTCCCCAAAGAAACCATCGAGTCCCCTGTGAGCATTTCCCCAAACCCTGAGTAATTGTCTGAAACTGGCTGCTGTGTTCCTGTACGGTACACTTATGTCTGGGCTTCAGTGCTCAAGTGCCCAGAGTAAAGCCTATGAGATGTTCACCCAGCTGGACACTCAAGCAACAGGATCACAGAATGGGAGTTGGGTCATGGAAGGTTCTACAGCCACAGTGAGGACAGGGGTAAGACCACAGAGCCAGACCATGCTGGGCCGCCCCAACTCCTGAAGCATATGCTTCAGCACAGCATGCATCTGGGCAAGTCAGCCCAGGTTGATGGTGCTGCTAGTTTCCTCGTAACTCTCCAGGGAAGCCGCATAAATCACGCAATTCAGCTTGCTCAGCCGGACCATGTGGTGAAGCAGGTCCTCCAGGACGGTCACGGAGATGGGGTTTTCACAGAAACTTAGGGTTGTGAGCTGGGAGCAGTGGCTCAGGGCTGGCAGGATGTCCAGGAACTGGGGGTCCATGATCCCACACTCATCCAAGTCCAGGTCCTGGATAGTGGGGGAGGCTCTCTCTAAAAGAAATTCGAGTGACCCAGAACTGATATTGGTCAGGTTGAGCCCACTGAAACTCAGGCTTTTCAGCTGGCTGACGTTCAGGTGCTGGGAGAGATGTCTCAAGTCTCTTTCGAAAAGCAGGCAGTTAGTGATGGACAGGGTCGCCAAGGGGGTCTTCAGGCACCTGGGGAGACATAGAGCAGTTACATGTGGGGGATGGACATAGTGGGCAGAGTCAGGTGAGGATGATGCAGGCCTTCAGGGTAAAGAGGCCCATGTCACCAAAGCCTAGACTGTTCCGAATGATGATCAAACCCAGGATGTTGCACAGTGAAAAGTGACATTCAAGTCCAAGCAAATTTGAGTGGAATCTTTCCCCATGTGTTATCTGCTCTGTGATGGATTCAACTGGATGAAACCTCACACACTCCATTTACTCATCCATCAAGTGGAGCACATCATACACCCAGCCCAAACACACAGGTGTTGTGAACATAAAGGTGGGAGGTAAAGATGGGAGGAGCTCAGAAAGGAGCCTGACCCAGGGTCTGAAGTAGGAGGCAACCAGTGCATTTTAGTATTGGAGACATGTCCTGAAATGCCTGCAACTCGGGCTTCCTTCCAGCCACAGCCTAGACCCCTGTCACCATCATCTCTTACCCAATGAGGCCTCTGTCTGATGTGCAGAAAGGGCTAACCTGGGCACAGTCAGGCAACATCCAGCGAGGGCTGCCACCCTCCAGGAACTTAGATCGCTGCAGTGTCTACAAACTACCTATCCGATTTTGTAATGCCTCCCTCTGGAATCCTGCATTTACCATGCATTCCTTTTGCGAGAGCCTATGGCAACCCTTGGCAGACAGGTGACTGAGGCAGGTTTGGAGTGAAAGGCTGCCATGGCCAAATCTCTAAGTGCGGAACTTAACCCCTGAAACCTCACCTCTGATTGGCTTCCCCCTTGTCATTGCAATACTCATTTGGTTCTATTGCATCATCTTTCCTTCGACAGCACTTACAAGGATGCCCAAAGCTACCATCTCCTGGCGCAAAGCCTCTATTACGCCAGTTCCTAGCAAGGAATCCCTTTAGTAGCCTCTGTCCTAGCGCATACTTCCTACCTTTGTCTGGAGGGTTATATCACAACATGCAAGGTGACAGAGCGGTGAACAAGACACTGACTGTGTGGCCCGTCTAGTGGCTCAGGCACTCTAGCACTGCTGAGGGACGGCACACAGGAGAGCCCGTCACTGTGCACTGAAATGGAAAGGGACTCTCTCTGGTCGGCAGGGAAAGCTCATCATTCCTCACCTGAGGATCTCGGCCTCTGAGGATGAAGACATCATCCAAATTGAGCTCCTGCAGGTGGGGCAGGCTGAGGAACTGAGAGGTGACCAGGCCAACACACTGCTCCTCCTCCTCCAAGGTGGTGTGAGAAGACGTGAAGACGTGGGAGAGACGGAACCAGCGCAGATTGCCCATCTGGCCCAGGTAAGGAGCGAACTTCCTCAGGGTGGACAGCTTCCAGGTACATTTTACCTCCAAATCCTGGACAGAGTCCAGCTGCACCATATCCAGGATGTTAGTGTTTTGCTTCGACATCGCAAAAACCTTCAGCTTCTTACACAAAGGTGCAGCAAACCTCTCCTCTCGCTGACTTTCTTAATCAGGTAGCTGAGGGACTCATCAAGGACACCTTTCTTGAGGCAAAGGTCTACCAACACCTCCACAGGGGCCAAGGGTGGATTTGGCCTGGCCGTTAAGCTGTTCACTTTCCCCCTCTTCCTCATGGACTGCGGGGCCTCTGGCTCCAGCAGTGAGCACACATGGGCTCTGGTTTGGACCCACACAATCCAGAACTCCTGATTAACTCTCTTCTGTAAATTAAGCACCTGCAGTTTCCATCTCCTGTGGAGAAAATAGGAGGTATGGTGTGGTGAATTATGATAACAAGGAATAAGACCATGAGTCTAGGAATCTGGGCAGCTGGGCCAGACACCTGACTGGACTTTTGACTCAATGTCCCAGAATCACCAGCTCCTGGTGCGACTGGGATCTTTCATGGTCCCCATTCCTGGTACCTTTAGGTGTCACCAGGAACTAGTGGGCTCATGTCCCTTCGGTCACCCTCGGCATTTTCAACAGCCGTATATATCAGAAGCCTGTTCCCAGAATAACCCTAGCAGTGACTCCAAGGCCTCCCTCAGCTCTCCCTTTGGCCCTGCACATTCCCAGATCCCAGCTGTAACTGATCAGATCCCAAGGGTGCTACCAGGCTACTGAGTCCCGCCTACCTGGGTCGAGTGTCCTGGGCAAGCAGGGCATCGAGTCCCTCGAGCACAGCCTGCAAGATATCCTGGTAAGGCTGCCTATGGTTCATCAGGGCCCCCAGAGGGAGGCAGGGGGAGGGCCAAGCCTGCACCATGGCCTTCAGGACTCTGCTGTGCTTCCCAGTGAAGGCTGCCATGAACAGAGGTGGGAAGAGCTCCATAGGAAGCCACTCCAGAGAAGCGATGGCCGAGCTTCATCCCTCAGCAGGCTCTGACATGCCAGTTCCAAGAGTCTGTGTGAAGCTGGGAGGCTCATCCCCATGAGGCTTCTATGAAAGAGATCCTGGGAGACAGCTGGGAGCAAGGCATCTTGTCAGGCTGAGCATGAGCAACCCCGGTCCTTCTCCCTTCAGAAGAACCAGCTGAGGGCCAAAGGCACTGCTCTGGCAACAACTAGAGCGCTGCCAATTTACCCCAACACTGTTTTCTGCTTAGGATCACAAAGCCACTCAGCCCTGCCTCTCCTCTGCCACTGGCAGGACAAGAACCAGGCACCAAGGAGGGGTGAGATGACCACTGGACACCTCCCACATCTACCCACTGGCTAGCTGGAATTGTGCTGTGCAGTGAGTACTGGGAAACCAGAGAAATGATCCCACCCTTTCCAGGGAAAACGGTTCTGAGGATCACTGAAGGACTGAAAACACCTGGAGTATGGAGCAGCCCGTGGCCCAGGACTGCCTCTTGCTAAGTTCCAGGAAATAAAATAGATGGGTAGTTGGGGAAGATTAAGGAACACCCACAAAATGGGTACCATTGAGGCCTTAGACACATTTTAAATGAGGAATATAAAAGCAACACAAACGTTTTTTGAAGCATGGGGGAGCTGGAGGTGAGAAAAATAACCATTAATTCCAACATGTACATTTTACTGTGTGTTCCTTCTATGAATATTAGAATGACCACTTTATCCATGACAACAGATGGCTCACATGTCACAACTAAGGCTCCTCTCAATAAGAGACTGCAAGCCCCGGTCATTGTTGCTCAGTGCCTTGAGCATCCTTCCGTGCCCCCCAAAGGTCACTTGAGGCCTCCATTCCTTACCCCCATAGGGCGTGGGCAGGAGCCAGCTGATGGATGTTTCTCACATCAATGTTTCTCTCTCTCTCTCCACCCACTCCCTTCCTCTCTTTCTAAACATCAATTGGCTGTTATGAAAGACTTTCATTAAGACCTGTTTTCACACACACAGCCCAGCCGCTAAAAACTACAAAAAGGATTTTGCCCCTTTGGCCTACAATAGGCTCCTTAGCAATACTCGACTTTCAGACGCAGGGAAAACTCACCCTGTGAACCTCTATAAATGGCAAACATCAAAACAGAAATCAAAACGTTTTGGATTAAGGCACACCTGCATCCAGAGGCAAAGGCAAAGTCTGCTCATTTGTAAGGAAGAAAGGACAAATCTCTGGGTTCTTGGCCTGCAGGTCCTTGGGGACCACCTTAGGCTCCTGACTCACCAGAGCAGCGTGGTGCAGGGAGCCCTGTGCTCATACCTGGACATTGACTCTCACACTCTAGCCTCTGTTCCCTCCTCGGCCTCCTCAGAAGCCATTATACCCCTTGTGACCACACCTTCCTTTTGAGGTCCTAGCAGAAATGGCTACTTCCACCTGAGAGCAAAACCTTAGTCCTGGATCTCCAGGCATTTAACCCTGATGGGGTTTTGCACTCTCCACATCTCGAACTAAACCATAGGTCTATTCATGAAAGGAAAACAAAGGAAACCAGCCTGGAAGTAGACTTGATGGGGGTGTTGATGCCACATAAAAATTCCCTAATGTTCCTGTTAACACACCTTTAGGGAGACAGTGTATCATCTCAAGAGCGAAAGAATTTCAATGCAACAGTATTGAGTACCAAACAGCCCCTGAGACTTGATGTTACCTACAATTGCAAATCCCGTACCCATTCAAAGGGGAACAGAGGGACAGCTGGTCTTCCAGGTTTTGAGGAGCAAGCCTTCCCGAGAGGAGGTCAGGCCAAAATCACATCTAGGGATTGATCAGGAGAAGGGAGGGGCTGCACGTTTGGAATGGGACCAAGTGAATTACCCAGGACAAGGTGAACATTGGGGAAACTCAAAGACACTGACTGCATCAATTTGAGAACTTAAAAGGCTAGCGGTGAAGAAGGAAACTGGGTGGATCCCTTAAATCCAAGCTGACCGGGAGTATAGGCAGGAGATTCTGTCACCCTCCCTCTGTGGAGGCAAAGGGCATTTCCTCACATTGAAACAGATAAGCTCAGCAAACGGGCTTGAGAAAAGTAAATGTGAAAATGTGGGTTGTGGAGAGGCCAGAGTGGGGGTGTGGCAGCTGAACCTGGGATGTGACTTATCCAATTCTGAAAGCCTCTGAGGGCTGAGAGTCGTGGGCTCTTTGGAATCTTGGAGGCACAGAGAAAAATAAATGTGGCCCAAAAGACCTGTGTATCCTTACCAAGGAGCTGCTACAGAGGGCATTCTCTTTAGCTCAGGCATCCTCTTCCATTTCACTTTCCAAGTCTCATTACTTCTCTCTCCAGACAAGGGACCTTGGCCGGGGCCATCAACTGACTACCTTCTCCATGTGCAGTAACTGAGGCCTGAATCAGTCGCCTGCACTCATATCTCTGAGTGGGTCATGGGACGTTGACACAAGAACAAGGCCCTGGTTCCTGATGTACGGCTCCTATGGCCATCACCTGGGCCAGCCTGATGGGAGTGTGCCTAGAGAAGTCACCGGAGAATTGGAAACATGCCACTCTATGTGTGGCAGCCATGGACATGATCAGGGTCATCGGCAGACAGCAGGAGTGCCCATTTAGGTGACAATCACCCGCCACAATCCAGGTGCTCCGCAGGTCCGTGCTCAGCCATGGTGTAGGGACCCAATCAGGTCTTCAGGAGGTTGGGGGAGGTGATGGTGTGATATTCCCAGGGAGAACTAGGAATGATCTGCAAGTATGTAAATTTACTGAGGGGGTGTCACCCACAAGATCTGGGTAGCAGTTGTGCATGGAGGCCCCTCCCACATCTGAGGTAGAGGGAAAGAAAGGGGTGGGGAACCAGCTCAGCACTGGGGCCACAGTAGGCATAGCTCCAGGGTGTCTCCCTCTTGGCCTGAGCTCCGCTATGCCCCGCCGCATCATCCTCTGCACAGGTGGATAACACTAAGGAGGGCACCTTCTGGAAGCCCAGGGCTGACAATTCTCTCTGCCTCAAATTACCCTGCAGTCATGGCCTTGACCTCTCCTCTCAGGGTCCTGGGACCAGTATGTCCTGAAATAGCCACTCTCAATGTGGCTGAGACACTAGTAACACGAGGGGTTACCACCAGGTGACCTTAGTACCAGCAGCATCTGTGTGAGGCCTGATACTCCCAATGCATGAGGGCGAGGTCTCTCCATCCCCATTCTGTAGCTCCCAGGCCTCCCTGACCTCCTTGGGCTGTAGCCAGGGGACAGGTTGTGCACTAGTTACTTTGTTTCAAGAACCATCCCTTACCCTCAGTGGTGCAAGCTCAGGGGAAGAGGCCAAAACTTACCTGACACCAAACACCAGTTAAGTCAGTCCGTGGGCTCTCATGCCAGCCCTGCTCTGAGCAGAGTTTCTGAACACGGGGTCCCTAACATACTACAGCTTCTTGTCACGCACTCGCTCTCTTTTACCCCATGAAAAGGCAGGAGAACAAATGAGTTTTGGGGGACATGACCTGATAATACAACGGCTGCTCCTGTTTCTGCTCCCCCAGGAGGAGCCTGAGGATGCAGATCCCACCTCTTTCCCTAATGATGAGAATGGAAGAGGTGCAGGGCTTCTCTAGACACTCAAGGAGGCTCCCGTAACCAGCACACCTGAAGATGTCTTCCTTCCATGCTGGCTCAGCTCAGAATGGCCTCACGCCCTCCAGTACTTGGTTGCCCTGGTGGTCCATGGTCTCAGTCACCTGTGTCAACCCAGGTCAGAGTAAGAACCAAATGGTCCCCAAATAAGGAAACACCATGTTAACGCATGTACGTAGGAAGCCATGGGCTCCTGGGGAAATCTTCTAGAACACCGTGGAGGAATCTGAAAACTGGAGATGTGCCCTGGCTGGTTGGGCATCGTCCTACTAGTGGAAGGGCACAGGGTCGGGGCACGTACAGGAGTCAACAGTATTTCTCTCCTGTCTCACCCCCACTCCTCTCTCTCTGTCAAATGGATGAAAAGAAAAGAAACCCAGATTACTTGAGAAGATGGCGGCTGGCAGGATGGAGGGGAGAAAGGTGATGTGAGTGACAGGGGAAACGAGAGTGTGTGGATATGTGTGTGTTTGTGTGTGTGTTTGTGTGTGTCTGTGTGTGTGTGTGTGTGTGTGTGTGTGTGTGTGTGTGTGAGTGAGTCAGGGACAGTAAAATCCAGCAGGAGTATCAGAGCCTGTCAGAACCGGCTCTCCTTGACAGGGAGCACCTACCACATCCGTGGACATTCCACACCATCTAGAAGGGGGGAGCAGCCTCTTGTAGGAACTCATAAACACCACTGCCCACCCAGGCCTTAAATACTGCCGGCAACCCGGCAGGATTGCCAGCCCAAATCCTGCTGCCCCACCCAAAGACCAGCAGACCCTAGGACCTCCACCTCCAAAGGTACTGGGCTCCCAGCAGTGAGACATCGCCCCACCCCAGCAGCAGATATCTGGACACCACAGTTGCGCTTTGCCTGAGCGCAGGCCTTCTGAGCCCACCCTCCACAGGCCGCTCCTGGGTGCTGCTGAGAGCCCCTGCTGGGCACACTCTTAGCCAAACAAGGGCGCACTGCTCCAGCAGTAGAAATTCTAAATTCCCTCTCCCTGGATACCTGCCCACAGACACCTCAGTCGTGCGGCTTCAGAGCCAGGGACTTTCAGTTTGCGTCAGTGCACCGCACTGACAAATGTACCTCAGTTGCCCCTGCTAGCCGCCACTGGACGTGCATATCCAACCACGGACGCTGCAGTAAAAACTGAGTCTTCCCACCCAACAGCTGCAGAACTCTGGACACCACAGTTGCACCTTTCCAGTGTCCAGGCATCCTCAGCCCAACCACCAACAGACATTTCCTGGGTGACTCTGTGAGCCCCTGCTAGGCACGCACAATTTCAACCAAGACCACAAGGCAGCAAAAACTGAGATATACCCCTCCCTGGAGCTGCCTTCTGGACACCGCAGTTGCGTCTTTTCAGCACACAGGCCTACTGAGACTGCTGCCCCTAAGGGCAGCTCCTGATGCCACTTTGAGCCCCAGCTGGGCGTGCTTATATCCAAACAAGGCTGCACAGCCCCAGCAGTAGAAATGTGGACTTCCCCCATCCCGACTGCCAAACAACATACATCATGGTCGCATGGTTTCAGCACACAGGCCCGCTGAGGGAACCGCACAAGCAGGTAACTCTCAGGGCCTCTGTGACTTGCCACTGGGCACACTAGTATCCAACCAAGGGCTGAACGGCCGAGAAGAAGATAGTCGGACTTCCTCCTTTTCATTTGCAGACCACTGTTCACTGCATTGTACCGATCCAGAACGCAAGTCCCCTGAGCCTGCTGCTAGGCACAACATTCTGGCATCCAGTCCCCACAGTAGTGCTGCTCCAGCACAAGGGCCCCTGAGCCCACTGCCCCAGTAGACGATACTTGGGCACCTTTGTCAGATGCATTGGGCATCCAATTCCAATTATGGATGCTAATCCCCCAAAGCAGAAAATGGGACTTCTCCCTACAGGGGCCAGAGGCACAGCGCAATCACTCTTATCCAGTGTGTGGGCCCCACAAGCACACACCCCTCACCGACAGCTCCTGGGCCCTTCTGTGTGCTATCACTGGGTATGTGCCTTTCCAACCGAGGGTGCATGGCTCCCTCAGTAGGATCCACGGCACAGCCCCTGACCCCCACACCCCGGGTTACCTACCTCTGGACAGTCTGCTCCTGGTTCCTAAACTCCTTTGTGATTCAGAGGGAAATCACATTGGCCAGAGTCCCACTGTCTCAACCACAAACTATGAGATACCAGCCTCCACACACTCATGGGCACTGGGACCTCATAGTGAGTTTCAGAGTAATGCTAATCCAGCGACCATCACACCACACCAGCTAAAGTCACAGTTCCTGAGCCGCAGGCCCCATGACTCCTTAATCCCAGGCAATGGTCTTTGGGAACAAACAGTGAGAACATACCAGTGAGACCTCAGAAAACCTTTTCCACAAGAGCCGGAACAATAATCACATCCAAAACACCTTGCAAAACAATGCTGCGGGTCAGTCACATTGCTAAACCATGATAACACTTCATCCACAAATAAGACACTAACAGTCAAGACCCAACTACCTCAAGAGAACCCAAATAGCTCAAGTAGGGAGCTCCACTAGATTACCTATCCTAGAAGACCTGAGAGATCACACCAATAGAAACACCCCCAAAAGAACCTGCGTAGCAAAGCAGTTGAATCTAGCACACAGATACAATACAAATATTACAACAAAACAAAGGGAGACAAAAAAGCAATCCCCAAAGGAATGAATAAAGTGAAAGCTACAGAAAAGGAGTCAAATGAAATGGAGGCAACTAACGTGTCAGATGAAGAAAGTTTAAAATGCAAGAGGAGTACCTATGGGAGTTTTGTGACAACACCCAACAAAACGACATCCGCATCATAGGCAAATTAGAAGGAGACAAAGTGAAGCAAGGAATAGAAAACATGTTGGAAGAGATAATGACAGAAAACTTACCTGAAATTGGCCAGAAAATAACTATGCAAGGGCAAGAACCACATAGAGTCCCAAACAAGATGTACCCAAAAAGACCAACACCAACCCCCATCATAATTAAACATCAATACCAAAGTAAGAATCATAAAGGGTGTCAGAGAGAGACAGAGAAAGTTACCTACAAGGGATCTCTCATTAGAATATCAACTGATTTCTCAACAGGAACACACCAGGACAGAAGGGGATGGAATAAAATATACAAAGTGATGTGAAACAAGGGACTGAATCCATACCCAGCAATTCTACCATTCAAAATTGAAGATGGAATCTGGAGATTCACAGACAAAAAAGGGCTAAGAGAGTTTATTAACACCAAGCCAGCAATGCAAGAAATGCTAAAAGGACTGCTGTAAAAAGAAGAAACAGAAAGGCAAGATGAAACAAAAATGTAAGAATAAAAATGATGACAAACAAGCTCATATCAATAACAACATTAAATGTAAATGGAATAAATGCTCCAATGAAAAGACATAAGGTAGGTGGATGGATAAGAAAACATGACCCATATATTTGCAGTCTGTAAGGGAATCACGTCGGAGCTAAGGATTCACACAGACTGATAGTGAAGGGATAGACAATAAAAGTGTTTCAGGTAAATGGAAATGAGAAAAAAGCTGGTGTGGCAATACTTATATCTGACAAAATAGAACTCAAAGTGAAGGCCATAAAAAGAGATAAGGAAGGCCATAGCATAATACTAAAGGGGGCAATTCAACAAGAAGATATAACTCTGGTAAACATATATGCACCCAATAAAGAAGCACCCAAGTACATAAAATACATACTTCTGGAAGGTATTAAAGGACAGATAGCAATATAGTCATAGTCAGGGACTTTAATCCCCCATTGACACCACTGGATAAATCCTCTAAACAAAAAACCTCCAAAGAAACAGCAATCCTAAATGACTCTCCAGTTCAGATGGACTTGACATCTTCAGAACATTTCATCCCAAAGCTACTGGATATACATTCTTCTCCAGTGCACATGGGACATGTTCAAACACAGACTACAGATTAGGACACGGGCAACATCTCTTCAAATTCAAGAGCATAGAAATCATAATAAGCATCTTCTCAGGTCACAATGGCAAAAAACTAGAAATCCACTGCAATAAAAACAATGAAAAAATCAAACACTTGAAGGCTAAATAGCATGCTAATAAACAATGGTTGGGTTACCAAAGATATCAAAGAAGAAATGAAAAGCATCCTGGAAACAAATGACAATGAAAACTCACAATCCAAAATCTATGGGACACAGTGAAAGCAGTCCTGAGAGGCAAGTTCGTAGCTCTACAGGCCTACCTCCAAAAACAATAAAAAAATGGTAATGAAGTATCTAACCTTGCAACTTAATCAATTAGAAAGAGAGCAACAAGAAATGCCCAAAGTCCTCAGAAAGAAGTAGATAATAAAGATCAGAGCAGAAATGAACAACAAAGAGACCAAAAAAATACAAAACATCAATGAATCCAAGAGCTGGTTCTTTGAAAGGATACACAACAATCATGAACTGCTAGCCAGGCTCACCAAAAACAAAGAAAGATGACCCAAATAAACAAAATCATAAATGAAAGAGGTAAAGTAACAAATGACCCCACAGATATACAAAGGATTGTAAAAAATTTCAACAAACAACTCTATTCCAACGAACTGTACAACCTGTGTAGCTGAACACTTGTAAACGAGGATCTGAAGTCCTTCCAAGAAGAAGTGAATGTTCTATCAGGAGCACAGCGACAATTGCAAGCGAGTCACACTGGGTCAACATTGCACACAACCTTGAGTTCCAAGAACATTTACGTCCCTGAGAAAGGCTCAGATTAAATAGTTGTAGGTGTAGAACAGCAAGGGAGGGCACAGCTGCAAGTTGTCTTCAATATGCTATTGTAATAATATAGAACCAAACAAGATTTATTTATTTTATTTTATTTTTTATTGATGTTTTACAGAGAGGAAGGGAGATAGATCGATGAGAAACATCGAGTAGCTGCCTCCTGCACATTCCCTGTTGGGGATGTGCCCGCAACCAAGGCACATGCCCTTGACCGGAATCGAACTTGGGACCCTTGGGTCAGCAGGCTGAAGCTCTATCCACTGAGCCAAACCGGTCAGGGCACAAAACAAGATTTAATTGATTAACTGCTGACACATGACCTTGTACCAAACCCCAATAAAAATGATGGTGAGAGTGCAAGGTTTGCTGCATGCCTGAGCAAGCTGTAGCCCTCTGTCCGGCATCAATCATCCTGAGTGCTTGTCTTACCTCTGCGTTTTCGGTTCATTAAACATCCCTCAACACTTGGCGCCCAAATAGGGACCTTAAGGTAAGTACTGGAAACACACAGGACTGAAAGGCAAAAAGTCTGCAATGATGTATGCAAAACTTTTGGCAAGCCAGGCAGCACATTGGGGAATTCCCCAACGGCAGAGAGTCAATATATGACTCTGCTGTGTTCAGTGCTTTAAAGCACTGGGGTTAGTGTGTCTCAAGACACTTTTAGGAAATTAGCTAGATAAATAAAAAGGCATTGTTATTGGTTTGAGCCAACAGGCAGAAATCAGTTAAATCTAAAGGTTTGGAAACAGATTGTTCATGGGCTACGGCACGCTCATCAGAATGGAGATCCTATAGGACAGGAAGTTTGGTCCTTGTGTACTTTGATTACCATGGCTCTTAAATCTTTGCAGTCAAAAGCAGATTATAAGGCTACTCCAGTTAATGTTACTATCTCTCGTTCTCACTCTGCTTGTGAAGCTGATAAAGACATGCCTAATAGACCATTACCTTCTTTGCCTCATGAAAATAATACGGACCAAAAAAGGAAAGATTTTGAATGGAAGTTGAAGGGATATGAAAATATAGAAGAGACTGATAAAGAGGGCATCCAGGATTTGTCAGAAAGTGAAAATAGTAGCGCTGATTCTAGTGGTAGCGAACGGATGAGACTAAAAAAGAAAAGCAAAACAAGGAATGACAAACAAGAGTTCTTAAAAGATTTGCTGATTCATATGAAGGCTTTAATATGTGGTATCCCACCGCCTCATGTTAATCCCACTAATAAGTTACAGGAATTAATCAAAAATGCTTTTCCAGTTCAACAGCCACTGTCAGAGGAGCCCGGAATAACTCCCTCGGCTCCTCTTCCAGACCCACCACATTATTCCACAGGGGCACATAGGCAATTCCAGCTGCCCTTGCCTACTGAAATAAACAAAATATTATTTGATTCAGAACCTGGAGATGAGATTATTCCTCCCAAATGGAGAAGAGATGATGATCTCCTTGCATTTCAGATACAGCGGCAGCAAATGCCACAGGATCTGCAATAATATCGCCAATATCCAGATGGTTATGCTAATGTGGCTCATAGTCCTCAGTCCTCATGAGTTTAAACTGCTCAAAAGTTTAAAAGAGGCAATTGATTCTTATGGCATGCATTCCCCGTTTGTGATGGGATTACTTACTAGTTATGCCTCGGAATTTTTGCTAATTCCCCTAGATTGGGAAGCTTTGACCAAAACTGTACTGGATCCAGGAATATATTTACAATTTAAAACATGGTGGAGAGAGGAAACTGACGTTATGGCTAGAGAAAATGCAGCAAAACAGCCTCCAGGACCAACATTGCAGGAATTAACTGGGTCTGGACAGGATGGGTCATTGCGATCACAGGCACCTTTTTCAGATTTGCATATCACTCAGATAAAATTATGTTGTTTAAGAGCAAGGCAAAGAGTGGATGCACCTGGAAAGGCATCTCCCGCTTTTACTAAAATTACTCAACAAGCATGGGAACCTTACACTGACTTTCTGTCAAGATTAACAATAGCAATTAAAAAGGCTCTCTCTCAGGAAGAGTCATGAAGATTATTTCTTCACTATTTCTTCACAACCTCAAGACTATGAGAAATTTGCATTTACTGCCCTGGCTTTAAATCAGGCTCAACCCACTCAAGGGTATCAATAGAAAGTCTTACCACAAGAAATGTTCAACAGTCCCACTATATGTCAGGCATATGTGCATCAACCTTTAGAAATAGTCAAAAAAAGATTTCCTAATAGTCTAATTTATCATTATATAGATGATATTTTAATAGCTTCTAAAATTCAATCACAATTACAGGAGATTTACCAATACCTCCTTGAAAAATTCCAAGACTATAGAAGTAGCCCCAGAAAAGAAACAATGGCAGGAGCCATGGAAATATCTTGGGCAAAAATTAACAGATGTCCCCATTATTCCACGGAAGATTCAAATTAGAAGAAACAGTTTAGAAACTCTAAACGATTTTCAAAAGTTATTAGTAGACATTAATAGGTTGAGACCCAGTCTTGATATACCTACATATCAATTGACTAATTTATTTCAAATCCTAAAGGAGAAATCTGAATTAAATAGCCCACATGTTTTAATATAACATGAAAAATAATTAACTTGGATAGAACAGCATATAAAACAAACACAATTAAATAGAATTCTCTCCATAGACAATTTTTTTTTAAATTTTCTTTTTTCCTTTTTTTCCCTTTTCTTTTTTTTAAATATATTTCATTGAGTTTTTACAGAGAGGAAGGGAGAGAGACAGAGAGTTAGAAACATCGATGAGAGAGAAACATAGATCAGCTGTCTCCTGCACATCCCCCACTGGGGATGTGCCCGCGAACCAGGTACATGCCCTTGACAGGAATCGAACCTGGGACCTTTCAATCTGCAGGCCAACGCTCCATCCACCTAGCCAAACCGGTTTCAGCCCTCCATAGACAATTTTAAATTATTAGTTTTCCACACTGAACATTCTCCTTCAGGGTTACTTGTTCAAGATAGTAATGTTATTGAATAGATTTGCTTGCCTCATAAATCACAGAAAAAAATACAGACTTATATTCAAACAATTGGCCAAATTATTTACAAGGGAAGATTAAGATTAAGACTATTATGTGGTTTAGATCCAGAAGAAATTATAGTACCTTTTACTGTCAAAAAAATTCAAAAATTGTTTCAAATATGTGATAATTAGCAAACTGCTTGTGCTCATTTTTTAGAGAAAGTACATAATCATTATCCTACAAATAAAAGGTTACAATTTCTTAAGAAAACTCAATGAATA
Organism: Myotis nattereri; assembly: GCF_964212035.1. Taxonomy (NCBI): domain Eukaryota; kingdom Metazoa; phylum Chordata; class Mammalia; order Chiroptera; family Vespertilionidae; genus Myotis; species Myotis nattereri. Next base: position 27,436,830 of record NC_138094.1, on the reverse strand, counting down.
TGGCCTCATCATATTATAGCTAATGAACCAATTCAAGGCCCTACTGTTTATACCAATGCTAACAAACTAGGAATAGCTGGTTTTCATTTTGAACAGCTAACAAAGGTAATTCACTCTCCATACACTTCAGTGCAATGAGCAGAACTATTTGCCATTGTTTTATTACTACAACATCTTCCTCAAGCTGCAAATATTGTCACTGATTCTCAATATGCAGTAATTTCTTACTTACTAAAAGCTTTTGCAGTAATGGAAATACCTCAAAATATTGAGACTGATAATGGTTCTGCATATCTATCTACAAAATGTCAAACATTTTTTTCAATTTCATCATATCACTCACATCACTGGCATCCCTTGTAACAATACAGGACCAGCTATTATTGAAAGACAAAATCACACCTTAAACGAAATGCTTAAAAAACAAAAATGGGGAGAATCCCCTAAATGAAGACTATTAACTGCTCTATTTACTTTAATTTTTTTTAAGTCAAGATGAGACTGACAGTACTGCTGCTCAACGACATTGGGTAAAGGAGGTTTCACAAGAATTCCCATCAACCTGTGTTTTATCATAATAGTCCTTTCAGTCGTGGGATCCTGCATGGGTCCTACGATGGGGGCGAGGTTATGCTTATATTTCCACAGGTGAAGAAAGGTTCTGTCTTCCTGAGAGGCGTCTTCAGCGTAGACATGGGAACCAAAGGAAAGTTCTACTTAAGTGACCTGACCAAGGATTTCTCAGAGATGACATTGACGGGGCCTCCTACCCACAAAGCTCTAAGGTCAATGCAACATTCATCAGTACCAACCTGGGGTCAGGTGAAGAAGCTTACCCAAGAGGGAGAACAACTGGTTTGGCATCATGGAAAAGAAGTGATGCCATCGACTTTGTTTCTTGCTATGCTAGCACTAATAACCACTCAGTTAAATGCTGAGAATCATACATACTGGGCTTACATTTCTAATCCCCCACTGAATAGAGGTGTTTCTTGGTTGGATTAAAAAGTTCAAGTTTATGTTAATTAGTCAAATTGGTTATCCGGACCTTATGATGACCAAGGTCCATTAAAACTCAAAGAGGAAGGTAGAGTCATAGAAAATTATACCACTGGAACGCAGGGAGTGCCAATATGCTTAGGTCAAGGAGACCATTGTTTAACAATACAGGCACAAGCCCTGCTGAACATTTTGAAAACATTACTACTGAAACAAAAAACAGGCGTTTGATTCTTCTGAGTGCCCATGGGTTTAAAAATGTTAGTTGGGATAACAACAGCACACCTCCATTACTTCACTCATGTCATGTTCCTACGTTTCCGCACTTATCCAATTGGGGATTGGGTCCATTGTGAATCCTGTTGAGGAGAGACAGTTTGGATTTTATCTAATACTTCCTATGGAAGCGTCATTGATTGGAGCCCTTCAGGTTCTGCCCGTTCCAAAGCCAATGGAGCTGATCTACGATGGCTTAGAGGAGAGAACAAGTCCATATCAACACAAGCAAATGTGAGCATCATATGGCATGATGGAGGATTTGCTCCCCCAACACCTCATCAAAAAGGACATCCTGTTGAATCTGACTTATGGAAACTGGGGTCTGCCTTACACTCTTTGAAAGCATAGATTTGCATAAAATAAGCAAATCTATAAAAATAACTCTAGGAATTACACCTTACAATGTAATGCTAACAAAACTGCCTTTGTACAAGCCTGTGTTCGATTACCATTTTTATTAATGATAGACCAAATTGTAAGTCTGCAAAGACAAATGCATATGAAATATAACTAGAATTATTCATCAATTTGCATTAATCCTGTACCTCAGAATGAAAGTCTGTTTCCATGGGAAACGGTTAAAAAACATTTGTTCAATCATAAAAATCTAACAAAAGAAATTCTAAATTTAGAATCTCATATACAAAAAATATTTCAAAAGAAATTGTATAAATTAACTTCGCAAAATGTGTTAAAAATATGGTTAAGGAATTGCAACAATTAAATCCTATACGCCATTTACAAGCTACTTTAGGAGCTTCCGTTGGAATACTATTATTAATACTCTATCTCTGTATCATTTTATATTTAGTCTTCCAAGGACCCCGGAAAACCAAGCAACTAATTAAGAGAAAAACAGCTGTTTTTTCACTGATGCTCCATCAAATGAAGCAAGAAAAAAAGGGGGATTTGTAGCTGGATATTTGTAAATGAGGATCTGAAGTGCTGCCAAGAAGAAGTGAATGTTCTATCAGGAGCACAGCGTGACTTGCAAGCGAGTCTCGCTGGGTCAACACTACACACAATCTTGAGTACCAGGAACATTTGCCTCCATGAGAAAGGCTAGGATTAAATAGCCATGGGTGTAGAACAGAAAGGGAGGGCACAACTGCAAGTTGTCCTCAATAAGCTACTGTAATAATATAGAACAAAACAAGATTTAATTGATTAACTGCTGATGCACTGACCTTGTACAAAACCCCAATAAAAGCAATGGTGAGAGGGCATAGTTTGATGCATGCCTAAGAGAGCTGTAGCCCTCTGTCCGCATCAATTATCCTGTGTGCTCGTCTTACCTCTGCGTCTTTGGTTCATTAAGCACCCCTCATCAATCTGGACAAAATAGACATATTCCTAGAAAAATACAAGCTTCCAATACAAAATCAGGAAAAAGCAAACAACGTGAACAAGCCAAAAACTAGTGATAAAATGAAACAGTAATCAAAAAGCTTCCAGAAAACAAAAGCCCTGGACCAGATGGCTTCACAGGGGAGTTTTACCAAACATTCAAAGAAGAAGTAAAACCAATTCTTCTCACACTCTTTCGAAAAATTCAGGAGGAAGTCACGCTTCCAAGCTCTTTTTATGAAGCCAGCATTACCCAAATCCGAAAACCAGAGAATGACACCACAAAGAAAGAGATTTACAAGCAAATATTCCAGTTGAACAGTGATGCTGCAATCCTCAACTAAATTCTAGCAAACTGGATCCAGCATTACATTAGAAAGATCATACACCATAAACAAGTGGGATTTATCCCAGGAATGCAAGGCTGGTACAATATCCGCAAATCAATAAGCATAATACATCACATAAACAAATTGAGAGACAAAAACCACATAATCATATCATTTGGTGCAGAAAAGGCATTTGACCAAGTGCAACAGCCTTTTCTGATAAAAACACTCAGCAAGGTGGAAATAGAAGGATCATCCCTCCCCATATAAAAGCCTTATATAAAAAGCCTACAGCCAACATCATACTCAATGGGCAAAAACTAAAGCCATTTCCCTCAAGAACAGGAACAGGAAAGGGATGCTCGCTTTCACCACTTCTGTTCAAAATGGTACTGGAACTGCTAGCCACAGTGATCACAGAAGAAAAAGAAATAAATGGCTCCCAAATTGGAAAATAACAAGTAAATTGTCATGATTTGCAGATGACATGATACTGTACATAGAAAACCCCAAAGACTCCTTCAAAAAATTAGTAAACTTAAAAAATGAATTCGGCAATGTAGCAGAGTAAAAAATTAACGCCAAGAAATGTATGGCATTTTAGACAACAATAGTGAACTTACACAAAGAGAGTTTGAAAAAAAAATCCCATTTATCATCCCACCAAAAAAAATTAAGACACCTAGAAATAAACTTAGCTAGGAAGGTAAAAGACCTCTACTCAGAAAACTGCAAGACTTTGAAAAAGAGATAGAGGAAGACAAAACAGATGAAAGAACATGCCATGTTAATGGCTTGGTAGAATCAACATCATGAAAATGGCTATACTACCCAAAACAAACTATAGATTCAATACACTCCGCATTAAAATACCAACAGCATATTTCACAGACCTAGAATGAACTCTCCAAAAATCCATCTGTAAGAAAAAAAGACCCTGAGCCCGAACAGGTTTCGCTCAGTGGATAGAGCGTCGGCCTCCAGACTGAAAGGAGCCAGGTTCAATTCTGATCAAGGGCATGTACCTTGGTTGGGGGCACATCCACAGTAGAGAGTGTGCAGGAGGCAGCTGATCCATGTTTCTGTCTCATCAATGTTTCTTACTCTCTATCGCTCTCCTTTACTCTCTATAAAAAATCAATAAAATATATTTAAAAAACTAACAAACCTCAAATAGCTGCATCGATCCTGAGAAAGAAGGACAAAGTAGGAGGGATCTCAGTACCAGATATCAAGCTGTTTTACAAAGCCACTGTTCTCAAAACTGCCTGACAGTGGCACAAGAATAGACATATAGGGCAATGGAATAGAATAGAGAACCCAGAAATCAATCCAAACTACTAAGCTCAATTAATATTGACAAAGGAGGCAAAAACATACAATGGGGCCAAAAAGTCTCTTCAATAAATGGTGCTGGGAAATTTGGTCAGATACATGCAGAAAATGAAACTAGGCCACCAACTTGCACCATACAGAAAAAATAAACTCAAAATGGATAAAGGACTTAAACGTAATACGGGAAACTAAAAATATTAGAGGAAGCCACAGGCAGCAGAGTCCCAGATATATGCTGAAGCAATATCTTCACTGACCAAGCTCCTGGGACAATGGAAAATAAATTTAAAATAAACAAATGGGATGAAATCGAAATAAAAAGCTTCTTCATAGCAAAATATACCATCAACAAGACAACAACAAAGCCCACTGCATGGGAGAACATATTTGCCAATGTTCTCTCTGATAAGGTTTTCATCTACAACATTTATCGGGAAATCATACAGCTTAACAAAAGGAAGATAAACAACCCAATCACAAAAATGGGCAACGGACCTAAAAAGATACTTTTCCAGAGAGGACTAAAGGAACGCCAAGAGACACATGCTCAGAGTCACTAATCATCTGAGAGATGCAAATCAGAAGGACAATGAGGTACCACCTCACAGCTGTCAGAATGGCTATCATCAACAAATCAACAAAGGGCTAGTGCTGGTGAGGATGGGGAGAAAAAGGAACCCTCCTTCACTGGTGGTGGGAATGGAGACTGGTGCAGCCACTATGGAGAAGAGTATGGAGTTTCCTCAAAAAACTAAAAACGGAACTCCCATTTGACGCACTGATCCCACTTCTAGGAATATATCCCAGGAACCTAGAATTACCAATCTGAAAGGATACATGTACCTCTATGTTCACTGCAGCACAATTTCCAATAGCTAAGGTTTGGAAACAGCCTAAGTGCTGGTCTGCAGATGCGTGGGTTAAAAAGCCGTGGTACATCTACACACTGCATAGTATGCTGCCACAAAAAAGGAAGGGGCACTGACCATTTGCAACAGCATGGATGGAGCTGGACAGCATTATGCTAAGCAAAGCTAGTCAGTCAGTCAGTCCGAGAAAGAGAAATATCACATGACCTCACTCATCTGTGGATTATAATGAACAACATAAACCGATGAACAAAAACAGATCCAGAGACAGAGAAGCATGGATCAGACCATCACCCTCAGAGGCAAGGTAGGGGAGGGTGGGGCTAAGGGGGAGAGATCAACCAAAGGACTTGTATGCATGCCTATAAGCCTAGCCAATGGACGCAGACACCAGGGGGTGAGCGTGAGGACATGCTTGCGGGGTGTGGGTGGGGGTGTGGGGGTAGTGGGGGATAAGAACACATATGTAATACCGTAATCAGTAATAGGAATGAAAAGGAACCCAGGAACATATCATCAGGTGAGAATTCACACACTCACACTCACGCACACTCAGGCACCCGCACACTCACACCAGGAGAGGGCTCTGCCGCTCTCAGTGGAAGTCACCTCTTATCTCCCAGCCTGACCATCGCTTTCTCACCAGCTGAACCAGAGGACAATGATGAGTGACGGCCCTGGTGCTCTGCGGAAAGCGACCTCTCCCTGCCGGACACTTCCCACTGTCCAGCAGCCACTTTTGTGCGCCCTCTCTGTCCCCCACACCCTGAGCAGGGCTGGGCTGGACTGAGAGCCCACAGACTTGAGGAGCCAGATCCCGGGGGAGTTGGCGCCGGGGGCTGTGGGGGCCCCCTTGGTCAACTGCAAACTCGGCCAGCTGAGGTCACAAAATAAAGGCCCATGCCAGAGTTCCATAAATTGTTGTGTGTAAGTCCCCTCAGCGAGCTCCCACTCCTGCGCAGCAGGCGGCAGGCCTCACGCCAGCGAGCCAGGTTTGGACCTCAGGCCTTCACTCCAACCAGGTGTGAACTCATTTTCAGATGGAAAAAGCCGACTGGGGAGGGGCTGCAGGTTGCCAGTGACTAGAGCAAGTTCAACCCCAGAGACAGCAAGAACCCAGAGTGTGTACTTATCTTTTCCACAGGCCATGCTCCTCACCACATGGTCTCCTGCTCAGCACGGAGGCTGGCGGAAGAAAGCTGTGAGGGGGGCCACAGGGTAAGCTTCCTGGGGCCGCACCCTGGTTCCTTTGGGGGCGAAATCTCATGAGATCAGTGGCGGGGAAGGGAGCATGTTTTAACAGGCCCAGATAAGGTGGAGACAGGGGCGCCTGTGCCACACCCACCAGGCTGCAAGGGGTGGCAGAGGGTGGGTGGCTGTCAGAGGGACCCTGTGCTTCCAGGCATGAGGGTGGGGTGGTCGAGGATGTGGAGGGAGAAACAGGAGGCCACGACCCCCAGCTAACCTCCCACTCGCCCCCCCTGGTCTCTGTTTCTGGGGACCCCTTTCCCTCTGTGGTTGTGGCTGCCACTTACCTACCTGGTTCCCTGGGCCAGGCTTGGCGCCCCACTCCCACCCCACCGCAGCCCTCTGTCTAGAAAAGAGCGCCCTGCCCTGGGCTAGCCCACTGTCCCTACTGTCTGGATGGGGACATTTTAGTAACCCCCGGGGCAGAGGAGAGCTGGCCAGATGCAATTACATTGTCTCTCTCCAGAGGTGCCCTCCTCAGTCTACCCCTGGGGTTTGGGTCACCAGAGCTCTTTGACAAGCCCCGAATCCAGCCTTTGCTCTGCTCACCTCCCCTAAGCCTTCAGGTGATGGCAGCCTCCCTGCCTTCCTCCCCCCTCAGGAAGGGGTTCTCCCCTCACCAACAAATCCCTTTGGCAAAGTCACACCTGGGCCTGAAAGCAGAAAGAGTGGGCAGGAGTCTCCTGAGGAGGAGCAGGCCAACAAAGCTGAGGAGAGGTGGGGAGGCACCAGCCACAGCCTGGTGCTCAGGCGCTGGCAGAGCTGCCCCTTAGTTGAACCTTAACCCAGGGTTCTCCTCTTAGGTGGCGCCTCCAGGGCGCACAGGGGGCCTGGCATGCTCAGTCTGGCAGGTTTTGCTGCCTGCTTTTCCATAGTCTCTTTAGGAGACAAAAGTCAGGCTTGTGAGGAGAGAGGGAGAGGGGACGAGCAAAGCTGAGGCCCAGCCCTGTCATCCAAGCTGGCCTGAGGCATCTCCTGGGCGTCCTTGGAAATCAGCTTCTCATAGTGGGGAAGGACTTGTAATAAGAATAGAGCCGCAGTTGTTTAATCATTACTTAAAAACTATAAATACGAGGCCCTGGGACACTGGAGGATGAAACAGGCTCTACTGAAAACATAGGCTGCCTCCATGGCCCATTACTCAGAAAAGAATTGCATTTTGCGAAGAGACCAGGCACTGGACAGGCTTTGATTTGGCAGCTGTGCCCACATCCTGATCCCCTCCTGGGGTCTTCCTCAGGAAGGCTGACCATTCCAATCTCATCCCAGGAAGGGACTGAGCTATTCCTAAAATCTTAGATTAGCCACCTTGTGGTCAGCCTTTGAGCCCCTGAAGGTCCAGACAGCAGGCCCTCCACTCCCCTTTCCATGTTAAACTTGCAGCTGGCAGCTACAGGTAGCTATCTTCTCCCCAAAGAGGCTGAGAGCAGAATTTCCAGGGTGAGCAACTGCTCTCCCCATACTGACCGCATCCTTGGATAAACACTCATTGTGTGGTTCAACCCTCTCTCTGCTTAACTTGGCTCAAGTAGTGACAGGCAGCCTCAGACACATTGTGCTGCCTTTCTCTTTCTCACTCAGACTTGGGGAATATTCAGACTCTGCAAACTGTGAGACCTTATCTGAGAGCAAGCGTGGGCAGAGGACACTGTGTCCATGTCATGCAGGTGACCCTGCATCTCTTCACCATAGGCTGTGGGGAGGTTGTGTGGGCGGAGCGTAACAGCAGGGTGGTGAGGCTGGCTTCTTGTGTATCCCTACCTTGCCATTCCTCCAGACCTTCCCCATGCCTATGAACTAGTAGAGTTTAAGGTTTCCAGCTACATAGATGGAGGAATGAGGACAAATGAGGCGACTGCTCGCAGCCCCAGTGGATCTGGGATTGTCACCTAGAGCAGAGCAGATAAAAAACAGAAACAGAAACAACTCCACTATTTCACCTGGGAACTAGAGATTCAGCATAGCCCTCCCCCAACTCTCCTAATGCATTTGGCAACTATTTGTCCTGGGGTGGCTGCTAATATCATGCTCAGAGTTGCACACAGTCTCTCTTCACAGAGTTTAGGATGAAAATAGAAAACAAACACACACACACACAGACACACACACACACACACACACACACAGCTAAACCCAACAAGACCATTGTCTACAAATGGCTGTTTGTAACTAATTCTGTCAAGAGAACAAAGGTGCTGGTATGGAAAGTTACAGAGGCAGGAGACTCCTGCCTGAGGGTTGTACAAGGAGGGGCCATCAGGGGCTTGGAAGGATCCTGTTCAGGGCTTGAGGACAGACTGCACAATTTCTGAGAGAGTAAAGTGCTTGGCCAATTTGAGAATGCAAGAGACACTGGGGCACAGGGGAGGGTGATAGAGTCACACCGAAGGCAATGGATGCATCCCTGGAAAGTGAAATTCAAAGGGAATCTATTTGAAGTTTGTCCACCCTTATGTTCATGATGATCCGGTTGCTTGTCAGCATTGCAGAGCTTGATGCACTAAAAAGACGAGGTCTGTTATATGAAAAGCAAAATGCAGGCCACCCGACTGATTGCATAATGCAACCCTATTCTTGGAAAATTAAATGTGAATGTAACATTAATTTATTCCTTTGCTTCACCCATTGCCTCACAATGTTCACCATGTTCCTAGGTGACAATAAGCCTGCACAAGGAAGAGGGACTAAAAGTTCCCGGGCCCCACTCTCCTGGGAAATCAGCAATTCCTATTTATGAACCTCTTAAAGCACTCCACATGTCCAATAAAACTGATAATGCTAGTTAATGTAAAATATCTTCCTATATTTTTTACAAGGCTCTCTATCACAATTGCCTGTCCTGGACTAGTGATGTAGAGCTTTTTCATTTTAGAAACATTAAAAGTGTCAGTCAACCAGCACTGCATTATAATGATCACCATTGTGACTTTAAAACCCTTCATGATGGAACAGAGGGAAGCTGGATGGTTTTGAAAGAGCTGCTGTGTGTTTGTGTGTGTGTGTGTGTGTGAGTGTGTGTGCGCACACACACTCCTGCACAGCTGAGAGAGGCTGAGTCTAGCATGTCCTGTGAGGGGATGAAATAGAGATGAGGTGAAAGGGGTAGATACTTTTGTCTATAATCACCTAAAGTAAGCCTAAGGATAAATGAAGCTGCATTCTCAAGCTAAGCATGCTTGACATGGATAAAACATACAGCCCTTACTGACTAAGGAAAACTTAGCTTTTTGAGGTTTTAGCCAGACTCATGCCATGACATTTTGAACTTTAATGCTGTCAGTTGTTTTCAGGTGAAACATTAAGACGAGGAAGATTACACAGGGGTCCAAAGCAGGGAGAGAGAATCAAGAAGGAAATTGGCGCTGATTTGTGCTTCTAAGACACCCACTGTACAACAACTCCTGATTTCCTTACAGGCACCTGCAATGGCCTCTGGACGCCCAGTTCACTGCAGCATTAGCCGATGTGAAAGGTCTTGGAGAGAATTCAGGGTGTCCAGAGTGCATTCGCCACAGTGTGTGGCCGGATTTGTGTGAACCACAGCTTTTGAAAATTCTTTTGGCATAGCTATCCAGGAGCCCAGAGGGAAAGGCAGGAACCTTCATCCCTGTGCGGCATCCCTTCTCCCAGATTCGGACCACCCAGAGACTGGACTTGAAGTGGAGAGAGTCATCCCCATGTGAGTAACTGTTGGGGGAGAGGTTGGGTGTGTGGAGAGGAACACTCAGCTGAAGGCCAGCTGCTCACCCATAGGCAGTGCTCTCACAGCTCCAGGGCCTTGGCCCAGCCTCAAAGCAACTTCTTAGTAAGGCGATGTAGGCTGCCCTACCATTCCTGGTCCAGTCCTGACTGGACAGGGTGTTCACTGGTTGCTCCCCTGGTTGCTAAGCCTCAAGCTTGGAACAAAAGGACTTAGAATACTCAGAGCTCAGGAACAATTTGCATCGAGATCCCTCCTCACCTGTGAACCTGGTTGGGGAGGGGATGACAGAGTCAGTGGTGAGTGTCCTTTCAAGTGTCAGAGTGTCGGGGTCAGAGCCCTGAGGGGTCTCCTCATGGTTGGGCTCTACTCCCGTCTCTCTCCTCAGGACACACGTGACCTTTCCCAAGGACAGTTCATGTGCGTACCTGCACTGACACCTCTCCCTCCCCTCCAGATTCACCTGAGTCATCCCCCTCTGCATTTCTTCCTCTTCTCCAGGCCCTGGGCCCAGCCAGCCTGGAACCGGCCTCTGCCCTGTCCAGCTGTGGGCTCAGGAGGTGTGCTGGGTGAGCTGAACTGCCACCAATTCCAGCACTGTACACAGCATCCACTGAAATTTATAACCCTGCCTCTTGGGAACAACAATGTCTGTGAACCACTCCCACACTCCTGATTGATGGTGTCACAGGGGAGGAGGGGTATCTAGCTAATAGACATCTGCTGAAGCCCTCTTGTTTACCTTGTTTCACTCCAATCAGGCCAAGGCAACAACCTTCTGAAGAGGGTCTCTCTCTCTGAATCTTTTGGGCAGGAGCAGGTAGGGGTTGCCCAAAGGTTCTCTCTGACTCTTGGCTTCTAAGTAAACACCTGAAAATCAATATCCCAAAAGGCAGCTTAGGGTGGAAGAATCTTGGTTGCTTTATTTCTTAACTATTGGCTAAGAGGGTTCAGACTGGTGTCAGTTATCTACACTAATAAAAGAGAAACATGGTAATTGGCGTACGACTGCTACCCTTTTCATTGGCTATTCAGCAAGATATGCAAATTAACTGTCAGCCAAGATGGCCGCCGGCAGCCAGGCAGCTTGAAACTAACATGAGGCTTGCTTGCCTCAGTGACGGAGGATCGTTGGAGGAAACCAACGTTCCCCGCCTGCGGCTGCAGGCCTCTGAGCGGGCAGTTTAAGAAACATTGTAACAAATACTGAGGGAATTCAGCCAGCAGATTCGCAACATTGTAAGCAAAGGCCAGAAACCTACTTAGAGCCGCGGAGGCCTAAGAGCTGGAGCCAAGCCTCAAGGTAAAGCTGGCCCAGAATAAAAAAAAAAAAAAAAAAAAAAAAGAAAAGAAAATAAGGAGTGGTTGGGAACTTCAGTCACTTCCACCCTGAAAACAGCCCTCAGCCCCTCACCCAGACTGGCCAGGCACCCCAGTGGGGACCCACACCCTGATCCAGGACACCCTTCAGGGCAAGCGAGCCGGCCCCACCCATGCACCAGTCCTCTACCCTATATAGTAAAAGGGTAATATGCCTCCTGGCACCGGGATCAGCATGAGAGGGGGCAAGGGCCAAACCCCCTGATCGCCCTGCAGCTCTGTGTGTGACAGGGGCCAGGGCCACAACCCCCTGAGCAGCCCTGCTCTGTGCCTGATAGGGGGGAGCTCCCCAACCCCCCCCCCCCACAGGCCCTGCTCTGTGTGTGATGGGGTAGAGCCATAACCTCCCCATGGGCCCTGCCCTGAGTGTGAGAGTGTCAGTGCCCCAACCCCCTGATGGGCCCTGCTCTGTGTGTGATGGGGGCAGCGCCCCAACCCCCTGATTGGCCCTGCTCTGTGCGTGACAGGGTGTGGCGTCCCAACCTCTCCATTGACCCTGCCTTGAGTGTGACAGGTGACGGTGCCCCAACCCCCCAATCAGCCCTACCCTGAGCGTGACTGAGGGTGGCATCACAACCTCCCAATCTGCCCTGCTCTGTGCATGACAGGGTGGCGCCCCAACTCCCCAATCGGCCCTGCTCTGAGCCCGACCAGGGGCTGCTCCTAGGGATTGGGCCTGCCCTCTCCACCCGGGAGCAGGCCTAAGCCAGGAGGTTCGTTATCTCCCAAGGGGTCCGAGACTGCGAGAGGGCACAGGCCGGGCTGAGGGACCCCCCTCCCCCCCCCAAGTGCACAAATTTTTGTGCACCGGGCCTCTAGTATATATATATATAACGAGCAAACAAAAAACAAACAATGAAACTTCTAGAGGACTTTAATTGAGAGCCTAAAAACAGGACAGTCATAGTAGCAGACTTTTATCACTCCTCTGACTTCACTGGATAGGTCTTCCGTGTGACAAAATAATGATACAGAGACTCTAAAGGACACAATGCATCAGATGGATTTAATTGACATTTTAGAACGTTTCACTACAAAAGAGCAGAATATACATTCTTCTCAAGTGCACATGGATCATTCCCAAAGATAGACCACATGGTAGGACACATAACAAGTCCCTACATGTTCAGGAAGTGCTACCATAGTGCTCAGACATGAAGAAATAAAAGTCATCCCAACCGAAAAAGCACATAATAAATGAATTTGGTCATGTATCAGGATAGAAAATTAACACCCAAAAATATATGTCTTTTTATACACCAAGAATGAACTCACAAAAAGATAAACTAAGAAAAGATTCCCACTTACCATTGCAATAAAAGAATTAAGGAAAAAACTCAATTAAGGAAGTAAAAGAACTGCACTTGGAAAATGACAGAATATTGAAACGGAGATAAAGATATCAACCAGTGGACTAATATACTGTGTTGATGGGTTGGTAGAACTAACATCATTAACATGCCCATACTCCCCAAAGCAATTTATAGATTCAATGTAATCTCCATTAATATACCAACAGAATATTTCACAGACAAAGAACAAACTCTCCAAGAATTCCTATGGAGTAAAAATAGGCTCAGCAATCCAGGGAACAAGAAAAAAATATGGAAGGCTCACAATACCAGATATTAAGCTATATTATAAAGCCAACATTCTCAAAACTGCCTGATACTGGCACTAGAAAAGACATATACTCCGCTGAAACAGAACAGAGAACCCACAAGTGGACCCAAGTCATTATGCTCTATTATTAATTTACAAAGGAGGCAAGAACATACAATGGAGTCAAGACAGTCTCTTCAATAAATGATGAAAATCAGACAGAAACATGCAAGAAAATGAAATTAGACCACCAACTTACACCATACACAAAAATAAACTCAAAGTGGATAAAGGACTTAAAAGTTACTTGAGAATCTATATAAAAAAATCTTAGAAGATTGCATAGGGAGCAAAATATCAGACATATGTCTTAGCATATCTTTACTGACACAGTTTCAAAGGCAATGCACACAAAGGAGAAAATAAACAAGTGGACTACATCAAAATAAAAATCTTCTGCACGGCAAACTAAATCCTAAACAAAACAAGAAAGTCCACTGCATAGAAGAATGTATTTGCCAATAGTATTTCTGATAAGTGTTGAATTCCAAAGTTTACAGGGAACTCACACAAATTAACAATAGGAAGATAAACAATCCAATCAAAACATGGGCAAAGGACTTAAATGCACACTTTTTGAAAGGAGACCTACATAAGGCCAAGAGACATAGGAAAAAATGCTCAAAGGCACTAACAGTCCGAGAGATGCAAATCAAAACGAGAGAAGTACCAATCCCCACGTGTCAGAATAGCTGCCAGAAAAATAAAAAAATAAAAAACCACAAGTGCTGGAGTGGATGTAGAGAAAAAGCAACCCTTGTGCACTGCTGGTGGGAATGCAGACTGCTGAAACCATTGTGGAAAACAGTATAGAGTTTCCTCAAAAAATTGAAAATGGAGCTCCCATTTGATTAAGTACCCTCCCTTGTATGTATATATATCCCAAGAAATGAGTAATATTAATCAGGACAGATATATGCAACTGTATGTTCATACCAGCCCAATTTACAATAGCTAAGATTTGGAAACCTTCTAAGTGCCCATTAGCAGATGCACGGATTATAAAATGGTGGAACACATATAGAATGGAAAACTCAACTGCTGTAACAAAGAATGAACTCTTATAATTTGCAACAGCACGGATGGACTTGGAGAACATTATGCTAAGCAAAATCAGCCAGTCACAGAAAGGTAAATATCACATTGTCTCACTCATTTGTGGGATATAATGAACAACATTAACTGATGAGCAACAAGACATCCAGACAGAAAGAAGCATCGATCAGACTGTCAAATCTCAGAGTAAGGTGCTGGAGGCAAAGACCAACAGTAGTTAATGTATATATATATATATATATATATATATATATATATATATATATATATATATATAGAGAGAGAGAGAGAGAGAGAGAGAGAGAGAGAGAGAGAGAGGGAGAGATCCTTTCCAATAACAGACAAACATGATAATTAATGGTACCTCTGACACGCTTCCCATTGGCTCATCAGGGCGATATTCAAATTAACTGCCAACCCAAGATGTTGGCCATCAGTCAGGCAGCTGCAGCGAACAGGAGGGTATCTTGCTCCAGTGAAGGAAGAAAACATGGTTCCCTGCCTGCCACTGCTGGGTTGTGAGCTTGCACTCTAAGCAACTATGTTGCAATTATAGACACTAAACAAACCCCATGCTTTCAGCCAGTGGGCAGAGCTGGAGTTGCAACAGAGTTTGGATAATAGAACCCAAACAAACCCAGATACCTGCTTTCAGCAGCCAAGGCCTCAGCGCTGGAGCCAAGCCTCAGAGCTAAAGTTGGCTCTCAGATCCAGTGACAGCCATAGAAGGTAAACAAATCCCAGAATAAAAAAAAAGAAAACAAGGAGAGGTTGGGAGCCTCAGTCACCCGCCAGCCTGAAAATGCCCCTCAGCCCCTCACCCAGACTGGCCAGGCACCCCAGTGGGGACCCCGACCCTGAAGGGGGTGTGACCAGCTGCAAAGAGCTATTATCCCCTCATCCAGCTGGCCAGGCACCGAAGTGGGAACCCCACCCTGATCCAGGACACCCTTCAGGGCAATACATCTGGCCCCCACCTGTGCACCAGGCCTCTATCCTACATAGTAAGAGTGTAATATGCCTCCCAGCACTAGGATGAGCAGTGTCGTGAGGCCTCCCGAACCTGGGATCACTGGAGCCGCAAGGCCTCTTAGCACCGGGATCAGCAGAGCAGCGAATGCTCACTGCCCCTGTGTCAAGCGGAGCCACAAGGCCTCCCAGCATCGGGATCAGAGGTGCAGCAAGGCCTCACTGCCCCTGTGTCAAGTGGAGCTGCAAGGCCTCCCAGCACTCTGAACACTGGAGCCGCGAGGCCTCCTGGCCCCTGGAGAAGCATGATAGGGGGCAGTTCCCAAACCCCCGATTGCCCTGTGGCTCTGTGTGTGACAGGGTGAGGCGCCCCAACCCACCCCCCCAATGGGCCCTGCTCTGTGTGTGACAGGGTGGAGCCACAACCACCTCCTTGGCCCTACCCTGAGTGTGACAGGGGCTGGCGCCCCAACCCCCTGATCCGCCCTGCTCCGTGTGTGACAGGGGGAGGTGCCCCAACTCCCCTATAGGCCCTACTCTGTGCGTGACAGAGGGGAGCTCCCAAACACCCTGATTGGCACTGCTCTGTGTGTGACAGGGTACGGAGCACCAACCCCCTTGATGGGCCCTGCTCTGTCCATGACAGCGGGTGGTGTTGAAACCTCCCCATCAACTCTGCCTTGAGTGCAACAGGGGATGGCACCCCAACCCCCTAATCGGCCTTACCCTAAGCATGACTGGGGGTGGCATCTCAACCTCCCGATCCGCCCTGCTCTGTGCATGACAGTGGGCGGTGCCCCAAACCCCAATCGGCCTTGCTCTAAGCCCAAACAGGGGTTGTACCTAGAGATTGGGCCTGCCCTCTGCCACATGGAAGCAGGCCTAAGCCAGCAGGTCATTAACTCCTGAGGGGTCCCAGATTGTGAGAGGGCACAAGTGGGGATGAGGGACACGGCCCCACCAGTGAACAAATTTTTGCGCACTGGGCCTCTAATATATATATATATATATATATATATATATATATATATATACACACACACACACACACACACACATATAACTAGATACATATATGCATATGTGTATGTGTATGTGTATGTATATGTATATGTATATGTATATGTATATGTATATGTATATGTATATGTATATGTATTTGTATATGTATGTGTATATGTATGTGTATGTGTATATGTATGTGTATGTGTACATGTATGTGTATATGTATATATATCTCCCAAAAAGGGCTAATGAACTTTGATATTCAGCAGGGCTGGAAATCAGCATTATATTACCCTGCTGTTGGCAAAATGGCTGAAGGTAATCTCCTAACCTGATAACCCTTTTAATGTTTAGCAAACTTGACTGCTGATATGCCTGTTTGCTTTGCTAAAGAGCATATATGAGAAACCTAAATGCAAGTAAATAAAAGCTGATGGGTGCTGGGTTTCAGAGAGCTTCTCCACTAGAAAGAAAGGTCTCTGCCTGGCTCCCCTATGTCTTCTAAATTTCTATTTGTTGTCTAGTGTATTCATTTTTGTGCACCTCCTTTCCCATATCCTGAATCCTTGCTGCAAAAGGTTGCAGCATTCTGACGCCCAATGTGGGGCATCTGGAGAAGAAATTTCACCAGAGTGAAAAATGAAGACATTTCACCAGAAAGCTGAGAAGTGCACTGAAAAGGTGGGGAAAATTCTCTGTGCACAAAGCCCATGCCAGCTTTGGAAATTGTGAAACATAAAGTGGGTGGAAAATCTTTTATTTCTGCCAGGCTATAATGAGGAAACGTTTGAGTATAAAGCAAAAATAATAATAATAATAATAATAATAATAATAATAATAACAACAATAACAATAATAATAATTGTAAACATTTACTTTTATGATCAAGGATAAAGAAATTGAAATACCAAAAGGTACTCTCTTAAATCAGGCTCAAGGAAAAAAGGTAACCTTGTCATCTTGAACTATGTGGGCTCTTGTTCGCACTGCATCATGCCTAATTCGTATTGGGGATCAAAAGTCTGTAATACCTAAGCCCTGGGTCCTCCACCTCTAGTGTGGAAAGGCTCAGCAGCTAGAGAAAACGGGGTTAACAGTCATTTTACAAAAGGACTCTTTAATGCTTTGTCTGAAAATTACCATATGACACCTTGGGACAGGCAGATTTTAGCTAAAATAACTTTAGAGGGCAGTCAATGCCATGAAGAGCAGAATAGGAAAAGATCCATGAAAACTACTCTGATTTATTAAGCCTTGTTTCTATGTTATGGGCACTTGTCTGTTGATTATTATCAATCTGTCTTGGTTGTTTATTGTTAGTCTATTAAGCATGACTTCAATTTAATTTAATAAGAAAAGAAAGAGTAGATGGACAGGCCATTACTAAATATCTAAAACACCTCCCAACCCATTAATTACTAGTCTTTTGGTGATCCTGTAAAATGTATGCCCACTCTCGAGAGTGTTATTAAAAGTTTCATTTTATTTCCCAGACCGTCATTTGAAATTTGGATAGATGAGACATTCCTCACAATTTAAGGGATATCTCTGGGATTTCTGTACCCGTGAAGAGAAAAACACTAGCTTAAGAGAAGTCGCACCCCACCCGATTTTGGGTGGCCTCTTGGACTGACCCCCATCTCTTCACAGATGCTATAGTGAAAACCCAAAACAGATTTTCTTTATAAGATGAAGAAAATGACACAAGGAAAATATTCAGGCTGTGTTTAGGCAATAAGATTAGCGTTTCCATAAGAAAGGGCAGTTCTTAAATAATAATGGACCATATTCCAAGGTTAACATTAAAGCCAATGAAAGCCAGTAAGTTTTCTCTGCTGCAAAATTTGCCAAATTAAAACGCCTTATATGGTGATAACTGGCTTTGGAATCTCAAAATTGTTAAAAGTTAAATAGATAGATATACCTAAAATGAAGGCTTTGTGGCAAAGCTTTTCAGAAATAATTATAAATAAATATATTGATGGTGAGGGTGCAGTCACTGAGGAGAGGCTGACTGCACTCTCTGTTGGAGGAAAGGGCCAGCGGATCTTCTCCCCGTAAAAGCAGAGAACCTGGCAGAGCAACTTTATATCTTATCTCTGAAGGAAAAATGTGGTGGTTTTAAAATTCAAATGCCTACAGGCCTTCTTCCCTTCTCCCCCTACTTCTTTAGCAACCTCATATGTCTAAACATACACTTCTAAAGTTTTGATAACTTAAAAATTTGGAGTTGGTTACATTAAGGAATAAAAGTTATTAAACCTCTAAATATGTTGAAATAACAAAATACTGAAATATTAATTTGAGTTTGCCTAGAATGAAAAAGTAAAGGACAGATTTGAATCTATTAATTAAATAAGTCTTTGTTAATTTTATTGGAAATATATCCTTTAAAATTTGAAGGTATTAGTAACCTCATATGTCTAAACATACATTTGTATAGTTTTGGTAACTTAAAAATCTGTGTTATTTACATTAAGGAATAAAACTTTTTAAATCTCTAAATGTTTTGAAAGAACAAAATACTCAAACATTAATTTGAGTTTGCCTAGAATGAAAAAAAAAAGGACAGATTTGAATCTATTAATTAAATAAGTCTTTGTTAATTTTATTGGAAATATATCCTTTAAAATTTGAAGGTATTAGTAATCTAAGAAATGCTAAGTATTTAACTTGCCACCTAAAATTTAAGGCTTCTAAGAGTTAAAAGTTCGAATTAAATTGGGAGAAATTATATGGTTGTAATGATAAAATGCATAAAGTTTAGAAAATCATTATCAATAAAAATAATTCTTGTGATTTCTCTGGAAAAATTTAGTAGTACAAAATATATTGTAGTACTTATGTGTACTATGTGTGGTAAAATTTCATCCTAGGATATAATATTTAATTGGATTGATTAAAAGAGAGGAATAATTCTTTGGTCTGAACTAAATTTTTAATATAAAAACCAGTTTAAATTTAATTGATCTATTTTAGAATAATTAAAACAAATTTATAATGTAATGTTTGGGTTACACATATTTGTGATAGTCTTTCCATGTTAAATTTCAAGACTTTAACCAAGAGATAGCTTTGAAACTTTTCAAGTGCCCAGGAATAATTCAAGGGTTTACTCTTCTTAAAAGAAATATTTTAGAAAAAGAAATATTTTTAAACCAATTTATGCAGATCTTATATTCTTGAAATCACTTGAAGCTTCATCAAATAAAAATTAATAACTGTGTTCTTTTTACATACACATATTTTAAATGTTATAAAAGTATCAACCTCTAAGGGAGGGCAGGACAAAGTTGCTGAATACTTCTTAAGAAACATCGGACTATTCAGCAGCAGAATTTTAAGATGGGAGCCCTGAAAGCCTGATCTTTAGATAGGCCAGGGGGTAGTGCAATACCTGGACTTCATAGGTCAAACGTATAAGTTTACTTACATTGCTTTCTCAATAAAGACGCATACTTTAGTCACTTAACAAATTAGCTTTTTACAATATAATCAAGGTCTCATATAAACTCAGTTATATGAGAAGCAGATATTTTATTAGCAAATGGTTCTAACACAGTCCAGAGTAAAATTTCTGTACCTATGCAAATGAGCAAGCAGAAACAGATGAAAAAATCAACTACCTATGCAAGAACCAAGAAGAAACAGACAAAAAAATCAATAACGTATGAAAAACGCTAGAAGAAATAGATGAAAAAAAAATCAATAAATTATGTAAGACCCAAGATGAAATGAAAAGCGATATAGCTGCAATAAAAACACCACTGAAAGTTTCTATAGTAGACTAGGAGAAGCAGAGGACCGAATTAGCGAATTAGAAGACAGGGAAGCAAAACACTCCCAAACTGAACTGCAATTGGAGAAAAAAATTCAAATATAGGAGGAGAGCCTAAGGGAGCCATGAGACAGCATGAAACGAAACAACATAGAATTATAGGGGTTCCAGAACAACAGAAAGAGGAACAAGGATTAGAAAACCTATTCAAAGAACTAATATCAGAAAACTTCCCTGAGGTGGGGAAGAAAAAAGTCACACAAGTCCAGAGTCCCAAACAAGGTGAACCCGAAAAGACCCACACCAAGACACATCATAATCACCATGGCAAATGTTCAGGACAAAGAGAGAATCTTAAAGGCTGCAAGAGAGAGACTGAAAGTTACATACGAGGGATCTCCCATTAGATTATCCAATGATTTCTCAACAGAAACACATCAGGCCAGAAAAGAATGGACGGAAATTTACAAAGTGATGCAAAGGAAAGGACTGAATCCAAGAATACTCTATCCAGCCAGGCTATCATGCAGAATTGAAGGGGAAATAAGAAGCTTCACAGACAAAAAAAAAAAAGGGGGGGGGAGTTTATCACCACCAAGCCAGCAATGCAAGAAATGATAAAGGGACTGGTGTAAAAAGAAGAAATAAAAAGGTAAGAAAGAAAACAGGCACAAAAAATAGAAATGGCTACAAACAAGAACATTTCAATAATAACTTTAAACGTAGATCGACTAAATGCTCCAATCAAAAGACATCGAGTGGCTGAATGGATAAAAACCCATGACCCATATATTTGATGTCTACAAGAAACCCTCCTATGAAGAAGGGACTCACACAGAATGAAAGTGAAGGGATGGCAAAATATTTTTCAGGCAAATGGAAATGAAAAAATAAAACGCTGGGGTAGCAATAATTATATCAGACAAAATAGGCCTCAAATTGAAGGCCATAACAAGAGATGAGGAAGGCCACTTCATAATACTAAAGGGATCAATACAAGAGGATATAACCCTGATAAACATATATCCATCCAATGCAGGAGCGCCCAAATACATAAAAAAGCTCCTGGAGATATCAAAGGAGATATCGACAACAATACAATCATAGTAGGGGACCTTAATACACCACTGACATCACTAGATAAATCCTCTAGACAAATAATCAGCAAAGAAACAGCAATCCTAAATGACTCACTAGATCAGATGGATGTAATTGACATCTTCAGAACATTTCACACCAAAGCCATGGAATATACGTTCTTCTAAAGTGCTCATGGGACATTTTCAAAAATAGACCACATATTGGGTGACAAACAAAGTCTCTCCAAATTCAAGAAGGTTGAAATTATACCAAGCATCTTCTCAGACCACGATGGCATAATATTAGAAATAAACTACAATAAAAACCATCCAAAATACTCAAACGCAGGAAGCTGAATAGCATGTAATTAAATATTGATTGGTTTACCAATGAGATCAAAGAAGAAATTAAAAACATCCTGGAAAATAATGACAATGAAAACACAACAATCCAAAACCTATGGGACACATTGAAAGCAATCCTGAGAGGGAACTTTATAGCTCTTCAGGCCTATCTCAAAAAAAAAAAGAAAAAATGATAGTAAATCATCTAACTCTACATCTCAAAGAATGAGAAAGAGAGCAACAAGAAAAGCCCAGAGTGAGAAGAAGGAGATAATAAAGATTAGAGCAGAAATAAATGACATAGAGACCAAACAAACAATACAGAAAATCAATGAATCGAAGAGCTGGTTCTTTGAAAGGATAAACAAGATTGATGAACCTCTAGCCAGGCTCACCAAGCAGCAAAGAGAGAGGGCCCAAATAAACAAAATCAGAAAGGATAGAGGAAAAATAACAACAGAACCCACAGAAATACAAATGATTATTAAAAAATACTATGGACAGTTCTACTCCAACAAACTAGACAACCCAGAGGAAATGGACATATTCCTAGAAAAATACAACATTCCAAAATTTAATCATGAATAATATAAAAATATCAATAGGCCTATAACTATGGAAGAAATTGAAGCAGTCATCAAAAAGCTTCCAGCAAACAAAAGCCCAGGACTAGACGGCTTCACAGGGGAGTTTTACCAGACATTCAAGGAAGAACTAAAACCTATCCTGCTCAGACTATTCCAAAAAATTCAAGAGGGAGGAACACATCCAAGCTCATTCTATGAAGCCAGCATCACCCTAATAGCAAAACCAGGTAAAGACAACACAATGAAAGAGAATTACAGGCCAATATCCCTCATGAACATAGATGCCAAAATGCTCAACAAAACCTTACCAAATTGGAGCCCGCAGTACATCAGAAATATCCTACACCATGCCCAAGTAGGATTTTTCCCAAGGATGCAAGCATGGTACAATATGTGCAAATCAATAAATGCGGTACATCACATAAACCAATTGAGAGGAAAAAAACACATAGTCATATCAATTGATGCAGAAAAAGTATTTGACAAAATCCAAAACCCATTTTTTATAAAAACTCTAAGCAAACTGTGCATAGAGGGATCATACCTAAACATAATAAAAGCCTATGTGACAAACCTACAAACTACATCATACTCAGTGTGCAAAAACAATTACTCTAAGAAGAGGAACAAGACAGGGATGCCCACTCTCACCACTTCTGTTCGACAGAGTACTGATAGTGCTAGGCAATGCAATCAGACAAGAAGTCAAACAAGGCATGCTAAGTGGAAAAGAAGAAGTAAAACTGTCATTATTCTCAGATGGCATGGTACTGTCCATAGAAATACCTAAAGACTCCATCAAAAAAACTAGGAGATTTAACAAATGAATTTGGCATTGTAGCATGGTACAAAATTAACACCCAGAAATCTATTAATCAATGGCTTTTTGATAAACCAGTAATGAACTCACAGAAAGAGAAACTAAAAAAAAAAAAATAAATTAAAAAAATATGCCATTTACCAGTGTAACAAAAAATTAAGAAAGCTAGGAATAAACTTAACTAAGACGGTAAAAGACCTGTTCTTGGAAAACTACAGGAAATTGAAAAAAGTGATAGAGGAAGACTAAAGCAAATAGAGAACATACCATATTCATGGATTGGTACAATCAACATCATTAAAATGTTCATACTACCCAAAGCAATGTACAGTTTTAATGTATTTCCCATTAAAATATCAATGGCGTATCTTACAGACCTAGAAGAAAGTTTCCAAAAATTCCTATGGACTTTAAAAAAAAGACCCCAAATAGTTACAGCAATCTGGACAAAGAAGAACAAAGTTGGAGGGATCACAATACCAGACATCAAGCTATATTACAAAGCCACGACTCTCAGTACTGCCTGTTACTGGCACTAAAACAAACATATAGACCAATGGGACAGAACAGAGAACATAGAAATCGACCCTAACTATTATGCACAATAAATATTTGACAAAGGAGGTAAAAGCATAGAATGGAGTCATACAGTCTCTTCCATAAATGGTGTTGGAACCAGGTTGGCGTCCGGCCTGGGCTGGGTGGGGCTGGGGCGGCAGCGCCCAGCACTAGGACCCCGCTGGCACTGGCCCCGCGCTGGGAACACTTGCCCTTCAGAGGGGTTTGGGGCCTCAGTGTGGGGCCCCATGGAGGACCTTAGCCTGGACAGCTGCAGAGAGGAGGACAGGGCGCTAGGCGCCAAGGGGTGGCCCGAACCCCAGGCGAGGGTGCACTTCCGTGTGACAAGGTTCATCATGGAGGCAGGTGTCAAGCTAGGGATGCAGTCCATTCCCCTCACCACCGCCTGTGCCATTTACCATAAGTTTTTCTGCGAGATCAACCTGGACGCCTATGACCCCTACTTGGTCGCCATGTCTGCCCTTTACTTGGCTGGCAAAGTGGAAGAACAGCCCCTGCGAACCCGTGGCATCATCAACGTGTCCAACAGGGACTTCCGCCCGGGCAGCGAGCCCTTGGAGATGGACTCCCAATTCTGGGTGATCCGGGACAGCATTGTGCAGTGCAAGTTCCTTGTGCTGCGGGTACTGTGCTTTCAAGTCTCCTTTCAGCACCCACACAGGTACCTGCTCCACTACCTGATTTCTCTCAAGAACTGGCTGAATCCTTACAGCTGGCAACGGACCCCCATCTCCTTCACTGCCTGGGCCCTGCTGCGGGAAATCTACTGCGGGGGGCTGTGCGTCTGGTTGCAGGCGCAGCACATAGCAGTGGTGGTGCTCCACCTGGCCCTGCAGGTCTATGAGGTTCAGGTGCATGCCGAAGCCAAGGCTGAGAAGCCATGGTGGCAGGTGTTTAGTGGCGACCTTACCAAGCCAATCATTGATAACATTGTCTCTGATCTCACTAGGATTTTTACCATGGACACAGAGATCCCCGAAGGACCTGGCCCAGGCCTGTCCAAAGAGAAGCTTGGGACGCTTGGCTGCAAGGGGACGGTGCCACCACATTGCCCTGACTGCTAGTCCCCAGAGCACTGGCAAGGAGGACTGGTTTTGTGCTTCTGGGGACAGACAGGTGAAGGCGATGATATGCTGCCACTCTGACTCTCAGGCTTTGACTGTCCCTGGCAGCCATAGTCCAGATGGTGATGGATGCTGCACCTCCCGCGAGCAGGATCGTGCTGCGGGCTGCTCTGAGGCCTCCATGTCTGCTTTTGTCCTTTGAAAGGACGCAGACTACAGCTGAGGTTTGGGATCAGTGGAAGGAAAATCAAAGAATGGATGGGACTGTGACCCAGGGGATTTTTTTAAAGGCCAGATTTAGAGAAAGTATGACTCAATTAACATAGAGGAAATTTTATTTTGTTTCATTAAACATATTAAAAAGCCAAAATAAAAACATAATAATTATTGGTGTTGGACTTATAGCACAGATAGATGCAAAAAAATTAATCTAGACCACCAACTTACACCATACACAAGTATAAACTGGGAATGAATAAAGGACTTAAACGTTAGTGGGTAACCATGAAAACCTTAGAAGAATCCATAGGCAGCAAAATATCAGGCATCTGTCTCAGCAATACCTTTAGTGATACAACTCCTAGGGCAATGGATACTGAGGTGAAAAGAAACAAAGGGACGACGTCAAATTAAAACGCTTCTGCAGAGAAGAAGCAGCCAACAAATACAACAACAACAACAACAAAACAAGGAAGTCCACTGCCTGGGAGAAGATATTTGCCAATGTTATATCCAATAAGGACCTATTCTCCAAAATTCATACTGAACTCATCCAATTAAACAAAAGGAAGATCAACATTCCAATCAAAAATGGGCATAGGACTAAGACACTTTTTGAAAGTGGACATACAGAATGCCAAGAGACACATGAAAACATGCTCAAAACCATTAATCATCCAAGAGATGCAAATCAAAAGGACAATGAGATAGCATCTCACAATGGTCAGAATGGCTATCATAAACAATTCAACAAACAACAAGTGCTGCCGAGGATGGGGTGTAAAAGGAATCCTCTTGCATTACTGGTGGGAATGCAGACTGGTATAGCAACTTTGCAGAACAGTATGGAGTTTCCTCAAATAATTTAAAAAATGTAGCTCCCATTTGAACCAGTAGTCCCACTAATAGGAACATATCCCAAGAAATGACAAACACCAATCGGAAAGGGCATGTGGAACCGCATACTTATTGTGGCACAATACACAATAGCTAAGATTTGGAAGAAGCCTAAGTGCCCATCAGCAGATAAATGGATTAAAATCTGTGGCACATATACACATAGGAACAATACACTGCTGTAAAAAATAAAGAACTTTTACCATTGCCAAAAGCATGGAAGGACATGTAGAGCATTCTGCTGAGCACAATAAGCCAGTTGGAGAAGGATAAATACCACATGACCTCACTCATTTGTGGAATACAATGAACAACATAAACTATTCAACAAAAATAGATTCAGAGACAGAAAAGCATGGAACTGATGGTCAAACCTCAAAGGGAAGGCAGGACTAGGGGTAAGAGATCAACCAAAGGATTTGTATGCATGCATATCAGCATAACCATGGACATAGACACTAGGAAGGGAAATGGCATGTGCTGGGGGTACAGGTGCACAAGGCGAAAAGAAGACATATGTAATACTATATGTAATCCTCTAAACAATAAAGGATTTTTTAAAAATGTGTTCCTAGAATTATACCTTTTACTTATAGTAATTTGATTAACATACATACCTAAATTCCCCAGTCTCCCAATAACTTCATGATGGTTGATCTTTTAGCTAAATCAACATGGCATGTGTAAACATAACTCAGGTCACTGTAATTGCTCCACATAAAACTCTTTGGATGTCTGGAACTATTTTTGTAAACTAATCCAAAGTCACATATTCCACCAAGATGTCTGGCACTGATGGGCAGCGACACAAAATAAACAGCCACTGGACACAGTTCCCACCTTAAGGAATCACTTGAGCTTTCTGGGTCCAAAATTTTTTCAACAGATTTATACACCACGGCCTCCTTCCTGACATTTGAGATTCAACAAACATCCCTTGATCCCCTTAATTTTATGAATAGAAACACTATCTCCTACCAATACAACTTCTAAAAATAATTACCCCCTATATTTTTCCTCTTATCTTTTTTGTGCATGATTGTACTAATTTACATTTCCTTGCATGTTTGTTATTTTTACCATAGAAAATAAGTGCCCAATAAGTAGGGATTTTGTCTTATTCAGAATCATTGTGTAGGCTACAAAACATCACTTGAAAGAAGACACTTTGAAATAATATCTACACAAACTACATTTCTTCTGCTTAGAAACTAGGGAAACAACATCAACCATTCTCCATAAATCAAATAAATGGACTTCTGAACTCAATAAAAATCATGAGACAAATCCCACTCTTGGCTGTTGACAAACCCTAAAAGATAAAGGTAAAGTCAAAGTGTCAATATGTACTGATCCCCTTCAATGTATCATAAAACAGGCTCTCCAAATAAAGGACAGGGACATAAGTGAGTTATGTACTAAAAGTCATTGAAGATCAACTTAATATATGGCATAACGAGTATGCACACAAATTAACGTCAATATAAGATCAAAAGTGTAGCCAAAGCACAAACTTGGTTATTGACCTAGAAATCTGCATATGTTACCTTGTCCCAGGGAACAGTGATTCTTAATAAATCCAAAAGAACGTGGCTTAAAATAATGGTTTGATATATTGGAAATATCTGAAAATATAACAGAACCAAAGAAAATATGTACCCCAAATGATGCCCGAATGGTGTGACTTTCAGGGTAATATTAAGGAATACTTGTGCAATGAGCACTGACAACATTGAAGAATATGGAACACACATTGGCTATATTTAAGATTATAGAGAAATAACACTATTTCCTTCACTAGTACATTAAAGGCTCAATGAAAGGAACTCTTATCCACTACTTTAAAATAAATCAGGATATATACATTTTACAAAAATCAGTCTTGTTGCACGATTCAAAAATAATTAACCAGAGAAAAGTTAGTTAGGGAAGGAAAGGTCATTTAGTTATGGCACACCCAATGTCCTAATTCACATCAGTTCCTGTCTTGAAGAACTAAATACCTAGCCCACTTGCTGTGTCTCTGTGATGGTTGACCATCCAATTGTGAGCCTGGAGGGTACTGTTCTTTTCCTGGTCAAAGAACAAGCCCAAGTCCCTTGCTCAATTCCCAGTAGGGGGCAAGGAGATGGCAGCTGATCAGTGATTCTCTCTCATCATTCATGTTTCTCTCTCCCTCTCCCTTGCTCTATGAAATCAATAAAAATACTTTTTTTAAAAAAAGTATTCCAACTTGAGGGTAAAGGGACTACACATACCATATTTTCAAGACCTTTTTTTTTTTTTTTTTTTATGCTATGGATATGTTTGCATCAATTGTATTAGCTTCTTACCAACAGTGATCTGATTTCTGCTGACATTATATGTCTGGGGTGGGCAGGTAGTTCTAAATTAGAAAGTGCATTGAAGGCTTAAAGCACGATTCCATTTGTATTCATATACTAAAGTAACTAAGCTTAATGTACTATTTTGCTACACAAAACGGACATTTCAACATCCTTCCAATCCCACAGTCCAGCAGTTTTGTGAAATTAAAAAAAAAAAAATAGTGATGGCTAAATAATGATGGCTCATATGGCATTATCAAACTTTAAAAACAAGAAGACAGAAACCTGGAAATACTATTACTTGAACCACAGTGCTAGAATTTTATTAACAGACTTACTTTTTTCTTTTTTAAAAATATATTTTATTGATTTATTTTACAGAGAGGATGAGAGAGGGAGAGCAAGTTGGAAACATTGATCAGCTGCCTCCTGCACACCCACCAACTGGGCATGTCCCCGCAACCAAGGTGCAAGTCCTTGACCAGAAATGAACCAGGGACCGTTCAGTCTGCAGGCTGATGCTCTACCCACTGAGAAAAACGAGTTAGGGCAAAAGACTTACTTTTTCATTCATTTCTTTGGCAGCATCTGTCACATATTCAGAATTCTCAAATGTAATAAAAGAAAAGCCTCTGGACTTGTTTCTTGCTACCTCCTTTGCCGGGGTCCAACCCCAGCAGGTCCAGGGGTTCCCAAAGGCGTAGACGGAGTCGGCGAAGAAGGAATGACACGGAGACAGTGTTCAGTTGATCAGCAGCCTAGCCAGGATCTCCAGCCAAGTTCTGGTCTGGATCTCCAGCGAAGTTCTGTTTAGGATCTCCAGCCAGGTTCTGTGTCCATGTTGTCTTGCTAGGTTCTCCAGCCAGGTTCTCCAGGTTCTCAAGCCAGGTTCTGTAGCCATGTTCCCTCGCTAGGTTCTCCAGCCAGGTTCTGTCAAGGTTCTCCAGCCAGGTTCAGTCACCAGGTTCTAGTCAGGTTCTCTTGCCAATTTCTGTAGTCAGGTTCAGTCCAGGATCTTTTGCCATGTTCTCTTGCTAGGTTCTGTCTCTAGGTTCTGAGGCCAGTTTCTGTCCAGGATCTTTTGCCATGTTCTCTCCAGTGAAGTTCTTCTGTCTCTAGAGAACGTTCTGTGTAGGTTCTGAGCCTAGGTTCTGTCTCTCTCTCGGTTCTGTCTTCTAAGTTCTGTGTTCTAAGTTCTGTGTCTTGCTGTCTTGTTACATCTGTATTTATACCAGTTGATTCAATCCTATCAATCTCTATTACAAAGGTTAGGGCGTTTCTTATCTCCATTCCAGGGAGTAAAGATTATGTAGCTTAAGCATGATTGTTCGTAGTTAAAGTGATTAATTACCTGCCTGGCACTTAGTTAAGAGGTTTTATTCCCTCCCTAACTTCAGGGGAAAATCCCTACCTGGGGAAACAATCTTTCTCAGAGAGGAGACCTTGGTTAAAACACATAGTGCCAAGAAGGTGAGCAAACATATTAAGAACAGTATGCCATATATGCCAGGTCCCTTGAAACAGCAAGCATGGACCGGCTCCCGGCAAATTCCCCCTGTTTTTATTTTTTAAAAGCAGGCATTAAAAAGAAAAAAACCCAAATGCTCTCTTGTATCCATTTTAAGAGTAGGATTGACGCTTTCCGCTATTACCTGAGCCCTGATCTATCACCCCAGGAAGAGCTTGCCAATCCTGCACTTTCCCAGGGTGGAAAGGTTGCAGTGGGGTTAAGGATAAGGCTCCTTGGGCTTACCTTCTCCCATGCCATTACATTTACCTTTCCTTCCTCAGAAAAGCATGGACATATTTCTTGTATAAAACGTTCTGTCTGACTAGGAGTAACCTTAATTCCTCTGCTAGCAAGCATATATGTTAAAAGATCAATACAGAGTCTTTTTTCTTTAGGCTCAGTATGGCACATCTTCTTAATCTAAAGATCAATACAGAGTCTTCTTTCTTTGGACTCAGTATGGCACACCTTCTCAATCTAAGTTCTGTACTATCCATCTTCTTACCCTACTTATCTTCTATAGGGGGGTCTGTAGCACCCTGGTGGAGTCCTATCCGTCCCGAAGGTGGGGGTTCTAAATGGAGGGGGCTTACCTAGGGGAATCCTGTTCCAGGGGTTCCCAAAGGTGTGGACGGAGTCGGCGAAGACTATCCACCCTCTTCCTACGGTGGAGTCCAATCCGTCCCGAGTGCGGGGCGCTTCCCTAGGGTTCCCTGTTCGGGCGCCAGATGCTGGGGTCCAACCCCAGCAGGTCCAGGGGTCCCCAAAAGTGTGGACGGAGTTGGCGAAGAAGGAAGGACACGGAGACAGCGTTCAGTTGATCAGCAGCCTAGCCAGGATCTCCAGCCAAGTTCTGGTCTGGATCTCCAGCGAAGTTCTGTTTAGGATCTCCAGCCAGGTTCTGTGTCCATGTTGTCTTGCTAGGTTCTCCAGCCAGGTTCTCCAGGTTCTCAAGCCAGGTTCTGTAGCCATGTTCCCTCGCTAGGTTCTCCAGCCAGGTTCTGTCAAGGTTCTCCAGCCAGGTTCAGTCACCAGGTTCTAGTCAGGTTCTCTTGCCAATTTCTGTAGTCAGGTTCAGTCCAGGATCTTTTGCCATGTTCTCTTGCTAGGTTCTGTCTCTAGGTTCTGAGGCCAGTTTCTGTCCAGGATCTTTTGCCATGTTCTCTCCAGTGAAGTTCTTCTGTCTCTAGAGAACGTTCTGTGTAGGTTCTGAGCCTAGGTTCTGTCTCTCTCTCGGTTCTGTCTTCTAAGTTCTGTGTTCTAAGTTCTGTGTCTTGCTGTCTTGTTACATCTGTATTTATACCAGTTGATTCAATCCTATCAATCTCTATTACAAAGGTTAGGGCGTTTCTTATCTCCATTCCAGGGAGTAAAGATTATGTAGCTTAAGCATGATTGTTCGTAGTTAAAGTGATTAATTACCTGCCTGGCACTTAGTTAAGAGGTTTTATTCCCTCCCTAACTTCAGGGGAAAATCCCTACCTGGGGAAACAATCTTTCTCAGAGAGGAGACCTTGGTTAAAACACATAGTGCCAAGAAGGTGAGCAAACATTTTAAGAACAGTATGCCATATATGCCAGGTCCCTGGAAACAGCAAGGATGGACTGGCTCCCGGCACTCCTTTATCAAATCTACTGGAATTTAGAATTTTAAATCCCACATGCCACTTAATATTTAATCTCTAAGAGATATTTCAATTTCTCTAAGTTTTTGAGAAATTCTCACAGAGACTCTTAATCCTATATAATAAAAGGCTAATATGCAAATTGACAGAACAGTGGAAAGACCAGTCACTATGACACACACTGACCACAAGACGGCAGACACTCAATGCAGGAGCTTCCCCCTGGTAGTCAGTGTGCTCCCATAGAGGGAGCATCAGTCAGTGAAAAACCAAACTCACAACTAGCAAGCACAGCAGTGGTGGCTGGAGCCTCTCACGCCTCCATGGGAGTGATAATGATATCGGACTGACGCCTTAGGCCCACTTCCACTGTCAGACATCCCCCAGGGGCTCCCGAACTGCCAGAGGGCTCAGGCCAGGCTGAGGGACCGCCCACTGAGTTGCATGCACTAGGTCTTTAGATTAATATAATGGACACAGTATAGTACCAATCTTCTGAAACTTAGTAAAAAAAAAAAAAAAGGCAAAACATTTTGCATCCTCATTACCTTCCCAAAAATCTGTAGGGAATAAACGCCACAGTTAATCTGTCTTATGGCATTCCATGAACCAACCCCATAATAAACTCACAATGTCTTACTTTTCCTCCTTATTACCTGGGACCGTAACATGATTGACAGGAGATAGATTAATTCCTGGGCAAGTGGAATAGAGAAACTGAGACAAGAAAATCAAGCCTGGTCAGTTTGTACAGCCTGTAGAAATTCCTTAATACTCCCCCGCCAAGGACACTTGAGAACAAGTGGTTAATTCAGGGGTGGGCAAACTTTTTGACTCGAGGGCCACAATGGGTTCTTAAACTGGACCGGAGGGCCGGAACAAAAGCATGGATGGAGTGTTTGTGTGAACTAATACATGTTTACACTGCTGCTGGTGAAGGAGCAGAGGGGAGAGCAAGAGAACCCTCCGCTCTTTTGGCTCCGCGAGCTGGATAGAACAGCCGAATGGGCCGCATCCGGCCCGCGGGCAGTAGTTTGCCCATGGCTGGGCTAATATCTCTCTTTCCACATGAGAGACTATTCAGCAAAATCACCCTGGAACTTCCAAGGCGTGAGTGAGAGAGGAGGATGGACAGAGGGGCAGTTTTGTCTTGCCCACAAAACAAAGCAGCTTGCTGTCTTGGGGAAGGGATGAAAGGGGACTTTATCTCACTCAGTAAGCAAAGAATCAACAGCCTTGGGACTTGCCGAGATCAAAGTTGTCAGGCATTCTCATCAACTCTGAGGCAGCTATGGCCAGTAAAAGGAGACCTTGAAATGTAGTCTGTCCCCTCCCTGCCAGCCCCTCATGCAAGGGCAAAGCCTGGGAATTTCACCCACTCTCCTTCCCCGCCTCCAGAAGACACACCTAGGAAGAAACTAAAGGGCGATTTCTGGAAACAAGCCTCCACACACTCCCCCAGGAGTCCTCTACAGGGCCATCCATGTTTACAGGGGAACTTCCTGGGCCTTTGGACAGGAAGCAGCCTGACAGGGAATGAGTGTCCATTACCCATCTCGCCAGCCGCAGGCCACAGCACAGCTCTGCATTCTCCTCCTCAGGCTTGACTTCCTATATTGTCCCCAACATTCTGAGGCCCTCACATTTTTGTCCTCATGCAGTGGGAAGCCATGGCTCAAAGCTACTCAGAGAGGCGCGGCCCTCTAGTGGCAGTCATGGCCTGTCTCCAGAAGCAGGGAGGCTGAGAATCCTGGATGTTATCATTATGCCAGAGTGGCTGCACAGGCAGCGGGGTGGAGGGTCCGCTGCTAAATGCAGGAGTGAAAGAGGACCTCCTGGGGAAGGTTGCAAGGCGTTGAGAGGAGCATTTGTTGTCTTTCTCTCTCAGGGCATCTGTCTGCTATGCATGTGTGCATATCATCTCTTAGCACCCATCCATTCTCTGTCTTGCATACATCATCTCTTTACCCATTATCTGTCCTGGATGCCAACCACTATGCATCACCCACCTGCCATCCTCTGTCATGCCTTGTCTACCTCTCCCTCGTCGGTTGTTAAGATTAGTAATCCTGAGCCACTTGTGGGTGCTGTGAGTTCCCTTTTCACCCAGGCATCCCAGTCCTCCATTTTATACCGTCTACTTCTCACCTCCTAGAGGCTGTTGAAAGGCTTAAAGAGAATAAAACAGGGAAGAGAATACCTTATTTTGCTTAGCAGATATCGTGCAGCAAGCTGGCAGCCTTGAGCACAGCATAGCCCAGATAACCAGAGGACACCTGGCATGGGAGGACCCAAGGACAGACCAGACCCTCATGTCAGCAGAGCGGCTTGCAGCCAGCAAAATAAACAAAAACTCTCTCTCTGCTCTCATGACTGATGACTTTCTCTGTCTCAACCCACCAGCACCCAGGTGTCCAGAATAAAATCTCTCTTGATACATCTTGTACCCCCAGATGTCCCACCTCACACAGGAACAGCACTCATGGACAAGATTAGGGTGTGCCTTTCAGCAGAGGATCCCCTACCAACAGCCATATCCTGGCAGAATCCCTGTCAGGCACAGGGGACATCCGCTTCCCAATACCTGCAGAGCTTAAGTACAAGCAGAGGGCCCACAGGAGGAATATCACAGCCACCTGCACATGGTGGTGAGAGGAGGCCACTGGGCCCAAGCCTCCAAGACATCCTAGGGCATGGTGTTTTCCCAGTCTCAGGGGGGCTGTTGCTCTGAAGCTCTCTAGGCAGGGTGGTGCTGCTGTGAGACCCCCCAAGAGGGACCCTCACTCTGTCCCATAGATTGACGGCGACCCCAATCATCCGCAGGAGACGTCACTTGATGCAAACTGCAAGAGGCTTTATTCCAGCGCGCTGGGGCTCAGCTCGTACTCATGCAGGAGCAGAGGAGTTGGGCGCCCAGCAAGGGGTCTTTCAGCTATTTATATGCAAAAATCATACATTAGGGAGGGGTTGCATGCAGGAGGGTAAGAACAAAGAAATTCCAAAGGGTCTGGTTTGTGTCTTGATAGGGATAGGGCATTCCTGCCTGGTGTTTTCACAACCTGTTTATCTCAAGGTTGACTGAAGCCTTATTTACTCAGCCTGCCCTTTGTTGGGGCTATCTCCTGAAACAGCCTTAGGGAGGGCGTCATTCTCTCTGTTCCTATCTCTAATGGGGGAAGCCTAGGGAGTTGAGATAAAACAGGCAGCTAGGCCTGGCAGCTGGGCCTGTGCAGTTTGTAACATTCTTTCATTCCCCCATTTGCTTTTTGGTAAGTTCTAATCATGGAACTTCTGTCTCTAGACATTCCTTTTCGAAACTATCTCTCTGGCAGAGAGACTGGTATTGCTGCCTGAGCACTAGTACTTGCACAGCACTTATTTCTTCTCTGATAAAGGTGACCAGTCGGTTTAAGATATAGGGCCCAAAAGTAAGAATTAAAAGCAATATAATAAGAGGACCCATAAGGGGGTGGATATGAGGGTCCATTGAGTCCTAGACTTCTTTATTTTGCCTGGGCTGTCTTAAGCCGGGTGTGATGAAGCCACGTCGGGATCCCGTCGACCTGACTGCCGTGGGGGTGGTCCTTTCAGTCCTTGGGTGGCAAATTTCTTTACTCAAACAGTGTCACCAGGTTGGAAGGGATGAACTGGATACAGGCAGATCATCTTGGACGTGCTTCTGGTCTGCTTGCTGGGTAGACTGTAAAACCTGAAAGTACTTGAGTAAACTGGTGAGATGAGTAGCACAAGGTCTGGAAGAGTCACTAGAATCTGTAAAGGCCCCACTGGTTTTAGGGAAGCCTCCTGGGCTGCTTTGTCTGCAGCCTAGTTCCCTCCTGCTTCTGGAGAGTCAGTGCCAGTTGGCCCATCGTCCTTGCTCTGCTCACGTCTGTCTAACTGCTTATTATATTACCTCAAGGATCCTGGCTCTGAATTCTTTCAGGGAAAATGGGCGTTGAATTCTCTTCTGTAACTGCTTCGTGGTGAGGAGGGACAGAAGTTTCTCTCAGATCCAAGAGATCCTTGCTATCTGTCAGAGGGACGATGAGGCCTGGGCACAGAAGGAGGTGGGCTTGTGACCTGGCAGAGACAAACTGTAACAAATGGTCTGGTGGGAGGGAAAGAAAACATTTCAGTTTTAATAACCTCTGTTGAAATGGGATTTTTCTTCTTAAAACTCCTCTATGGCTATCAAAAAGCCAAATCAAGACCAATTTGTCTACTGTATTCAATTTGGCCTGATGTTTGCATAAACACAACAAGAATGGTAACTGACTACCTTTGCTGGAATTTCATGGTTGAACCTTAATGTGCCCCATAGGGACAGGAAGCCAAGCCATCCAGCTGCCATCAGGCCTGCCTGCAGTATCTGCTGCGTTAGGTGAATCCCTCACCTGTAGCAACTCCACCTGAGCCCACGCTCCGGGCTTTAAGGCCCATCTCAGTAGCCCTCCTACTCGTTGCGGCCCAGAGTGTATGGGGTTCCGCAGGGATGCAGAGGCATCCTTATTGCTCCCCTTCTACTCTGACCAACCGCCAGTGATGGTAGGGCATGGGCCTGATGCTCCAGCGCCAGCCATCTTCAGGGCTCCCGAGCAGGATACCAGGCTTTTCCTGTGGCACTTTTATTGGCTTCAAGTCTTCAGAGCTCAGATAGGGCTCCTTAAAATATGATACTCCAGTTAAAGTTTCCGGTCAATAAAACCACTATTGGAAACCAGTCTTACTGAATTTATGCAAAGAAATGTATTGCCATGACTTATTAAGCATTGCCAAATTTCAGAGGAATTACATAAGGAGAAAAAGCCACTGACCTGCCGTAAGATCTTCTGATTTTCCTTGTAACTGTTATATTTCTTTTATCATTTTTCCTAAGTACTTTGGCATAACTACCCTTTGTTTAGGGAGGCAGAATGTAAATTATTTACTCTTTCTGACCTACTGGCCTGTATCATTTGATTAATTTTCTTTCAACATTTTTTTTCTCCTTCTTATCACATACACAACCTTTCTAAATTTCATACTTTCAAACCAGCCTTTAAACCTTCTTTTTATGTTCTTTAGAAATGCATAACCATGCCTTAGACCTTCTATTCCAAACAGGCTTTTCCCAGTTTTTTACAGTTGAGGTTTTGTGCCACCTCTGACATGGGCATGGTCACACAGGCCTATAAGATAGTATACAGGCTGCCAACTGTCAACTGTCTCTCGATAGAGACTAAAACCTGATGGGTGTTCTCCTTTGCCCAGTTGGGCACCTGCCCTCTTGGCAGCTAGACACCCTTTACTTTTGGAGTTCACCCCACATAGTCCCCTTCCAGGACAGCTAACACATAGCTATAGCAATGTTCCTCAGTGTGGAAGACTGGACATTTGCCAGTTACAGCTACATTTAAACCTGTAAGAGAATTGAAGGTTAATACAACACATTAATACAATGAAACATAATATTGGCATCATGGCCTCTTCAGGCAGTCAAATCCTCCGCTACTAAACATGAGATATGGCAGGGCTATACAAACATTTTAGGGAGGTGACTAAAGTCCACTCTTTGACCTTTCTATATAAGGTCAAATTGTCCTTGTCTTTCTGAAGCCATGTTTATGAAGATGCAGGCATCATCTGAGTCTATTATACAATTTTCTGCAGGTATAGTCCTTTTCAAGTTGGGGTGAGTCCTGGGGTCATGAACTTTTTTTACCCATATCGAGTCCCCAGGCTGGAAAGGATGTACAGAGTCCGAGGTGGCACTGGCAGGGCATCTCGAACAAGCTTATGGGTGGCTTGTAATTTCTGTAAGAGATCATGTCCAAGTAAGGGGTACAGGCATTCTGGCATGACTAGAAACGAATGAGTTACCGTGTTCTTTCTGAGGTCCGCAGTCCTTTTTGATGTACAAGGAAAAAGGCAGTTTGTCCGGTGGCTCTTAGAACTGGTGTCTTCTTAGATGTTACTGGTCCCATTGGCTCTGTCAAGACTGAATAGGCTGTTCCAGAATCACCAGAAAATTATCCAGGGGTTTTATTTATCTACAAATAATTACACCTAAGTAGACATATAAACATTAAATAAACATCTATATTTACACCTTTTCAGTAAACAAGTACTTTTACAGTCTTGGGAATTTTGGCAGATAACAGAAACACTGCCCAAGTCCCCTGATGGGGGCCTGACAAGAACAGATGTGGGGTTCTTTGGCTGGGGGGTATAAAGTCTTCATTCTTTCTCTCGGCACTGCTAAGGACAGGATCATTGGAGAGGTCTCTTCACCTAGGCAAGGCTGTGTTGAGCCATCTGGGGTAAAAGTGGTTTCTGCTTAGTTTCCCTATTTTACTTGTTCCAGCTTACTGGTTTATCATGCATTCAATTTTCTTAAAATGTATTCTGGCACAGGAGAAAGTTGTTTTGCTGTACAAGGTAGCTTAACCCCTATATAACTGGGCTTGGACCTCTGCCCAGTAAACTGCAGTCTATAAGTTCAATATGCAGCCTCCGGTTTTTCTAACCCCACGAGGTTTTGTCCAGTCTGAGTCAGACTCCTCCTCTCTTGGAGAATTTCAAAGTCCTGATAGTTCCCAGGTCCAGGGAGAGTGCTTTTTTGTTAACCCTTAGGGCCCTGCTTTTTGCCTTTTTACCAGTTCCCTTTGTGGCAGAGCAGCAACCAGGCCTCTTTCAAGGGAGTGCACTGGAAGGAGATATTAACCCCTCCTCTTCCAGCAGCAACAGGTACTAAACCCTTTCAGTACATTTGCAAACAGGGAGCTTCTGCTAGCTCTATCCACAGCTTTCCCTACTTGTCTCGCTGCTGCTTCTTCTTTCAGGGCAGCGGGCAGCTCAGGCATCCAGCCCCCCCTTCTTTGACCTGGCTCTCAGGGGCTGAGTCTGCCTAGTAAACAGTTCTAAACTTCTAAATCACCAGGGCGGCTGCAGATTTCAGGTCTGTTTCTCCTCCGCTTTTCTCCTGGGAGTTTAGTTTTTAATGTATTAGAATTTTTTTATTCTTAGAAACCTTAATCTTTTAATGATTATCAAAAGTGAACAGTCAGCAATTTTAGATTAATATTTATGAACACATTTTAAAGTACTTTTATTCTTAAGATATATCTAGACCTTTTGTGACAAAACTAAGAACAGGTATTGGTTTAATTCAGCATTGGAAGGGTTAAAAGAATAAACCAGGGCAGAGAAAGACTGTGCTTACAGTTACTTTTTGTAACCTTGAAGTTCATTGATAAGACCTGTTAGGTTTGCAGCCAGCAGCATAACTGCCAACCCTCCCCCGCCCCACTTCTCTCAGCCCAGGCTGCTTTTTCTCACAGATTTTTTCTTTTACTCTTTTATAAGCAATCTTGGAATTACAGCGATTTACAACCCAGGTAAGAGCAACTGATAGACAGAAATTTATATTAACTAAGTGGGCTGATTCCTTCTGTAGTGGCGAGCAAAAGACTCTGAGAACTGCTAGAGATTCTTGCAGCCCACCGCGGGTCCAGTCCAAACGTTCAGCCAGATGAATTAACAGAAATGCAAAATAAATCAAAGTAACTTTCACTTTACACAGACTAGTAATGAGCAGTCAAAATAGATAAACACTCGTATTCACACTCTCAGTAGACTAGCCCAGACTGGAGCTGAGCAGATGAACAAAACAATGCCCAACTCCCCAGACGGGCGTGGGGGCACTCCTGGCACCCATGTCCCAGAACAGAATTCTTGACCAATGTTTTGGTGAGAACCTACCGGAGGAGTTAAGACTGCGTCCAGTCGCCCCTCTTGGTAGCAAATTGGCTAGTTCCACACAAACAAACAGCTGTTCACTCAGTTCACTCATGCTTCCTCAGTATTTTAGCATTCATTTTAATTTTACAATCTCTATTGTATTCCTTAAAAAATTTTCAACATGTAATTAAGAACAGCAGGTTTACTTTGTCCCGACCTCATGATGATCAGTGACGAGAGACAGACAAGGGAGGGGTGACCTTTTTTCACAGATCTTCACTCAGGTACCCGCCTGACCAAAGTTGTGGAGCCACACAAAGGAGAGGAGAGGGCAGGCCCCCTCCCTCCACACTCGCACACTTTCACCAGACATTCATTCAGCAAAGGCATTTAGCTACCACAACACACAGTTTTTCTCAATCAGTAACATTTTTAAGAATAACATTCAAAAATGCAAGACATAAGTTTTTATCATTTGAATTCAGTAAGCTTCAAGGTCCCAAGTTCTCAGTAGTTCTGGAAAACCACACCTGAGGCTGGCAAGCAGGTTTGACCCAGCCCTTGACTTTAAAACGACCATAATGCTTAAAGGAGTAGTTTGAGTCTGTCCCATAGCGTCCGTCCAGTGAGTCCACAAAATCAAACAAAAGAACACAAACACCAAACAAACAAAGACACCTAAGAACAGCCTTCCGACCCCGCGGAAGAAAAACTGAAAAAAAGCCAGATGGGGGCTTTTACACCCCACCAGATGGGGGCTTTTACACCCCCCCAGATGGGGGCTCAAGGCGTCCCTTGACTCCCCCTCTTCCCTTGGGGCGTCCCCCAGGGCTGCAACCTGTGGTCCTCCAGGCACGTCTACCGACCACTGTTCGACCACTCTCACGAGTTGCCGAACGGCTGCCAAACCGAAAGCGCGCACTCAAATCCAGACTGCTTGACAAACACAAGACAAAGACAAACAACTTGGGGTACCCCTTCTTACCTCCAAGGTCGGCTCCACGGATGAGGGGGTGGTCGTCTAATCCCGGACGAGCCCCCAAATGTGAGACCCCCCAAGAGGGACCCTCACTCTGTCCCATAGATTGACGGCGACCCCAATCATCCGCAGGAGACGTCACTTGATGCAAACTGCAAGAGGCTTTATTCCAGCGCGCTGGGGCTCAGCTCGTACTCATGCAGGAGCAGAGGAGTTGGGCGCCCAGCAAGGGGTCTTTCAGCTATTTATATGCAAAAATCATACATTAGGGAGGGGTTGCATGCAGGAGGGTAAGAACAAAGAAATTCCAAAGGGTCTGGTTTGTGTCTTGATAGGGATAGGGCATTCCTGCCTGGTGTTTTCACAACCTGTTTATCTCAAGGTTGACTGAAGCCTTGTTTACTCAGCCTGCCCTTTGTTGGGGCTATCTCCTGAAACAGCCTTAGGGAGGGCGTCATTCTCTCTGTTCCTATCTCTAATGGGGGAAGCCTAGGGAGTTGAGATAAAACAGGCAGCTAGGCCTGGCAGCTGGGCCTGTGCAGTTTGTAACATTCTTTCACTGCTAGTGGTCAATGTCAGTTCCTGTTGCTACATACTTTGACCCTCAGTCTGGGGCAGGGAAGGGCCTGGCATGGTGAATATGAAAGATGACCATCATGCCTGCGGGAGGGATGAGCAAGGAGCAGAGGAACAGGAGACAGGTAGGGGAAAGCTGGGGGCCTCCTTGTTATTGCAGAAGCAGTGAGCAGATCTCCCTTTATTAAAGTCAACATCACCACTCTGAAAACTAAAACTGGGGCTCTGTACCATAAGGACCTCCTCAGGGAGGAAGCTGGGTCACCAGCCTCTTTCAAGGCCCCTACCAACTCTACACCTGTGTTGTGGCCCTGCAGCCTCTCAATCTCTTTTCCCCTTAGACATTGGTGCATTGGGATTTTCTGTCACTTTTAGGCGCCTGGAGAATTTTTCAATGTTGTTTTTATTATATTTAAATGGCATGATGTATCTGTGTGTTTTGTTGTTGCTAATCCACACTATAGGATCTTTTCCATTGTTGACTTTTTTCAACAGAAAGCATGGAAGGAAATGTGGGAGGGTGAGGGAGAGGGAGAAGAGGGAGAGGGAGGGGGAGAAGAAGGAGAGGGAGAGGGGGAGGAGGAGGGAGAGGGAGAGGAAGAAGGGGAGGAGGAGGGGGAGGGGGAGGGGGAGGGGGAGGGGGAGGGGGAGGGGGAGGGAGAGGGAGAGGGAGAGGGAGAGGGAGAGGGAGAGGGAGAGGGAGAGGGAGCGGGAGAGGAAGGGGGGAGGAAATGAGAGGGAGAGAAGGAAACATCCATTGTTTAACTACAAGCCAGGAACATGCCCTTGACCTGGAATGAAATCCGGGATCCTGCAGTGCCAAGGCTGGTGCTCAACCGACTTAGGCACAGTAGCCAAGTGCGTAATTTAACATTTTTAATCAGAAGGAGCATTGGACTGCGTGAACTATAGAAATAATATGAAGGATAGAATTTCAGCCCATTTCCAGAGAATGTGCCTTCATATTCAGTCATAATCAATTATTTCAGTTAAAACATTATTCTTCAGCTGCATTTTGAATGAATGTAAGCTCCATTGTCTACCTCAGCCTCATTGACACCTTTTTAGCTCAGGCAGATAAAAGCATAGGTTTTCAAAATAGTTAAGACTTTACTAGTGTCATGTCATACTGACATAAAATTATTCGTAAAGAGGTTCAAGT